>NW_023270816.1:5497776-5580709 GCF_011800145.1 Mirounga leonina
CTATCTATCTATCTATCTATCTATCTATCTATCTATCTATCTATCTACCTATCATCTTCTATTGGTTATATCTCTCTGGAGAGCCCTAACTGATACACATAACAAATCTCTGCCAAATACAATATTCAACAAATATTTATTGAGGGCATTTATTGCCAGGCACTGTGAGGTGCTGGTGATACAACAATAAATAAAATAGTCAAAAATCCCTACTTTCATAGAGCTTATATTTTAGTGATACTTAGATGACTAGCAAAATTTTAACTGAGGTAACCATAAAATTTATCACATGATAGAGGACAATTTAAGGGTGAAATGGGACACAAGTCATAATTATACCAGGACAATATGCCCAAACCATAAGTACTCTGGACAAACCAGGATGGTGTAATTCACTTTAATTTTTAGTGTAACTCAGGCCCATCTCCCTCAAATAACCATCTGGTGAATTATAGAAACCCAGAGGAGTATGGGATTAATCAAATTTGAGGGGCAGACCTAGAAGGACCTTGGATACTTTGGGTTCAAATTCCGGTCATAAATCTAACCAATTACACATTATATGAAGTATTCAACTTTTATGAGTCTCAATTCATGCCACTTAGAAATCTATACATGTATGAGATCTAATGAGATAAATATGTAAAGCATATACAAAAGCAATTGTTTTGTGTATGAGTCTTTCTATACTAGATTTTTAAAGCCATGTGAATGTATTTCATTTGTTTCAAAATTTTTAAGAAGAGAAATTTGAGCATCTGCTCTGGAATGAGACATTTTATTAAATGCAATAGTACTAATAAAATTACAGCAATGCTATATATGTATGTACACACACACATATATAACAATTGTGAGCACAGGGCATGCATCACTCACGAAATCTACCATTTATCATTGTTAATATTACTAGAAATCACTCTGCATTTATCTTCACATTTATTTTATTCATTAAACTGAATTCTACACCAATGTATACTGAAGTGGAAGCTGACTTAAAAAGACATCAGACAATTCTCCAGCCCCGCTGGAAGCTGCTACCAGGAAACAATGGTGAAGAGAAGATTTTCTCTGAAGTGTGACCACCTGAGCTGCAACAGCTATGTAGAAGCCACACTGTTTTTGAAGCTGGTTTGATCACTCTTCACCCATGGCTAAAACCTCAGAGAGAATCCTAGACCATACCCACTAGCTGTCTGCAAAGAATATAAATATCTCTGAGTAGGATCTTAAGGGTGAGGAAAATCCTCCTTTGTCCACAAATATTTTTCCCCCTTTGGCTTATTATAGGACCCAAAAATATTTCTCCATTCCCTAAGAATCCTCCCAAAGGCACAAATCAAGAGCATCTACTCTGAAAATGATACATAAAATGTGAGAAAGGAAGAATGAGTTTACAGACATGTAAAGATAGCTTAGGTATGACAATTATTTCAGAAAGCAAAGTCCTACATGATCCCAAATTGTGTATAGTTTCTTTCGATGTGGTCAAGAGAGTGTGGTTGGGAGAAGGGGTGGAGGAGATCAAAGGAGAGGAGAGATAGGAAACACAGTGCCTTTTCGAGATCATAGGAATGTGTAGAACTTCCTAATGAGATGCATGAGGGGCCACCAAAGGACTGTCTCCCAAGTAGAAAATTCTGTTGTCTATGAGTTAAGAACTTACATATCAATCACTTTATAATCTTGCAAGGGTTAGCCTTAAGTGAGAATGACAACTATATTGCTTTTTTTGTCCAACTTGCTGGAGATATACTTATTGTTCCCTTCTGATTTTGAATGTGAAGTTCATTCACATGGGGTCCTACATTCTCCTGTTCAGAAAACAGAGAAAGGTGTTCAGAAAACAGAGAAAGTGAAAATCTCTCAAATGATATTACCACTGCTACATTTTGATGTGCATCTTCATAGATGTCTCCTTTGTATGATCACTCACACACACACAGACACATCTGTATGGAACTCCGTAAGTCTGAAAATAAGGCAGGTTCCTTCCACCATCAAAAATAATTTATCAGGGCGACTGGGTGGCTCAGTCGGTTAAGTGTCTGCCTTCAGCTCAGGTCATGATCCCAGGGTCCTGGGATCGAGCCAGGGCTCCCTGCTCAGCGGGGAGTCTGCTTCTTCCTCTCCCTCTGCCCCTCCCCCTGCTTGTGATCTCTCTCTCTGTCAAATAAATAAAATCTTAAAAAAAATAAAAATAACTTATCACTCACAAAAGGAGTCTCCATATATTCTTATCTTCATTTAATCTATATTACTAGATGCTTTCTCAATTACCACATTTTGAACAAAAAAGTCCAGTTTGAGAAAGACACATTACATGAAATAATCTCAATACAGAATTGGTCATTATTCCTAGTGGTTATGCCTTCATAATAACAAATACCACTATAAATAACCTTTTAAAGATCACTTTTAAAAAGCTATACTATAAGTGTTTACATTGACAAAATCATAAATATACACCTGTGGGAAAAATGAAAAAAAAAAAAAAAAAAAAACAGGTGTCCCAGTCTTTTATCAGTAAATTTAAAAAGCGCTCTAACTCAGGCAACTTGAGGCTGTGCCTGTGTTGACATACATGAAGAATCTGAATAAAACTGTTTCATGACAGTACAAAAATATTTTTAAATTAATATTTTAATAATTGTGGATTTAACTAACAAATTAATCACTATGTATAGACATCTATTTCATTTTTATCCCTAACATTTCATATGGGTAATTCAGGCAATGAACTAATTCTTATAATAATCTTATTCAGATATTTAAGGATTACCTTTTACCATGATTTATCAACCCTGACATTTTTCACATTTGGGGCCTGACAACTCTTGTGTTGGGGGGTGAGGGGGGGGCTGTCCTGTGCACTGTAGGATGCTGGGCAGCCTTCCTGACTTCTGTCCACCAGATGCCATCAGTACCCCTCAGTTGTTACAACTAAAACACATCCCCAGACATAGTAATGTCCCCGGGGGGTAAAATCGCCCCTGGTTGAGAACCATTGCTTTTTATTTAGGATCACCCCTTATTTGGGCATGTGTGGTATATGTATTTGGTTTTTATGAAATTGGATCTTTTATTTTTTTAAGATTTTATTTATTTATTTGACAGAGAGAGACACAGTGAGAGAGAGGGAACACAAGCAGGGGGAGTGGGAGAGGGAGAAGCAGGCTCCCAGCCGAGCAGAGAGCCCGATGCGGGACTCGATCCCAGGATCCTGGGATCATGACCTGAGCTGAAGGCAGACGCTTAACAACTAAGCCACCCAGGAGCCCCTTTATGAAACTGGATCTTAAGGACACCATTCCATAACCTACTTTTTCAACTGACCCATATAATTGTTTCCAATTTCTCAATATTGCAAACGATGCTTCAATGATTTTATGCACAAATTCCTTTAAATATTTTTCAGTTAGTTCCCTATGTTTTAAGAACAATAGTTTTAAAGATAATTGTCTAAAGATAACTCATTTTTAAGTTTATTTTTTTTAGTAACCTCTACACCCAATGTGGGGCTTGAACCCATGACCCCAAGATCAAGAGTCACAAGCTCTTCCAATTGAGCCAGCCAGGCACTCCCAGAACTCATTTTAAATGTGAATAATTTAAGTATACCTGAAGTCAAAGATGAAAAAAAAAAAAATCAATGAAACACAATATAAAGTAAAAAATAAACATATTACATTACCTATGATTTTCGGGTTCCACACACATCACATTTCTATTAGAATAAGAAATAACCTACCAATAAGACTTATTAAAAACTATTTCTAAATGAATAAATGTTTGTTTCACCACTAACTTGAGCATATTTTTCAAAGACATTAAAATAAACACTTTAGAGGCCAACCATGTATCAAAACTGTATCACTTCTAGCATCTTTCCTTTAGAACAGTATGTGGTAATTCAAAAAACAAAACAAAATAATTCTTGTCAATCAGTGACATGAAGATATTTTATTACCAGCTGTCATAAACTATTTTAAGTGGCTTTGAGACTTTTGCTCTAGAGAATTCCAACTAAAGAGTTTTAAATATTTTTTTAAAAATCAGTTATTGCGTTCATTTATTGTTTATGGATGCAAGAAGGATATACCCAGTTGACAACAGTGGGACTGAAGAGGGGTCCAAAGCAGCTTCAATTAATTATACCTATAAAGTTTAATTTCTTTTTTTCCTAAAGATTTTATTTCTTTTAAGCAATCTCTACACTCAACAAGGGGCTTGAACTCAAAATCCTGAGATCAAGAGTTCCATGCTCTATCGACTGAGCCAGCTAGGTGCCCCTAAAGCTTAATTTCTTTAAAGCATTTTCTAGAATAATATGTCAAAACATTCACATTTAGTAATTCAGAGTGCTGGAATACATGGGAGTTCACATATATTACTGCATAGTCTCTGAAATATTTTACAAATCTTTCATAATGTTTGTTTTTTTTAATCAACTCACGATTTAACAGAAGGCTGCAGAGTCTTCTCACAAGAAATCTTACAAAATTTGTCTGGAATCAGCTGTGTTTTTCCAATAAATGAAATGAGTAAATAAGCACTGATTTTCATTTTGAAGTCTCAGGTGATGGGATTTGTTTTCAAAAGCCCTGGGACTGAGCCTCCTCAAACCCTTCCACTCACTTAGTACTGTTTGTATAATCACAGAACTGCTCTTTGACTGTTTCTTCACCCAAAAAAACCCATGAGAGTATCTACTTCACAGCATTACCATGACAATTAAATGAGGAAATGTTCACGAAAACATCTTCTAAACTATAAATCTGCACTATACTAACTAGCTGCATAAAAATTTATATATTCTTCCTTGGGGTTTAAAAAAGATTAAGAATTACAGTCTATCATTCCTCAATGTTAAGCATGGTCCCCTTTTATCTTAATGTCCCTAAGATAATCTTAACAAATAACCCCTTGTACAGATAATGGCAGAAAAGTCTCCTCCTCATTATTCAACGAGTACCTACTTTGATCTACATCCTTCATGAAGGCAGAGGACTTTGATGCTCAGCATAAAGTAGGTGCTTTGTTGATGTAAAATCTATATAGAAATTGAAACTCTCCATAGTATTTCATATAATTTTACCCAACAGTAACTCTCTGGTATAGGAAAGAAAGATATCATTATATACATTTTATTTTTTTTTTAAGTTTTTATTTATTTGTCAGAGAGAGAGAGCACAGTGGGGGGTGGGGGGGAGGGTGGCAGGCAGAGGGAGAAGCAGGCTTCCCGCTGAGCAGGGAGCCTGACATGAGTCATGATCTGAGCCAAAGGCAGACACTTAACTGACTAAGCCACCCAGGCAGCCCCATTTTACCCATTTTAGAAATAAGAAAATAGGAATGTAGAAAGTTATCTCGCTTAAAGTAGTAGTTAGGTCATGCCTGGTAGTTGAGCTTCCACATTTGTTGTGAACTATCTTTGTTATTATCATGGCTCTTCATTAGACCAGTTGTGGAAAGCCACATTAATAATCATCTTTTTTAATAGTTACCAAGTTCTAGATTAAGAAATATCATCATAGAGGGGCGCCTGGGTGGCTCAGTTGGTTAATCGTCTGCCTTCCGCTCAGGTCATGATCCCAGGGTCCTGGGATCGAGCCCCACGTCAGGCTCCCTGCTCAGTGAAGAGCCTGCTTCTCCCTCTCCCTCTGCCTGCTGCTCTGCCTACTTGTGCTCTCTATCTCTCTGTCAAATAAATAAATAAAATCTTCAGAAAAAAAGAAATATCATCATAGATACAATATAGAAAATACTTAATTTGCTGAGAAGCGCAGGGCCCAGGGAAGAACTGGAAGTATAACACCGGGATGGGGTATGTACTCTGCCAGGCACTGCATGAAGCATTTCACACGGAAAACCAAAGGAGAATCCATTCTACAAGATACATGCCACCAGTAACCCCATTTTCCACACAGGAGAACTGTGGGTCAGAGGTGAAGTATTTTCTGTAAAATCAGAGAGCTAGCAAGTAACAGTAACAGGTTTTAAACCCAAGTGAACAGAGCCCTGGAAAACCCAAGTTCTTAACTATGACTTGTACTATACACTTTTAACTATTAGCATTTAATAGTTGATGTTTACTGCATAAAAGTAGGATTAATTTACCTTCCCTCATGAAGATAAAAAATCATCCAGCAGTTATCTTCTTTTTTTTTTTTTTTAAGATTTTATTTATTTATTTGAGAGAGAGAGAATGAGACAGAGCACATGAGAGGGGGGAGGGTCAGAGGGAGAAGCAGACTCCCTGCCGAGCAGGGAGCCGGATGCGGGACTCGATCCCGGGACTCCAGGATCATGACCTGAGCCGAAGGCAGTCGCTTAACCAACTGAGCCACCCAGGCGCCCCAGCAGTTATCTTCTAATTGATTACTTATCCTTCAAAATTTATTTTCAGGGCGCCTGGGTGGCTCAGTCATTAAGCGTCTGCCTTCGGCTCAGGTCATGATCCCAGGGTCCTGGGATGGAGTCCCACATCGGGCTCCCTCCTCGGGGGGAAGCCTGCTTCTCCCTCTCCCCCTCCCGCTGCTTGTGTTCCTGCTCTCACTATCTCTGTCTCTGTCAAATAAATAAATAAAATCTTTAAAAAAAAATCTTTTCAAATCTTTCAAATCTTTTGGTTCACTCAAGAAAAAACAAATTTTTAATGTTTCTTTAATAAACAGAAACTCACAATCTTTCCATACAAAAAGAATGTGCTAGTCTTCGAATAATTAAATTTAACCAATTCTGCGTATACAGTTATACCAGTATAAATTTAAATAATTAGAAAATGTTATTGATCTTTAGTGGAATAAATCTGAAAGTTGCTTTTAATTCCACAGAAAGTGTTCCACAAATAATAAAAAGGATTCAGAATTTATTATTACCATATGTAAATGACTTTGATAATCTTATCTACAACACAGTTGCTAGGCCTTAAATATTTGATCACATTTTTATTGAATTAAACTAGGTGTATCTACCATGAATTCTGTTTAAAAAGGATAAAGTTGGATAAATACATGGATATTTAAGAATTTTAGTTGTTTGCTGGTTCATGGTTGCATTCCAACATTTAAAAAAACGACAGGGATTTTTGACCCCAGATTTTTACTTAGCAGCCTAGTATAATTGTGTAGTATATTTTTAGAGTATATACAAAGAGAGAATATACACAAATTAATACTAATTAGCAAGTAAAGTAAAATGTATTTTCTACTTAGTTATTATGAGTGTTCACATGTAATTTGCTCCTAAAATTTTAGTCAGTTACAGCATTGTGAGAATTATTTTAATTTTATGGTTATTATAGGGGAAAAAAGGAATTACAAAAAGCCCCCTTCGAATTCAATCATAGAAAGAAAGATTCAATTACTTGGGAGGTCTTTGGCACTGTGAGAAAGATATACAGAAAATGAGAGGCAGACTTGGGTCATCATTGAACTGTAATCCCATATGTCATTTCTTCCTCTTAGCTTCTGCTGCAATCCATTTACATAGAATATGAGCTGCAAACCAATAATTACAAACAGACATACACCCACAAATGAGAGATAACTACGCTAAGTGAAATGTAAACTGACTTTTAATTATTCATTAATAGTAATTTAGAATATTAGTGGCATGACACAATGTTCTCCTCAGGGTCTATATATACAACAGGAATTCACCTTACAGATGAAATCCCACTATTAAAAGGTCCGTTAGGCTCAAGTTATATAAATTCTTCTGGAACAGGATGGGGTTCAATATCAACCTATATCATTCTAACTGCTAATGTACATTCAAGGTCAAATGGCATGAAGTAGATTGTACACTTAGACCTGCACCCAGCACACAGTTAACATTCACTATCAACAGCTACTATATATACATTCACCCATCGACAATTTTCAGCTCTTATGTCACAGTTAAGGGCAAGAACTAATTCAGGATATATATAGGCACAACCCATTTTCAATGTTTTTAAATTAAATAGTTTAACATGAAAGATTCTACTCTGAGCTAAAGGATCCATTTCAGTCGAAGGCCCTAGGCAACCACTACCAATGGAATGGAGTTGGTAGACAAGATGGAAGTTATCTGCCATTCATGACCTGTGACCTGGTCTGCCCCCAGAAATCCAGATCCCAGTTACTGACCTCATCGTACCTCCCATTACTGAAGCTAAAAAGTTGGGTGTCGTCCTTGAACCTTTTTCACATGCCCTCCATAATCAATCAGCACTTCTGTTGGATTGGCTTCTAAATGTCAAACCTATCATGTCAACTCCATCTTCACCATCAACACTTCAATTTACAATTGATCTTTACCAGTCTCCTGTAACTCTTGCTCCTAACTGCAGCCAGAGCACTTGCTTTGAAGAGCACATCTGAGCTTATGGCCACCACCACTCAAATTCGACCTGAAAGGGTCTGCATTCCTCTTCACCTCTCACACTGACCTTTATCTCTAACAGGACTTCATGTCTGGCCCTTTGAAGCTATGTTCCAGCCTCAGGCCACACTCTGTCCCCTCCCCCTGGCACTCCAGCCATATTCTCTTCAAGTCCCTGGCAGTCAGCCTCCAGGTACCCTCCCCTCGCAAAGCCTTGGACAGGAGCTTTCCTCTCCACTTTGTTAAGCAACTACTTTCCTTCCTGACACTCCCTCAGGCCTCCTTCCCTCACTGCCCTTCTTTGTAGAGTCTTGAAACACTGGCTATACTGGCCATGGGCTTAATTTTATTGCTCCTTAAAGGCAGGGGCTATATTTCTGATACGCTTGTTCACACTGTATCTGCAGCACCTGGGAGAGCCTAGCAATGGTAGGTGCTCAGGAAACACTGTTTGAAAGCTAGAGTGAATAAGTGAAATAACGAATACATTGATGCAATTACCCACAGTAGATTATCATATCCTTGACAGAGTCAGTATTACAGAAGATTTACTTTCTAATTCAACAGAGATTCGTTTAGTGTGCATGGCATTCTGTTCATTTAATACTGTGCATATTTGCTCAGTATTGCAAATAAATCACAAATTTAGCTGCAGTAATAATCACATGTAGGTATGATCAAAATTCCCAAATCTACACAAACAAAGTTCCTTAAAGTCAAACTCTGGCAAATTTACATCAATTTCTAATCAATAAGTGTTATCTTATTATGCAATTATTCAATTGATTAACTGATTATTCAATCCTAGAAAACTACAGGAGGCTAAGAAGCAAAAGAGTTCTTTTAAAAGTTTTCAGGACACAGAATGCATAGGTTTCATCTACAAAGTAGCAAGATGCTATACAAAAGCTTTTAAATTGTGTATAACAAAATTCCATATAAGCTTCTTCTACAAGGATAATTGTGTTTTAGGGTAATCAAAAGTTAGCATCCATGTTTGTGTGAGTATGTAATGTTTGCATAGCTCACTAGTCTTATGTGAGTCTGGGTATGGATACATTCTTTAGATAGATGTGAAGACTACTAAGACAAAAAAAGAAGCCAATCCCTTAAAATGCATCCATTGCCTAGTTGTTATTGTTATCGCATTTGAACTATGTTTTTACACTTTCAAAGATTCACAATTGCTTGTCATTAAATGTTTACTTAAATATCATACTTGTATTGACTTTCACACTCATATTTTCCATCTGAGATCTTTGACCCTTAAGTACTTTGCATATGTTCAACCTTATAAACAAGGCACAGAGTCTTTTGTAAATTAGCAAGTGTTACAAATTAGCAATCAAGAGCACTCGGATAATCGATTTGGAAAGTGTTTCCTCACGCCCCATTCCAGAAATTAGCATACCTTCTAGGGTCTGTGTACACATGTCTCAAATGCCCATTCAATGTACAGGTCACATACCAGAACACTACTCACTGAAAAGGTAAAAGATTATCAAGTACAAACTCTTTAATTTAAAAGCAAAGTGAAACAATCATTATTAGTGTCCTTGTTGAGAGATCTGGACCTGGAAAATCCAAGACACTGAAATAATTATGAATCTCTAAACATAATTTTTCCATTTTAGAAATTATACCAATAACATAAAATTACTGTTGGAAAAGAAAACACAGATAAAACAAAACAAAATAATAGCAAGAGGAGTGAAATATCATTATATAGAGAGAACTCTTCTTCACATTTTGGTCTGTATCCTTCAGAGACTTTCCTAAACAAATATATATCTTAAAAATCAGCTAATACACATACTATTTTTAACCTGGTATTTTAATTTGTCAGTATAGTCAATTATTTTCCACGTCAACAAAACACAGATCTGCATCAACATCTGTAAAGCTGCATGGGACTCTAACCTGGACCCTCTTAGTCCCCCATTAATGGGGAGTCTTTATCCCCAAATGCCTTCTAAATGGCTCTCTGGGGGGAAAAGTCCAGGGAACAGCTGCAATAATGGCCTGTTCTTAGTAGTATATTCCTCAACTAAAGAGGAAATGCTCTTTCCAGAGAGGGCAAGATGTACAAAGAATGTTTTTTGGTTACTATTTCTATCCAGTATGGATATTTGGCTTACACAGTTAGCCCTGATCTTGACTAAAATCATCACTTAGAGCAACTGACTTGGTCAAGTTTTAATCCCTGGGCCTGAGAAGGGGAGCGTTCCAATAGTGCACACGTTTGACACCAACAATTTTTCTTGTTTACATGTTAATTAATAATAAATCTGTCTTATAACTAATTGATTTTGGTCTTTTGACATGTGATTATTTTATTACACAGCCGCTTCCCTCCTATAAAAAAGTAAACTTTAAAGGAATCAATAATTCAATCAACACTTCTATGTGCTCTCTCTTTGACTCACTCCTTCTGATGTGTGGACGATTTTCCAGAAAGTGTTGGAGAGAGCAGAAGGGGATGCCACCCAAGGAGCCAGTCTACTGGGGAAAATTGCTACAACAGCAGAGAAGTGGCCTCACGAGGAACCAAATAGATAAACTCATTGTTCATGAACCACCAAGGAGGATCATCTGACAGAACTTTGGATCTCAAGTCTTCTTTCTTCTCCTCTCTCTCGTTTTAAATAACAGCTCACCTTATGCCACCTTATGTTGTTTGCATTTGAGGTTATAGTATAAAAATTCAACTTTTATGTACTACTTCATCAGAATACAAAACCGAATGTTAAAGCACATTCCCATTTTTTTTAACATGTTGTTTTCTAGTTTTGCAAACAATAAAAAATAACACATTGAAAGAAATGTCCATATGCTCCACAATATTAGGAAATGCAAAGCTTTCAATTATTTATTTATTTTGGGTCAGTGTTAAAGATTTAGTTCAAAGGCAATTTTTTTTTTAAGATTTTTATTTATTTATTTGACAGAGAGACAGCGAGAGAGGGAACACAAGCAAGGGGAGTGTGAGAGGGAGAAGCAGGCTTCCTGCGGAGCGAGGAGCCTGATGCGGGGCTCGATCCCAGGACCCTGGGATCATGACCTGAGCCGAAGGCAGACGCTTAACGACTGAGCCACCCAGGCGCCCCCAAAGGCAAATTTAAATACAGTTGCCTAAACTCGTCCTAGGTGTTCCTGTGTATTTTTATACAAATGTTACCTACATAAGTCACTTCAAGTCAGAAACAAAATGGATGAGCCACAAATACACATTGTGTATTTCATAAAATATATGTCCATTGTATATGTTATCATCAAAGTCCCTTAAAAGACAATAATTAGCTACTTTTTTTTTTTAAGATTTTACTTATTTATTTGACAGAGAGAGAGAGACAACTAGAGAGAGAGACAACTAGAGAGGGAACACAAGCAGGGGGAGTGGGAGAGGGGGAAGCAGGCTTCCCACTGAGCAGGGAGCCCGATGCGGGGCTCCATCCCAGGACCCTGGGATCATGACCTGAGCTGAAGGCAGATGCTTAAGGACTGAGCCACCCAGGCGCCCCAATAATTAGCTACTTTTAAAGTAGAGACAATACAGCCAATGCAATCACTGAATGGAGCCATAAAATATTTAAAGCTCCGGGCGCCTGGGTGGCTCAGTTGGTTAAGCGACTGCCTTCGGCTCAGGTCATGATCCTGGAGTCCCGGGATCGAGTCCCACATCGGGCTCCCTGCTCGGCGGGGAGTCTGCTTCTCCCTCTGACCCTCTTCCCTCTCGTGCTCTCTGTCTCTCATTCTCTCTCTCTCAAATAAATAAATAAAATCTTTAAATATATATATATATATTTAAAGCTCCAACATGGCTATGAACGCATTAGGTAAACCTAGGATAATATATTTAGCCCACTTGGATCTTGATTTTCAGAAACACAGGTGAAGGGTTTGGCCTACATGTAATCAAAGAGTCCTTGCAATGCTTATGATTCTAAAGATACTTCTGATACAGTGTATTCCAATGTCACCTGGAAAAGACTTCTAAGGATAGCTTTCCTTCGCGCACGAAAATGGTAAAGCAATTTTTATTACTGCTTTCTTAATCTATGCTAAAAGGCCTATACTCTTACCTTCTCCTAATGTAGCTACTTTAAGAAAATCCATTTTACTAACTTTTCTCTTCTCTTAAAATCTTACCCACCAAACTACTGGGATCAAATCATACATCCAATGAAAATATTATGTCACTACCATGAGAACTGAAACATGCAAATGAAGAAGTTCAAAGTTACAGTTCCCACAGCAACTCTAATCTAGCTCATTGGATGCATAGATGTAGTATCTTATTAGCAGATATGCAGTAAAATGCATGCCTTAATATATACTATTTATGCAGTTTACATGAATTATGCTTGCTGTGGGGACCATAAACGTTGAATGTTCTTTCAAAAACTTTTCATTCTTAGTCATAATTTTGCATTAACATAAGGCTGGGGCAACATTTTTGTCATGGTTTTTCAGATTTCATCATATTTCTTTGGAGGAGACATAAAAACACAAGATAAAGTATAGTAACAGGAAATCAGAATATATTTATGCCAATGTATATTAAGATATTTGCATATGGTTATGCCTGGAAATTGTCCTAGGGTGCACATAATCACATGTTTTCCTGGTATAGGGAGAGAAAGAGTGGTATTCTTGCTTAATATCAGTATTAAGCAATAAACACAGTAGGGAAGTTAAAACCTTAGTATATGATTTTCCATTAAAATTCTAGAGCTTCATATTTTTTTATTTCTAGATTACACATAAATATAAAGACTATGTCAGTCAGATAACAGAAATTAGTGCTTGATACACCTGTCCCAGAGAGGTTTGATTCCAAATGGACCTAATCTTTTTCTAATTACCTGATAGCCCACAGAAGTCCCACCATTAGCTCATATGAATAGGGCAAAATTTTAAAAGGAAAATATTCTGTAAGGATCTGGAAAAACTTGTTAAAGTTAGGCCACTATCTGGCAAGTGGATCATTACAGCGGACTCCATCTAATGCACATGCTGCCATAGATGCCCAACTATGGAGCGAAGAGCTGAGACCAAAAGGAAATGGAAATGCTACCAGAGGGTGGTTCCTCTGACTCAGCCAAAGTGCTCAGTAAATTATTAGCTTATAATTAGTAACATTATTCCACTTAATGGACTCCATGATGGTGATGTCATAACTATAACTGGAAGCATGGGTTCTTTTAGACAGTTAAGAAATGAAAAGTATTCAGGTTATTCAGGTTATATGCTTTCTAAGCCTTGTTTTTGTCATATTCTTTAGTATAAAGAAATTAAATTTAGCAAATTCAAATGGCTAAAAGAAAACATTTGCACTATATCTATTGCAAATAAACCCACACCAAAAAGGAGTGGGAGACTCTTGATATTGTATACAGACATGAACATTCTTGTAATGATTCTTTACTGGGGTCACTTCAATATGTTTGATGTTGGAATGTAACAAGAACATGAAGGTTCCAGTGCCTAATGCAAACACCAAATTATTGGGTAAAATTATCCCCCTGAGGACTTCAGTTTCTGCAACTCAAAAACTGAAATGTTATTTGTATTTTCTGCCTCACATATAATTATAAGAAGGAGATGATGTACTTTGCAGTATTTCAGAATTTAAAATATAAAAATAACATAAGAATTTAAAATTTTAAAAATATCATGAGAACAATTTTGAGATTTTGAATTCATCTACAACAAGGAATGCATCAACTTCTGTGACAAAACCAAACCCTTACATAGGGTAACATTTCTAAATCCCACTGCAATTTAACCAGATGCATTTAAAAAAATTTTTTTTTAAAGATTTATTTATTTATTTGAGAGAGCAAGAATGAGAGAGAGAGAGTATATGAGAGGGGGAAGGGTCCAAGGGAGAAGCAGGCTCCCCGCTGAGAGGACAGCCGGATGCGGAACTCGATCCCGGGACTCCAGGATCATGACCTGAGCCGAAGGCAGTCGCCTAACCAACTGAGCCACCCAGGTGCCCCCAGATGCATTTAAAATTACTACATTTCACATTGGTTCCATAGTTAGCTCATTCTTATTCATTTCCTACAACATATTCTATTGGTCTTAAACAATAAGTTTTTAGTGGGCAGGGACTGTATCTATTCAATTTTCTGTAGGGTCTAGCTCTTCAAGCAAAGATATAATTAATAAAATATTTGTGAAGAGGATAATGAGATAATTTTTACCTAAAATAAGACAAAACTAAACATTCAGCACTCATAGCCACGCAAACCTATGATACTTTAAGATTTGAACTGAAATTCTCTACACATCCCGTTCTCAATAAATTGATTGATAATTAGGTACGTGACACACCAATATCATACAAGTCACTTGGATTGCCAGTATAACTCAAGACAAACTGCAGTTCAAGAATCTTTAAGAAGGATTTTAAATGGGTAAGTGCACTTAATAATTTTTATGACAATTAAAACAAACCCAGGTCTTACCACTTCTTTGATGGTAAATATAAGAAATAACATATTCTATACAGATAGCTAGATGACAGAGAAGAGGGAAACATGTATCTCTCAAATACCTGGAAAGAATCAAGCTATAAAAGCCTTGAAAACTCTAGCTTACATAGGTGATAGTGACTTTAAAAGTATAACTTTGTATGAATTAATCATTTACAATCTTTCACATCATTATAATATAGCAACAAGGTTAAACGTTGTATCTTCCTTAGTTGTGTGAATTCAAAGGGCTGCTATTCAACAATTGTAAATAAAATACCTTCCTGGCTATGCTTAATAACTATACACTTTATGCCATTCCTCCTTTAACTCATATATATTGTTCAGTCAACTTCCAGTTTTGTATTTATAGTTTATATTAGAACAAGTTTCATTCGGGGTTGATTTGTGACATAGATAACACCGTAAGCTACTTTTCTACATTGCTTCTTAGAAGCCATTTCCATTCCTGCACAGTATACAGATTAAGAAAGTTATATATAATAAGTAATGTGCCACTATAATTTGAAAAATTCATCTTGTTCACGTTCTCCAGCTCCTACTAAAAGATTTATAACACCACTGAACAGGAACTGATGAATTCATCACTGTCTGGTGCATTTTGATCATAATCAATAACATAATTTTACCCTTAAATAGGATTTCAATTAAAGCATATTTTTCAAAGTAATTTTACTTTAACAAAAAAGGGGCTTTTGTACCATGAATCATTAACCCATTAGGAACCAAAAGAAAATTATCTGTCTCTGAAGTTCTGCATCAAAAAGTAATAGATGTAACTATACTCTATCTCTTGTATTTCACATTCCCCACAAGTACATTTCATAAAAAATTACATTATTATATTTTCATCATGGAAAATGAAAAGTAATATACTTTCATAAAATAATAGAACCATGAAAGGTTTATCAGATGAAAGTGATGATACACTGCTTCTGCTTGGACAGTGTGAATTTTATCTACAAAGAAAACATTTTCACCTAAACAAAATTACTTTGTCATATCATTATAAAACATCAAAAAAAAAATCTTTAAAAATCCTGTGAAATGTATACACATTATAAAAAAATGCAATGTATCTTATGATAATCCTCCTATTCTAGCTATTCTGCTCTATTACAATGTCCAAAGAACATAAATTTCTCCTGCAAAACAATACAAAATTGCTTTCCTCAAAAATTAAATTAAAAATTCAAAAATTATTTTAAATTTATGGTGTAATCATTTCATTATAAGGAAGTCACTTTCATTTTTGGAAGCTTTAGATATACAGTCTATCCTGTTTTTGCCATTTACTCAGAAATAAGCCTAAGTGTTTTACTCCTTATTTTAACCACAATGAGCTCATTGTTTCTCAATGATCAAGCCCAAGTCCTTAGTAAGGCATATGGAAGAGGCTTGTTTCTTGCCTCTCACTGAATAAGTAGAATGCAAAATGAGTGCTACGATAAAGGTCTGTATAAACAGCCATGGGATCCTGGAGAAGAACTGACCAAGGATGTCAGGAAAGACTGAACAAGAAAACAGTGTTTGAGTCTGATTTTAAAGGATCAATACATATTTCCTAGGTGGGAAGGGGAGAATATGCAGAGGAAATTACATACAAAGGCATAGTGTATTGGTGAAACAGAGAAATCTTTAGTGGGCAAAAGTATTGACCATGGCAGATTGATTTGTCTGTCTTTCCCCCATGAGGGAGGGGAGGGCTCCTGAATGGTAGAGCTCTTATTCACCCTTGTATCAAGAGGACCTCTTAAGATCCAATACACAGTAAACACTGAACAAAGTTTGTGAAGTAGATGAATGGGATGAAGGGGTGCAATCCACATACTCTGTTACTGATCTTAAGATGGTCAGCCCAGTTAGTGTGGTTTTACCAATTTATTTATAAATACCTATTTAATCTTTGTACTGTATTCAGTTTGTGTAAGAGTCTTCTTTGGTTTGGTTCTCAGGCATTTAACTTTCAAACTAAAAAAAGAGATGAAATGTACGACTAAGAATTCCAGGTGCTGAGCAACATTCAACTAAGAAAGAACAGTTGTTAAGGAGCACTGGTCTGCACTGATTTCAGTTTCTCAAGTTGAGTCAGAAACTCAAAGAACAAGTTTCTGATGACATTTCTATGAAAATTCTAATACCTAAACAAAGCAGGCATGATGAGGGAACAGAAAGTAAGCTGAGGACAAAGCAGAGCTGACACCCCCCACCCCCATGGTATATATGTGACATTCCTCAGGCGCTCCTGGCTGCCCTAAAAGAAAAACAAATAGTTAACTTATAGAGTCTCCCTCAGTTTACAAATGTATAGCAATCTACAAGAACAAAGCATTTCTATCAATAACCTAGCTTCCAGAAGGAAATGTAGATACAATTAAATGCCCTTATAACCTGCAGCCCATTGACAGATAATTTAAGCAGGCAGAATGTAATATTCCCCCAGAAGTTCCCAACTATCTTAATGTTAATGCCTTACTGGAGGGGTAAACAACCTCAGCTTGTCAATGGCAAGGACTCTGGTAGCCTGTGAGTCTTCTTTAGCATATGAAAGTTCTTTTGGAAACCTCCCTTTTTCCTTACCTCCCCCAACCCCGTAGTATATAATCAGCCACCCCTCACAACCCCGGTGCAGCAGCTCTTTCTGCCCACGGGTCCTGTCCCTGTGCTTTAATAAACCACCATTTTGCACCAAAGACGGCTCATGAATTCTTTCTTAGTCATCAGCTCCGGACTCCACCCCATTGAACCTCACCTATATCCCAAAACCCCAACAGGCAGAAAATAAGATAAGGTAGAGGCTAAAGAATAAAGAGAACTAGATAACATTGGGAAGGCAAAAGGAACAGAGACAAGGAGTCGCCATTACGTTACTGTTAGTTTGGGCTGCTTAGGAGGCCAAGAGTGGCATGATCGAGCAGAGCATAGAACCCTGAACACAGAGGTTTCTTTACTAGAAACAATCAATGGAGTTCTAGGCTCTGCCCTCTAACATCTGAACTTTCCTGTGTCCTGTGAGTCTGTAGTCAGTCAGTAAACCAAGTTTGTTGGCTTGTTAAATACAGCAGGATTATGGCTGAAGGAATCAACTATTCATATCTCTGTATTTGATATGTTCTCTAGCCCTTCACACTTCTTTGCAAAGCAGAAAGAAAGGCTGAGGTAAGCAGTCATATGTGAGGCAGGAAAGATTCAGGTACATACTTGGAGAGGTTGAGAATAGAACCCACACTTGGAATAGAAAACCTATTGCAAAGGCTGGGCCTGGGGTAAAGGGAGGTGGGGGGTGACTTGGACTGAAGAGGAGGAAGAGGAGGGACGAAAAGCCTTAAAATGAAATGATGTGAAGCACCTTGCCTTGGGAGAACCTGGGAGCAGAGTGACCCAGTGTCCAGCTGTTCCCCAATGTGCACCATCCCTATAACTCATCAACTATGAACAACCTGCAAGCTAATGGTTTTATATTTCTCATTAGCTAATACTTAGTAAAACGCCTTCTGCTGTCAGAATCACTCAAAACATTTCACTTTTGTATTGACTTTCAATATAATAACCCTCTGAGGGAGGCACTATTACCATCATCATTAAAAGTGTGGCAGGGTAAGGTTAAATACCTTGCCTAAGGCCACAGAGATTTCCATTCTTCTCTGAAGAAGGGGTGGGCACTTGATCACCTTGTGTGAGGAGGAGCACACAAAGGGGAGATTTCATCACCCCAAGGAAGGAACTCAATAGAAGACAATGGGAGTTCCTGCAAACATACCCCCACTGTGTTTGTTTAGTCAATAGCATCTTAAAACTGTTGCCATGTCCAGAGGAAATAATAACAAAAAATAATCACATTTAAAATTGTTAAATATTTTAACATGCAAAATTTTTAAATATTCTTTTTACAGGTTAAAAAAAAAAAAAAAAGGAACAGTTAAGAAACAAGTAAGGTTGGAAAATAAGTTTCCTCACCCCGAAAAGAGATGATAGAATTGAAAAATAAACAAACAAACCCCTCTGTCTAAAACCCCCATCCAGCTCAAGGTTACATGAGTCTAAGAAGAAAAGACCAAACTTTGGATGGGAAGGATGTGGCTGAACTCAATGATTTGCTACAGTGGTGAAGACCTGCCAGACTTCTGATCATTCTCAGCTTATTCCTCTATTTCTAATTCAGTTCTCAGGTATCTCTAGGGGTAAAGGAGGAGGTAGCTTTTGTTTTTATCATGATCAGATGCATGCTTTTTTATACTGTTAATTAGAGAATAAAGCAAGTTTCTGAGGGCCATTATAATAGCATATAAATACTAATATCTGTGAATCAATATATTCCCTGGATTTTCCACTGATAGAGGAAAATAATGAACTGACAAAGGAGCTAAATTCCTTGAAAAACAGATGGGAACTATCACATAATTTTTTTTTTTTAAAGATTTTATTTATTTGAGACAGAGAGAGAGCACAAGTAGGCAGAGTGACAGGCAGATGGAGAGGGAGAAACAGGCTCTCCGCAGAGCAGGGAGCCGGATGCGGGGCTCGATCCCAAGACCCCAGGATC
This sequence comes from Mirounga leonina, assembly GCF_011800145.1. Classification (NCBI taxonomy): domain Eukaryota; kingdom Metazoa; phylum Chordata; class Mammalia; order Carnivora; family Phocidae; genus Mirounga; species Mirounga leonina. Next base: position 5,517,193 of record NW_023270816.1, read on the forward strand.
ATGACCTGAGCCAAAAGCAGCCGCTTAACGGACTGAGCAACCCAGGCGCCCCCACATAATTTTTTTTTTAATGACATTTATGTATACACAGATGCCATTCCTTGTAAGAAACAAGTACAGGGATGCCTGGGTCACTCAGTTGGTTAAGCATCTGACTCTTGATTTTGGTCATGATCTCAGGGTTGTGAAATCAAGCCCTGCATCAGGCTCCATGCTCAGAAGGGGGTCTGCTTGAGATTCTCTCTCCCTCTCCCTCTGCCCCTCCCCCCATGCATGCATGCACTCTCTCTAAATAAATAAATAAATCTTAAAAAAAAAAAAAAAAAAGTTACAGCCCCCAAATCCCATATTTCTGCACAGAACTTAAGAGATTAGTCCTAGCAGAGTGAAATGTTCATAAAGACCATGAAAGCTGAGGAAATAAGAACATAAACAAATTCAGTAGGTGAATTAAAGCTGTTCACACTGAGTGTGCCATTCTATAATGTTTTTACGTCACAAATAAATTGGGGATTCATCATTTTTCTGCAAAAACTTACAAATTCCAATTTCAAAATTATGTCAGATTAATTTAAAAATAAAAAACTCATTTTTAAGCTAAGTTGGTACTTATGTTAAAAGTTCAGAGTACAACACGAAAATAATTAATACAAAGCAGTTTCCTGGTACAAGGAGGTACCTGGTATCAATAACCTGTGTATTAAAATTTAACAAGTAAGCACTCATATAACAAGTAGGGTTTCAGGACAACCAAATCCAACTAATTCTTGTTTCCATTATAAACAAACATTGAATTTACAGGTAGAACACAGATGACATATTAAAATGAGGTTACAACGTACTTAGGATTATGAATTTCAACCTATATTAATAAGAAGAATGAACACATCAGGTTACTGCTAAACTCCATCTAATTACTGACAAATTAATCAAGGACAATAAAGAGAATTATCATCTAAAAGACTCATGATAGTACTACTAAGGAACTGTGCAGCCTCAATTATCCATGCTAATTAAGAGAACTGGCTAATCTTATACAGTGGATAATTTAACGATTCTTTTTTTTTTTTTAAAGATTTTATTTATTTATTTGAGACAGAGAGAATGAGAGAGAGCAAATGAGAGGGGGGAGGGTCAGAGGGAGAAGCAGGCTCCCCGCCGAGCAGGGAGCCCGATGCGGGACTCGATCCAGGGACTCCAGGATCATGACCTGAGCCGAAGGCAGTCGCTTAACCAACTGAGCCACCCAGGTGCCCTTAACAATTCTTTTTATTGGCACAGATTATATGTCTGTGCGTGACAGCTTTACCTGAACATTTTGTTTTTCTCAGTTCAGTAGTAAAAATAAGTCTTTCCTTTCTTGCTAGATCATAATGCAAAGCCAGGATCTTTTTGAAGGTTTAAAATAGTAAATTACAAAGTATATAATCCACATGTAGTGTAGTATATAAAATCTGACTGCTGTTTATCTTTTAGTTAAGCTTTCAAAATACATTTAATAAATACATGTTAAGGTAAATGAATTGTGATCAAAATAAAAAGATTAATGTTTTTCTATCACTTTGAAAATATCTCAAATTCAAGCCATATAAAGACCTTGTGAGTCACCATTATTTCATTTTACAGATAAAAATTATATACTCTTTAAGAAGTTAGATGTGGAGGGGCGCCTAGTTGGCTCGGTCGTTAAGCGACTGCCTCCAGCTTGGGTCATGATCTCAGGGTCCTGGGATCCAGCCCTGCATCCGGCTCCCTGCTCAGTGGGAGGCCTGCTTCTCCCTCTCCCACTCTGCCTGCTTGTTTTCCCTCTCTCGCTGTCTCTCTCAGTGTCAAATAAATAAATAAAATCTTAAAAAAAAAAAAAAGTTACATGTGGAGTAACACATGGTAAGCAAATAGGTGTCCTATTTTTAAGAAGTTTTTTTTTGTTTGTTTGTTTGGTTTTTTTAGATTTTATTTATTTGCGAAACAGAGAATGAGAGACAGAGAGCATGAGAGGGAGGAGGGTCAGAGGGAGAAGCAGAATCCCTGCTGAGCAGGGAGCCCGATGCGGGACTCGATCCCGGGACTCCAGGATCATGACCTGAGCCGAAGGCAGTCGTTTAACCAACTGAGCCACCCAAGCGCCCAAGAAGTATTTTTAAAACTACCTATTACAAACAGATCTTTGAGTTCTTTCTCACCTGCGCTCTCATTCTCCTTTCTTTCAACAAATAAGTACTACCAATAAAATTTAACTGATTAAATTAACTACATGCCAACAAAGCTAGCTGCCAGCTATAAGACAGGCTTTGTTAGACTCTTGAATATTGGTCTGGATTGCTATTGAAACTCTCAATTATAACATCATGTATTCAAGTAATATTCAGCACCTAACAGAAATACAGCACACACATGTAGTAATTAAGAACATGCATACTGGGGGTGCCTGGGTGGCTCAGTCGTTAAGCGTCTGCCTTAGGGTCAGGTCATGATCCCAGGGTGCTGGGATCGAGTCCCACATCGGGCTCCCGGCTCAGCGGAAAGCCTGCTTCTCCCTCTCCCACTCCCCCTGCTTGTGTTCCTGCTCTCACTATCTCTGTCTCTGTCAAATAAATAAATAAAATCTTTAAAAAAAAAAAAAAAAGAACATGCATACTGGAAACTGAATATCTAGGATGGAATCACAGTTCACACTAACAGCTATGCAGGGGAGACAAATTATTTAAATGCTTAGTGCCTCCAATATTTCATCTAGAAAATGAGGATAATATTAGTACATATCTCTTAGAGTTGCTGTGAAGATTAGATAATCCATAGAAAGGGATTCACACGTAGTACACACAGCAAATATTGGCACATACTAATCTGGCACATAGTAAATACTCACTGTAAGTTAGCTCTTATTACGGCAAAATATTTATTTTCAAATACATAAATTTTAGACAAAAGGAGAAAAACTGCATTTTTTTCTCTAAGAGAAATGTCACACATTTCCCACAGTTTCTTATAATGATTAAAACAATGACAAAATAGGGACGTCTGAGTGGCTCAGTTGGTTAAGCGTCTGCCTTCTGCTCAGTCACGATCCTAGGGTCTCCCTCTTCCTGCCGCTCTCCCTGCTTGTGCTCTCTCTCTCTCTCTCTCTCTGACAAATAAATAAATAAAATCTTAAAAAACAATGACAAAGTAATACATATTCTTTGAACAATTACAGTAAGGATTTTCAACTGGTGTTAAGGGTAGAAGGAGGAAGATACAGCTTCAGTAAGACTCACAATCTCTAGTCAATACTTTAATAAAAAGCTGTATTTAGAAAATGAAAAAGCTTGTAACTCTAACATTAAAATAGGCAACTTTATTGTAAACGGGGGCATGGATTTAAAAAGAAAGGTTAAAGATCAGAAAAGCATATCATTCCATGAGGTAATACCTTGCTTTCTGTTAACTACACCACTAGACTGCACAGAGCCCCAAAACACAGGACATGATGCTGCAGGCATACTCAGGGCCAGAGGCCGCAGGAGAGGCCCTGACCCAGGACCTGTGTTCCCGGCACAGGAGAGGTTGCACAAGGGGGAAAGGCTGCCGGAACAGGAGGGAGCCTGGCTGTGCAGCGGAGGCAGGAGAAGGGAACGCCAGACCCCAATGGATGGAGCAGAAACCCGGTCTGTTCCAGGCCGTCCAAGGTCAGACCAACAGCTGGGAAGCTGCCACGCCCGCAGTCCTCACCCAACAGGCTCCTCCAGAGCCCAAGGGCTGAGACAAAAGGTGGGGTAGGAAGTATCCCTCCAGGCTGCTCCTGCAGCCCCTCGTGGCCTTGAGGACAGGACCTGGCACGTGGCAGTCACGAGGTTGTAAGTTGTGCTGAAGATCAACGTTCAAGTTCTTTAAACACCGCCAGAATCTGTCAACTTGCAAAAAAACATGGACTTGGTTAGAATCTGAATCCACTTGCTTAGGGTGACTCAAATCTGTAGAATCATGGGAAATATCTAATAGGCCCCGGGACACATAAGGAAAGATAGGAGGGAGAGCCTCATCTGCATGTTCCCTATCTTCAGCAGTACACGCTTTCCAGGCAATTCCTGCAATCTGGGAGGGTATATTGATGATGATGAAGATAAAGATGAAGATGATGAAGTAACAACATACTTGGATTTACAGTAATGATGTCATTTGCACTTTAAGATAGATACAATTATCAGCATTTCAGAACCTGATAAAGGCCAGAGGGGGTAAAAAATTTGCCTAAATTATATGAGTAACTGGAAAAAGTGAGTTTTGATCTCAAGTCTCTAAACCTCTGAAGTCAATGCTCTTTTCCTGCTCTACCATTCTCTCCACGGGAAAGGGCATCCCACCATCCCATCATCATCACAGAAGCCTGAAATTCCTACTAGTGAAACTAAAAAATGTGTAGACAATCTTTATCCAAGTAAACATGTTTTTATATGTGTTCACATCTGAATAGATAACAGCAACAAATTGTCAGAGATCATAAAATGATTATTATATAGACTCCACATAGTTGAAAACATCAACAGTTGTGTCTTCTTGAGTCAGAAATCCCATTTAATAATATTATGTTTTAAAGAGGGCTGTTTGGGCGCCTGGGTGGCTCAGAAGGTTAAGCGTCTGCCTTCGGCTCAGGTCATGATCCCAGGGTCCTGGGATCGAGTCCCGCATCGGGCTCCCTGCTCCTTGGGAGCCTGCTTCTCCCTCTGCCTCTCTCTCTCTCTCTGTCTCTCATGAATAAATAAATAAAATCTTAAAAATAAATAAATAAATAAAGAGGGCTGTTTATTTAGAGATCTGGATGGAAAGCTAAACTTCAGAATTAAGAAATTCCAATTTAACTGTCTCTCACTTACATAACTATATTCTTCACAACATCACTTCTTAATTCAGGGAAGTTACTCTTTTTTTTTTTTTTTTTTAAGAGCTTATTTATTTATTTGACAGAGAGAGACACAGCGAGAGAGGGAACACAAGCAGGGGGAGTGGGAGAGGGAGAAGCAGGCTTCCCACGGAGCAGGGAGCCCGATGCGGGGCTCGATCCCAGGACCCTGGGATCCTGACCTGAGCCGAAGGCAGACGCTTAACGACTGAGCCACCCAGGCGCCCCCAGGGAAGTTACTCTTATCCGCAATCTCAAAATTTCCCCATCTATGCCATGACCAGTCTCATCCTTGGTGCCCACTTCTATGTTATACCAGTGAAGGTCTAGAAGCCAGTAATTCTCACCTCCCAAAACAGATACTTGCAAACACGAGCCACCCGAGATTATGAAATTAGGAGTGCACTACTGACTTCAGAAAGCTGACAGGTAAACGGTATGAATCATTCTGCAACTATTCCTTCGTATCTGCCCTCAGGTGGCACCGAAAAGTACGATCCTGACATTCCAAAGCGTAACAATCTTGTAAGGAATTACAAGGGTGGGGGATGGGGCACTGGGTATGATAAACTTGGAATGTTCTCATTATTTGCCAAAATAAAAAAATGGGCATTTAAATATTATATCTGGACAATAAACTAAGATACCACCAAGAAAAGCAAACACACCACTTTAGAAGCACATTTACTATTGACAAACTGAAACAAAATAAAACAAGAACAAAATTCCCTTCCTCTGTGCTACAAAACATTTGCAAAACCTAAAAGTGTCCTTGGTGAAGTGGTTAATATACAGACAGAATTAAAAATCATTTTAAAGTCCAGGTTATCGCATGTATGCAAGTACACACACAGAACTCCATTTATCAATTTCAGATTGCTATGGAAAGTGCTGAATTCCATTCTTTCAGGGAGATAGAAAACATTTATAATAGCAACAGCCCCACAGCTTTGAGTTACATCTTCTTGTAACTCAAAGAATGAAAAAAAAATCTTTATGACAATAACAAGAAAATGAATTTTCATTTTCAAAGGCAGTCTGTACATCACTGGCTGTCCTGCCACCCAGTTCTTCTGAAGGCATTCAGGCCCTTCACTGCAATGTCTCAAAAATCAATAGCAATTTATTCTCTCTTTGGACCCCAAGCAACAAAAGTAAATAATACCGTCACCTCCAGTCCTCCTGCAGAACATGGTCCCCAAACAGCCTTGCCACTAAAATACCACCTGGGCAGCTCTTTCTCTATGCCAGTGCTGCTGACTATATTGGCTTTCCTAGGGGACAAATACTTCAGCAGAGCCACCAAAGAGGTCAAGCCCTTGCACCTAGCCAGACAGAACACTGGGGCCGGAACGGAAAAGAAATCTTGACATCCTCCTAAGCTTCCTGCTTCAATGTCGTGGGGTTCACGAAAGAATAATGGGAAAAAAAAAAAAAATTCTTTTTTCAAGACAGTTAAAGCTAAGGGGAAAAATATGCTATCAAATATATCATATTTATAATTTTCCCCTATAGAATTTTTTAAAATCACCAGGCTTTCTGAAACAACTAGCTGAACCATAACATTTTGCAGCTAAAATCTGTAAGTAATTTTTTACATTATCTGGCTGATATAAACATTAATCTATAAACAAACACTTAAAAACGTTCTATTTTGATTACGCTCAACAGAGCAGTTGTTATCAACATCACCTAATTGTACAAGATATTACACACCCTCTAGAATATCTAAGGTGGCATTTCAAAACAACAGAAGGAATTTTAAGAATAATCTAGTATAAACCTATCCATCTCGAGATAAAGGAAATCAGGCCCTATATTTAAAGCCAGAAAGCTACGTAATGGAAGAAGCGGCACTCAAATCCAGTTCTGACATCCTTTTCTCTCTACTGCTTATTGATAAGAGGTTACATATAGGCATCCTAAAGAAGAGCAAAAGTCATTTGGATGAGAACATACAGAAAGCCAGGATCCCTCGGGGGTATGATTATTTCTTACGAGAAAAATCAAGGACTTCGGAACGTTTATGCAGTAATTAAGATTTTCAAATCATAGAAGAATTTATCAGTCATACTACAAGTATTTACTAAATATCTGTTGTATACTTATCACTAGCAGGGTCTAAGGAAAAATATATACAAGTTAAAGAACTGTAAAAAAAAAAAAATAGAAAGTAATCAAATGTCAAATTATGTGAAGAATGAACAGAGCTCTGGTCCAGGGGGAGTGGAGTCAGAAGGGGAGGACATCTGGGTGAAGGAGAGGGGACTGTTCATCCCATCAGGCCCGGGCGGCAGACACGCTGAGGGATGGAAGGCTCTACCGGGAGATGCGCTGCTGGTCCAGCAGTGGATGTCTGTGCTGCAAAGGGCAGAAGCAGGGTAGGGCCAGATGCTGGTAGCTACAGAAGGACTTAGGTTTGATGTGGCAGAGACCCCAAATAATGTAAAGTTAAGCATTTTATTTGGGACAATTACTGTGGTCATAATTTGACTCAGTCCTAACTCAAAAAACAAAACAAAACAAAAAATACTCTAAAGGTATGGTCTTACTGGTCAGAAAAATATGACTTGGAATATTACTTAATTTTCTAAACCAAAATATTGTTTCTTTGAAATTTCATTTATACAACCAAAAACATAACATTGTGAAGAAACTGATTCGAGACTTATGATACTGGTTTTCTGATAAAATTAGTGCCAGTAAACAAAGATAAGGGGGAAAATCTCCGAATCCTTCATTTTTATTTTGTTTTGTTTTTTTAAGATTTTATTTATTTATTTATATGAGAGAGAGAGAAAAAAACAGCATGAGAGGGGAGAGGATCAGAGGGAGAAGCAGACTCCCCACTGAGCTGGAAGCCCAACGCTGGGACTCGATCCCAGGACTCCAGGATCATGACCTGAGCTGAAGGCAATCGCTTAACCAACTGAGCCACCCAGGTGCCCCTTCATTTTTGACTTAACTACTTCAGTAAAGAAAAATGAAAACCTGTATTGGAAGTTTTGATAAATCAGGTTTAAATTTTATACTTTAAAGAAAATATATACTCTACTACCTATAAAAATATGAAGCATCTTATGTTATTTATCTAAATTAATTCAACATTAAATTTAAAAACAAACAGGAATGCCTGGGTGGCTCAGTCGATTAAACATCCAACTCTTAATTTTGGCTTGGGTCCTGAGATGGAGCCCTGGGTCAGGCTCGCCCTCAGCAGGGAGTCTGCTTGAGTTTCCTTCTCTCTCTCTCTCTCTCTCCCCCCACCCTGCCCCTCTCCACTGTGCTCTCTCTCTAAAATAAATAGAAATCTTTGGGGCGCCTGGGTGGCTCAGATGGTTAAGCATCTGCCTTTGGCTCAGGTCATGATCCCTGGGCCCTGGGATCAAGCCCTGCGTCTGGCTCCTGGCTCAGTGGGGAGCCTGCTTCTCCCCCTCCCTCTGCCTCTCCCCCTGCTCATGCGCTCTCTTTCTCTGTATCTCTGTGTCTCAAATGAATAAATAAAATCTTTAAAAAATATAAAATAGAAATCTTTTTAAAAATTTTAAAACAAACATCCTTTTCCATTTTTTTTCAAATTTTAGAAAACTCAGAAACTTTGTAGAAAACCAACATTCTTTTATATATATATATATATTATGCATTCATTGTAGAAAGTTTGGGAAAATACACATCTATAAAACACAAAAATACAAATAATCACATGAAAGCCTGTCCACCGGAGATGTCTACTGCAACATTTGATGGATGCCTCTTTCTGATTTAAAAACAGTCTACAATAGAGATATAAATATTCTACCTATAATTTGACAATGCATATCAAATGTCATGAAATGCCATCAAAGAACACAGTAACTCCACTCTTAAGAATTTACCTTAACAAAACAAAACTGTAGATGTGGACAGTAGTCTAGCAACAGGAACGTTCAATGGGACATTGTTGCAAAGAGTGAAAACTGGTAACAATCTTAGCCAAGAGCAGGACATTTAATAATTACTTTATAAACCTATGCAGACTTTGTCATGATGATTTTTCACACATGTTGAATATAGTCAGTGTTTATCTATTTTTCCTATTGTCCTAACTTTTAAAGAAATACTCCTAGAGTGTTCACAAATTAGTAATGTGTACTAACTAATTTGTAAACATTGAATGATGGTGACCAAACCGGTCCTAACATTAAACGCCTTTGAGGCAGGAACCACGTGTGCCCCGCATGCCCTTGTAGACATCACAGTAAAAGCGATAGAGGAACTGGGACATGAAAGAGAAGTTAGACTGTACCAAGATAGGGAAAGTGGTATTGGAAAGTCGTTTCAGGCAGACTACATGACAAAAATAAAGAACATGAGTCTAGGGAGTACACAAGATGCAGACAGTTGTTGGAAGACGAGTGATGGGATGCTGTTGGGAGTGTGACATAAAGCAAAATGCTAATAGTATGTTGGGGTCAATTTTTGAAGGATCTTGTATGGAAGGCATGCTATTTGGAATTCACCAGATAAGCAAAGAGAGTCAACTTGGGCCAATAATGATATCGGTGTTCTAGATACCAGAGTTACTATAGAAGACAGATCGGGTTGAGGGAGTAGGAAGAGAGACTAGAGGCCAAACACAAATAAAGAAGCCGTCACAACAATATCAGGCAACAAATAACACCGACTAGAACAGAACCGGACAATGGGGCTGGGCAGAAGAAAACAGACACAAGAAATGCTGTGAGGCGTGATCAAAAGAATTTGGTATATAAGGCAAAGAGGGTTTCATAGTTTTGCTCCTATATGGCTAGGGCAGTGATAAAATAAATTAAAGGAGGTAACACTAAGGGAGGGCAATTTGGGTTGGCAGAGAAAGAAAAGCTTATTTTTAAATACAATGAATTTGAGGTAGCTCCAGAACACAAGGGGGTGATATTCAACACAGAAAAATGAAAATAAGGCACTGTAACTCAGAATGTAGATTTTGAAAGTACTCAACACACAGGATTGGGTGAAATCACATGTAGACAGCATTTAAGGTCAGAAGGAAACCACAGTATGCCACTTATACTTTAGGTATAAAATACCTAAAATAAAAACTGCACAGGACCTACATGAAGAAAGCAACAAGCTAGAGTAAGAAATAGATGGAAACATCTTAATAAATAGAGAAATATTATGGGTCTTTATGGGAAGAATAACTTGATTAAAGTCATCCATTCTCTGCTTAATCTGTAGATTAAATGCAATATTAATAAAATCTGCAATACAATTTTGAGAAGCTTAGTGAAGTTATTCTAAAGTCATCTGGAATGAGTATCTGAGAATAACTATTTTTAAAAGAGGAAGAGAGAAAGGAGAACCCAACCTAACAGACAGTAAAACATATTATAAAAGCGCAATAATATACTGACTCATAAACAGAAAGACTACAGGATTACAAGTCCAGAAATAGACACAAGTACATGTCATTATTTAAATTATGAAAACCTGGAATTTCAAATCAGCAAGGGAAGAGATCAGTTAATGAGAAGCAACATATAAGAAAGGTTTTTCCTACAATAAAAAAATTTTTTAAAAAAAAAGGTTTTTCTTCTGAGATGGGTTGGGACGATGGAGAGAGTCTGAGCTTTTCATAGATGGAGAGGAAGACATCAGGGACAGAAATACAAAAGAGAATGTTTGCTTATTGCAAAGTTACGGAAGTCAGGGAGCTGGATTCTAGTGAATGTTTAATGCTGGAAGAACCAAAAATGAAACCACTCACTGTAATGAAATGAAGCCTTTATAGAGGAAAATGTCAAGAAGGATTTTCTGATTCCAATGATTGGGACAGCTCTGGAGAGAAAAGTCTTGGTGTGGTTTAATATATTAACACCGGAAATGAAGGGATAGCAGAGGTAAAAATAAATAAATAAATAAAACTTTATTGTCAGAGAGTGGGCTTGCCAAGTTTAAGATTTCTGAGTTGTCAGTTCTGAGAAATGGCATACTAAATCAGACTGCAGCAGTAGAAATGTCTGGCCAGGATTTTGACAGGTCAGTAATGTAGGCTCTGAAGTTCCCAAAGAAGTGCCTAAGAATCAAGACAGAGAAGGGATGGCAGTGAGGTGATAAAGTCCTCCAGTACTGTGGAGGATGGGCCTCCCGATAATTAGATGAAGAGAAAGGAAAGGAAGTGACTTAAATCTATTTTGAGCTTTGACTAGGGTAAAAAGTCCCTGACAACCAGATTGCGAGACAGATGTGTAATTCATCCTTCCACAGCTTCTAACACACAGCATACATTCTGTAAAAGATGACTTGAGCGTCAGTGGATGCTATAGAAGATGCTGGAAGAAATACTGGAATTTCTGCAATCTGACCACTGGCAGGAGAGGGAAAGCAGACTGAACAGTAGCCACAGGAGAGCACACAGATGGCAGCCCTCACCAAAAGAAAGTGAGGCTCAGCCGAAGAGGACAGGTAGAGGGCGCCTGGGTGGCTCAGTGGGTTAAGCGACTGCCTTCGGCTCAGGTCATGATCCCAGGGTCCTGGGATTGAGTCCCACATCGGGCTCCCGACTCAGCGGGGAGCCTGCTTCTCCCTCTGACCCTCTCCTCTCTTGCTGTTTCTCTCTCACTCGCTCTCTAATAAATAAATAAATAAAATCTTTAAAAAAAAAAGAGGACACGTAGAAAAGCTTCTACGTAGGTCAGTGGGAAAGGGACAGTTCAAGGTCAGCAACAGCTGAGCTGGATGGGAGGCTTTCCTTTGCACCGCTGGGATGAAGTTATTTCATTATCTCTGCAAAGGTTGACTTCTAGTTACTCCATTTATGGTGGCCCTTCCAACTCTAGACACGAGTCCTCACCCAAAGGGCCCTGTGGAGAATAAAAGCAATTAAAAAAAATACTCTTTGCACCTGAAACTGTCAGAAAAGTCAACATTTTTGGGCGCCTGGGTGGCTCAGTTGGTTAAGCGACTGCCTTCGGCTCAGGTCATGATCCTCGAGTCCCAGGATCGAGTCCCGCATCGGGCTCCCTGCTCAGCGGAGGGTCTGCTTCTCCCTCTGACCCTCCCCCCTCTCATGCTCTCTGTCTCTCATTCTCTTGTCTCAAATAAATAAATAAAATCTTTTAAAGGGCGCCTGGGTGGCTCAGTTGGTTGGGCGACTGCCTTCGGCTCAGGTCATGATCCTGGAGTCCCGGGATCGAGTCCCGCATCGGGCTCCCTGCTCGGCGGGGGGTCTGCTTCTCCCTCTGACCTTCCTCCTTCTCATGCTCTCTGTCTCTCATTCTCTCTCTCTCAAATAAATAAATAAAATCTTTAAAAAAAAAAGAAAAGTCAACATTTTCGAAAATGGTGGGCGAGGCAGACTCTCGAAATCTTTGTATAGCAGAGAAAAAAAGTATTTCACAGAAATATTTATTTCTCAATTTAAGAGTTTGTTCTCTTAATCACACTGGTCTGGAACTCTGTCAGAGTTGATTGTATTCAGACCCATGTGACTGGTTTAAACGAGAAAGGCAACGTGGCAACTCCCGTGTGAAATGCAATTGTCAAGCAGACCCAAATTTGCACCTGCATCAACTCAGTAAGTACTGACTAGCTTGCAAATTTCTTTGAAAAGAAGCTTATCTAGATATCTAGGTAAAGAGACTTTTAAAAGGACTATTATGTTTTTTTAAAGTTTTATTAAGAGGTGTAATAGGCATACAGCAAGCAGCACATCTTTGAAGTACACAATTTGCTATGTTTGGACACAGGAAGGTTCCCATGAAATCACGACCACAATCAAGATAATGAGTAAATCTTCCCCAAAGAATCCACCAGCTCCTCTGTAATGCCCCCACCGCTCTCCTCCTCCACCCCTGTCTCCAGGAACCACTCATTTGTTCTCTGTCCCTACAGTTTGTATTTTTGGGAACTTTTACAAATAAAATCATACAGTTTATACTTTTTTTTTTTTTAGACTTCCACCTTTTATAAAGCATTTGCCTTTATCCGGTGAAGCTTACTTAGAGCCACAATCTTTTTCATACATTTGCCTCATTTGAAAAGAGGCTTTTTTAAAATTTGCACATTTACAAACAAGCGTTCTTCCTGGAAATTATACACATTAGAAAATATAAGTCAGATTTATTTAGTTAACGCCAAATGTCCACTACTTTTTATACTATGGGACACATTTTACTCTTTTGTCTGATTTCTTTCCTTTCATATAATGATTTTGGAAGTCATTCACATTGTCGCATGTATCAATCGTTCACTCCTTGTTAATTGCTGAATCGTATTCAATTGCATAGATATACGAAAATGTGTTTACCTGCCTACCTGTCGATGGTTATTTGGGTTATTTTCAGTTTTTGCCTATTATAAATAAAGCTACCACGGACATTTGTGTAAAAGTCCCCGTATGAACATATGCTTTCATTTATCTCGGGTAAATGTCTGGGAGTGGAAAAGCTGTCTTGTACAGTAACCGCCTATGTAACTATTTACGAATCTGCCAAATTGGTTTTTTTTTCCCTAACGTGGTTTTTCCATTTCCATTTCCACCTGTGGTATATGAGATTTCCAGCTGTTCTATATCCTCACCAATACTTGGTAAACCAGTCTCTTTAATTTTACACATCCTAACAAGTATAGGATGGCATCTCACTGCAGCTTAAATTTGCATTTCCCTAACTAATAATATTGAGCATCTTTTCATGTGCTTACTTGCTATCAAGTGTGTATCATCTTTGGTGAAGTATATGTTCAAATCATTTGCCTATGTTATATTTGGTTTTCTTATTTATTGAGTTTTGAGAGTTCTTTATATATTCTAAATATAACTTATCAGATATGCCATTTGCAAATGCATTTTTCCAAGTCTTGCCTTGTGTTTTAAATTCTCTTAACAGTGTCTTTTGAAAATGGAACAAATAATCCTAAAATTTGTATGGAACCAGAAAAGACCCCGCATAGCCAGAGGAATGTTGAAAAAGAAAAGCAAAGCCGGCGGCATCACAATTCCGGACTTCCAGCTCTATTACAAAGCTGTCATCATCAAGACAGCATGGTACTGGCACAAAAACAGACACATAGATCAATGGAACAGAATAGAGAGCCCAGAAATGGACCCTCAACTCTATGGTCAACTCATCTTTGACAAAGCAGGAAAGAATGTCCAATGGAACAAAGACAGTCTCTTCAACAAATGGTGTTGGGAAAATTGGATAGCCACATGCAGAAGAATGAAACTGGACCATTTCCTTACACCACACACAAAAATAGACTCAAAATGGTTGAAAGACCTCAATGTGAGACAGGAGTCCATCAAAATCCTAAAGGAGAACACAGGCACCAACCTCTTTGATCTCAGCCGAAGCAACTTCTTCCTAGAAACATCGCCAAACGCAAGGGAAGCAAGGGCAAAAATGAACTATTGGGACTTCATCAAGATAAAAAGCTTTTGCAAAGCAAAGGAAACAGTCAACAAAACCAAAAGACAACCGACAGAATGGAAGAAGATATTTGCAAATGACATATCAGATAAAGGGCTAGTATCCAAAATCTATAAAGAACTCATCAAACTCAACACCCAAAGAACAAAGAATCCAATCAAGAAATGGGCAGAAGACATGAACAGACATTTTTCCAAAGAAGACATCCAAATGGCCAACAGACACATGAAAAAGTGCTCAATATCGCTCGGCATCAGGGAAATCCAAATCAAAACCTCAATGAGATACCACCTCAGACCAGTCAGAATGGCTAAAATTAACAAGTCAGGAAACGACAGATGTTGGCGGGGATGCGGAGAAAGGGGAACCCTCCTACACTGTTGGTGGGAATGCAAGCTGGTGCAGCCACTCTGGAAAACTGTATGGAGGTTCCTCAAAAAGTTGAAAATAGAGCTACCATATGATCCAGCAATTGCACTACTGGGTATTTACCCCAAAGATACAAAAGTAGGGATCCGAAGGGGTACGTGCACCCTGATGTTTATAGCAGCCATGTCCACAATAGCCAAACTGTGGAAAGAGCCAAGATGTCCATCGACAGATGAATGGATAAAGAAGATGTGGTATATATATATACAATGGAATATTATGCAGCCATCAAAAGGAATGAGATCTTGACATTTGCAACGACATGGATGGAACTGGAGGGTATTATGTTGAGTGAAATAAGTCAAACAGAGAAAGACATGTATCATATGACCTCACTGATATGAGGAATTCTTAATCGCAGGAAACAAACTGAGGGTTGCTGGAGTGGGGGGTGGGGTGGGAGGGATGGGTGACTAGGTGATAGACACTGGGGAGGGTATGTGCTCTGGTAAGTGCTGTGAATTGTGCAAGACTGTTGAATCTCAGATCTGTACCTCTGAAACAAATAATGCAATATATGTTAAGAAAAAAAAGAAGAAGAAGGTAGCAGGAGGGGAAGAATGAAGCGGGGGAAATCGGAGGGGTGGACGAACCATGAGAGACGATGGACTCTGAAAAACAAACTGAGGGTTCTAGAGGGGAGGGGGGTGGGAGGATGGGTTAGCCTGGTGATGGGTATTGAGGAGGGCACATTCTGCATGGAGCACTGGGTGTTATGCACAAACAATGAGTCATGGAACACTTCATCTAAAATTAATGATGTAATGTATGGGGATTAACATAAGAATAAAAAAAAAACACAGTGTCTTTTGAAGAGCAGAAGTTCTTAATGTTGATGACGTCCTGTTCATTATTATTTCTTTTATGGATCATGCACTAGTGTTGCATCTAAAAAATCTTTGCCTATTTCAAAGTCACCAAGAGCGTGTTCTATGTTCTTCTGTAGAAGTTTTACAGTTTTAAGTTTTACATTTAGGTCTATGATCCATTTTTAAATTTTTGTATATGGTGTGAGGTACAGATTGAGATTAAATAACTACTTTTTATCTGAAGGTGATCTTAAAAGATCTTCTGATCTGACTCTGCTTTGTAGGTGTTACGTACAGTATCAGAAAGTGACACAATTGATGTGTCTAAAAACATACACCATTGAAGCAGATTTGAGACCTAAATTCAGATCTAAAGGCTAAATCAAAGGCCTATAAATCACTTTTATGTCCTCAGTGTAGCCTGGATACACAAAAGTCCTGCAGGTTCAACAAATGCTGATTGAAAAGTGATGTTTACATGTTTATGTTATCTATCTTCAAAGTGCATTTATAAAAATACACATAATAGTAAAAAGAAAAGTTTATTGGAAAAAAGGGGGGATTGTTATTATTTTTTTAAGTACGTCTCCCCTGAGAGAGGTAAGTAACTTATTTCTCAATGAGGCTGCAGCATCAGGGTCTCAACCATCCCAGGAGACAGTTTGGGACAAACCTTGACTGGCATTTATTGGACACTATTACCTTTTTCAAAAGGGCAAATGCTTGGGGCGCCTGGGGGCTTAGTCAGTGAAGCGCCTGACTCTCGATTTCAGCTCAGGTCATGATCTCAGGGTGGTGAGAATGAGCCCCGTGTCAGCTCCGCGCTGGGTGTGGAGTCTGCTTAAGATTCCCTCTCTCCCTCTGCCCCTCCCCACTCCTCTCTCTTTTGCTCCCTAAATAAATAAATAAATAAATAAGACAAAAGGGCAAATGCTTGGCTCCAACGTCAATGCCAAACAAGCAAAAACTATGACGGAAGTGTGACACTCCCAGGTCATACTGCCCATTTTGCCTCTGACCCAGGAAGCCTCAGAAATGGCAGCTCTGAGTTGGGTTAAGGCCTTGAGCTCAGCAGTCAGTGCCTACATTTTAAATTCTCCCTTGCTGTAACTTCTTTGGCCACTGAGTATATTTCTTTTTCAATGTTGATGTTAAACTATCACTGCCATCTAGGTTTTATCTTTCTCATTTCTGATCCTATTTCCTTTCATGTTAAAATATTATTTTCTGATATCTCCAAATTATCAAATTCATACACGTAGTTTTTTCTTCCTCAAATAGTATTAAGACAAGTACAATAACAAGTTATTACTTAAAAAGTAGGTAAAATGTAGGAAATCTCTTATTTGGCCTCTTCACATGTTTTTGAACAATTCTAAAAATAGTTAAGGTTTCTCTCTGCTTAACAGCACAAAACAGAACGAGACTCTCTTATTTCTTTTTCTTCCATCAAGAAAATAATAAAGTGGAAGAAAAAGTAATATATCAGCAAAAAATGTAAAACTTTACCAAGGACAAATTCTCTTATAAATTTCTAACTCTTTAAGTTGTAAGATAAATATAACTCAGGAAAATTTTATCATGAAATAAAATTGTCATGATAGAAACAACAACAACAACAACAAAACCTTAAAGCTGTGTTGGATGTCCAGTGTTGATGTAGGCTGTAATTTTTATGTGTGACAACATTTTAGAAAAATAATCCAGCTATACATATTCATCAGCCTTAAAATGTTTATACCCTTTGACCCAGGAAATTCCATTTCTCTGAATCTACTGGAAATTTTCAAAAACAAATCCTAAATCTGGAAAAAGCTTCACACACAAAGATGCACATAGCAGTATGATGTATAACAGCAACATACTGAAAACATCCCAGCTATCCAGCAGTGAACTGATCACATGAAATACGGTACTTTCACCTGGTGAATCATATAGGTATTAAAACTACATTTGCAAACAAAATGTAATAACCCTGTAATATTAAATAAAATTTCCAGATAAAAAACTGTACAAAGATAATTACAGTTACATTGAAAATGATCTGTAGAATCAAAAACACTGTGAAGAAATCCACTATCACTAAAACTTGAAAAATAGTTTTACTGGGGCAATGAGAGCGCAAGAATTTTTATTTGTATTTTATTTTTTACAGATGTTTTTTAATGAGCATTTATTATTTTAAAATGAAAAATATTTGGTATTTTTAATAAGAGAGCCAGGAAATACATATCCGCTCATGCTTCTCCCAACAGTGAAGGGGAGTGGCCAGCCTTATTCTAGACTGGTGCTGCCTGAAAAAGCAGCCACTACCCACAGGTAACTGTTTCAATTTAATTAAAGTGAAATGAAATTAAACATTTAGTTCCTCAGTTATACCTACTACATTTTAAGTGCTCAGTAGTCGTATATGATCAGTGGCTATTATATCAGACAGCAGAGAGAACATTTCCGGCAGCCCAGAAAACTCTATTGGAAAGGGCTGCTCCAGATAATTGGCACAAATTCGTAGAAGACAAGAACTCTACAGAAAGGAGGAAGATCCTTATGTTAGTCTATGACCCAGCAACCTCAGGCCACCGAGGGGGCCTATCTTACAGGATGGAATATGCTACACAAATGACTGGCTCTAGGTCAGTAGCAAACTATCAATCATTACTTTATGTATTATTTAGCTAGTTCCCTGGGATGTCATTTCTGATATCTAATAAATTCATACAAATATGTCTCTTGGAGGTTTATGAACTTGAAAAATCTAGAATCCATACTAAACTGGAACAATCCCACCAACGGGCAGCTTTCTCAGAGAGTAAATAAATTTGTCTTTATACTGTAACATTAGTCTGACTTGGAGAGGCAGGAATACAGGAAACAGAGAATTTTGGCAATAATATTTTTCAAACATTTTTCCTTATAAAAATTTCTGGAAAAGAAGGCAAAAAATGAAGGGATTTTTCTGAAAAACTGCACTTCTTTGTAGTATCAAAATCATTTAAGTGGATAAATATTTAATAGTGGAAAAATATACATCCTTCTTTGACAAAGTAGCATAAAAGCAGTAAGAATACAATTCCCTGTTCATCATTAAGGCCAGTTTTTGTCTACTCCAGCATTTTATGCAGCTGGTAGTCCATTACATATTACACATTTCCCTTTAGAATGTTTATTTAATTTTCTTGATTTGCCCTCATCATTGTATAAAGATGTTCCAATCAATTTTAAATTAATAGGCTGCCTTCATTTCGAATATGCAGACTGCATTTTACTGACACATTGTGAACACTACAAAAGGCCGATTATCTTTGTTGGAGTATGCCAAGATCCTCTGATTTTTCAGCGTTTTCCACCCTTGAGATTTAAAACTCAACTCTTCAGCCAAGAAAATCAAGGCAGCATAAACTATTAAGACTTAAGTTGCATTTAAAAGTGTTTTAACTCCCCACAGCTTTCTATACAATTCAGAAATCATGTATATTTTTAAAGGGTACTAAATGTTCCTTAGAGGTGGGAATTTTATCCCCATAGCAATTATATCAGTGAATAATCCTTAAAGTATAAGCGTAATGATTGCCTTTAAAATGTGTCTATTAAGACAGTCAGAATAGTCAGGAAAAAATAACAGTATTTGGAGTCAGAAGGCTTGGATTTGATTACCAATTCTGTTGATTCTTTAACCCTATCTCCTTATCAATAAAATGGGGTTAGTAAAAAGGCAAATTTCAGAGAGGATGGTTGTATGGGGATACAGGGCATGACTTAAGGAGCAGGTTACTTATTTTAAATTCTGATCAACAGGGGCACCTGGGTGGCTCAGTTGGTTAAGCGACTGCCTTCGGCTCAGGTCATGATCCTGGAGTCCCGGGATCAAGTCCCACATCGGGCTCCCTGCTCGGCAGGGAGTCTGCTTCTCCCTCTGACCCTCCTCCCTCTCATGCTCTCTGTCTCTCATTCTATCTCTCTCAAATAAATAAATAAAATCTTTAAAAAATAAAAATAAATAAATAAATAAATTCTGATCAACATTAATAAGGTAAATTATTTGAAACAAAACCAAAACGAAATGGCTATGGCTAAAAAACAAATCACAGCAGGATTTAAATACACCTGGTAATATGAGCAAACAGATTTGTAAAAAATATAAATAAGTATTCCTTTTCACCAAATATGACACTAAATAGAACTTTCTGGGACCTTTTTTTTTTTTAAGATTTATTTATTTATTTGATAGAGACAGAGAGTGTGCACGAGTGGGGGTAGGGGCAGAGGGAGAGAGAGAGGGGAAGCAGACTCCCCACTGAGTATGGAGCCCCAAGCGAAGTGGGACTCCATCCCAAGACCCTGAGATCATGACCCAAGCCAAACCAAAGTCCAATGCTCAACCCACTGAGCCACCCAGGCATTCCTCTGGGACTTTTAAAATGTAACTTAAAAATAAACATGTTTATGAAATAAAATAAAAAAGATCTGCAATTTATATGCCTCTTTCATACCGGTAGGTCAGCAGTTTCTGACATCCTCCTGCCCGTATTCAAATCAGCCCCACCACTGACCAGCTGTGGCCCTGGGGCAGCTTACACCTCTGAGTATTAATGCTCTCATCTGTGAGATAGGGGGGGATGATGCCAACTTCATGGTACTGTTGTGACATCTAAATTATAATGCTATGAAGATGTCGCACAGAAAATGTGTCCTATAAAGGATCGATACATGTCTGCAGTAATCTTGACAGTGCACTCAGTCATGAACACTATGTTGTCACATCCTCGGGGGGGGGGGGGGGGAGGTCTCTTCTCATAAGGGCACTAATCCCATCATGAGGGCCCCACCCTCGTAACAGTCCACTAACCTAATGACCTCCTGAAGGCCCATCGCACTAGGGGATTAGGGCTTCCATAGATGAATCTGGGCACAGTGGGGCGCAATTCAACATACAGCAGCAGCTACCACTGGACTGGTCCTGAAAAAGGGCAGTAGAGGGGAACCGTTTTATAACCCTGACTGACCAGAGCTAATTTACCTTCATAAAATAGGATAAACAGAAAAGAAGACAAAAGCTGTGTGGAGAAGGACTTAAACTATATTCCTGAGAACAAGGTGGGAGGAACAGACAAACACAGAAGAGTCTTTTCTGGGGGAAACAGTTAGTTGCCTTCTACTTCTCCTTAGTGGAAAAGAGATGAGATAATGCTGGATAAATTTAAGATAATGTTCATATACGGTCATGCCTCTTTTTAATGTAGTCATCCTACTGCAGAGGCTATGTATCTTAACATGATGAAAAAGTAACTCCACTGTTGATTAGGAACAATCTATATGAAATATAAAAATTAACCTTCTGAGAAATTATAACAATTCGTTATTGAAGACATGTATGCAAATTTTTCCACCTGTGTTACTTTTTTATACTGGCCAAATTTAGCACGAATCTCTAATTATCATAACAGTGGGATGGCTTAACAAGGGTGTTGCTGGCCCACAAATGCAATTTGATTCTCAGCATGACTGCAAGAATGACAATTTACAACCTCCAGCAACAAGTAACTAGGTATATTAAGGTCTTATTAATTTACACAATGGAGAGCACATTGCTCCTAGATTAGTCAAAACAACAGAAAAGGAACATTTGAGGACCTTACATTAATACTATACTTATTATGTGGTGCTGGCAATCCAAACATTGTGATGGATTCTAACAGCTCTGAAGCACTTATACATACCCGTGATCAAGGCATCTGTTATAATCACTCTGCTCAAACCAGAAAATTATTTCACTTAAATAAGCAGCATGAATTATAAATCAAGCCACAAGGTAAATACCTAAGTTGGTACTTACTGCTTTCTCATAGACAAGATGTTGATTGAAAGAATCCAGACATAAAAGAAAATACAATGGGTGATCCCATTTATATGAAGTTCAAGAACAGGCAAACTCATCTATGGCGATAGACGTCAGATGGTTGTTAATTTCAGTGGGAGTATTGATTGGGAGAGTGCGTGAGGGAGCCTTCAAGATAGAAATATTCTTTCATCTTAATCCGAGTGGTGAGAACATGAGTGTGTGCATATGGAAAAATTCTTTGAGCTCTACACATTTGTGCATTTCACTGTCTGTGTAATATACCTCAACTAAAATTAAAAAATAGATCTACAACATTAGATAACTACCTAATAAAAATGAGTAATGGATCAATAGTACTAGATAACTATCTAATAAATACACAATAGTCTTTATCTTGAGTAAAATGAAATTTTCAACTGTAACTTTACTAAGTACCCAGAGCACCCGCTTAGGATGTTTTAAAACCCATCTCCTGCTAGCACAGCCTTACATACTTTACATTTCAATGTGGCTACAACTCCTAATCCTCCTGCCAAGATTCCCACATAAGCCAGGCTATTGATAAAACAATTGCTGCTCCTGTAAAGAGTTTTATTTGCTCTCCTTCCCTATCAGCTTAATACAAAGAAGAAAATATACTTGAAAAGGATCAAGTTCTAGAAACAGGACTAAATGATTATGGAGTAGGCATCTTTATAATTGTGTTCTTACCTTCTTTTCCTAGTTGTTTCTCAAGGAGTACAGCTGAAATTGAACCATAAAGCTTAGCTTGACAGAAAGGCATTAGCCTACCACACTAAACCACAAAGATAGGAGAGACAGTTATTTATGAAGAAACACTGTTTGCTATTATCCTTTTGAGATTCTACAAAAGGGCTAAATATTGATGCATTTCCAAGTCACCTTTCCCCCACTTCTTGTATTAACAAGCAGGAGTATGTTTTAGATGCTCCTAATTTGTCAAGATCAGGTGAGCAGAACTGTTGTACAGAGCACACCGCTCTCGTTCCTACACGGGCTCTGTAACCCTGCAGGCTATTAATAATTCATGGGTCTTTCTTGGTTCACAATAGGGGCATTACTCAGAGGGCATCACTCTTACTGAAAGAAGTTAACGGCAATGGCAGACAAACAACACACAAGTCAAACAAGAAGAAGTCCCCTATGAATCTGTGGACATTTAAGACCTGTTAAAGGGCTCCAATTACTATCGCTGCCCCTGCCGCACGGCCAAAAAAAAAAAAAAGAAAAAGCTCAGCATTCTTCACCTGTATTGATACTGCCTATTGGGTTCAATCCAACCGTTTTTAGAATTAGATCAGTTGTATTAACACCTCAATTCTTTTCAAATCATTTCACTCCATTGTATGTTGCAACAGCCAATGCTACTGGGTAGAACTAGGCTGTGTTTATTGGATTAGTTTCTACAAACTAAAATTTTGGCAAGAATATGACATCCACCATAACGCTGGAACTTTGGGGTTCCACATTATTTATTCATCAAGGAAATACATAAAGGATCCCAATGTCTTTATGACTGAAAACAAACAAGTCTCCAGGAAAAGAAACCATCTTTCATGGCCCTCCTCAATATGTTTAGCCCCCTGGGTAAAATGTAGACCAATACTCTATAAAATCCATCTAAAATAACAGGAGTTATGGCCTCTGAAACCTAAAGGGAGAATCAGGCTAGAGTTTAAGATGGTAGAACATGGCAAAGCCTGTGACCTGTGATTGCGTGTCCAGCTTGAAGGCATCTCAAAAACAAGACAAAACAAAACCGAAACAAAATACTGCTAGGCCAAACATGCACATGGGGGTGTGGTCTCGAATTTTAGACCCATGGCTTGAATCAGAAGACTCAGGAGAGGATATATTCCTTCCTCTAAATGGAAGACATTCTTATTGGTTAAATCAGAGCATTCATTTTTTTCTTAAAGATGTACTTGAGGAAATACACTTGATATTGTTTAGAATGTAATACAAATTAGGTTTCAAGCAAAGTTTAAATTTTCTGAGTATCAGTAAAAAGCAACCTTGCTCTAGCTAAAATAATAATACCTAAAATTGACTGAGTGCTTACTCTATGTGCCAGGTACCATTCTAAGCACTTTGCATAGATTAACACATTTCTAACGCTCACAACAACTCTACAGCCTAGGTACTATTATTACCTCCCTTTCACAGATGGAAAACCAAGCAGACACAGAATGGTTAAGTAATCCGACCACATACACACAGCTAGTGAACAATGAAGCTGCTATTCAAACCTAAGCCATCTTTCTTCAGAGCCTGCGCTCACACATTGATGCTCTTTGCCTCTTAGCTAAAAGCACTATCAATGTGCTCCCTGGGAAAGGATCAAGGGAAAGGAATCACTTCCATTCATTAGCAAGACTGAATCAATTTGGGGGCTGGGGAGGAGGAATACCTTACATTTATTCCCTACAAAATAAGTAGAAATTTATCATCAAAATCACTACATAAATGACAACCTGCTCAGGACTAAGAAAGGAAAGGCTTTTAGACCATCTGTAAAGGAGTAAAATTCTTGGTAAAAATAAATAATAGATATCAGATCAAATCGGGAAAAATTTGATAGTACAACCACATACTGCTTTCATCCTGACTTGAAATCGCCGTCCTTGGAATCTGTGGCACAAATACGAGTCTAACTATGTCCAATCAGATGTTCATCTTTATTTCTTCTTTTACTAATGAAATGCCCCAGGACAGAATAAGTACAGAAAGTAAGGGATCTTTGAAAAACGCTTGTTTCTTTTTTTAATGGGTAATAACAAATTTTAAATTCTACTGATTTGATGGGTACCAAATACAAGTAATAGACCTCTCTCTTGGCACTGAATGTTAAACCTTCATGTTGCAATGAATAATTTTGGTCACGAAGGATATGATGTCCCAAAAAATTGAGTCTTCGGTAGCAATATTATAATCATTTCCCTGGGGTGTGTCCTCCTGTTGACCTCTTTCAGAATTAGATAGAACTTCACCAGAATCAAAGTGAGTATGTTATTAGTTCTCCATATGTGATAAGCACTACATAATAAATAGAGCATCTTTTCACATATACACAAAAAGCTCCCTTTAGTAAAATCCCTTGTTACATCTGCAGATATAAATGTAAAGCTAGAGCATTTCAGATAATTATAAAAGTAGAAATATTTTTCTCAATCTATACAAACTTAAAATAAATATGAAATATTTTAGCACCAGATACTTTACTTTTTTTAGAGAATTAAAAATACATGTGACTGTCTCATAATAGAGAGAGCTATAGGCATGTTGCATAACAGATTAGTGCCAGAAAATGTCAACTTTCTGTATAATTTCAAGAGTATGTCCCAAAGAAAAAAAAAGTGTAGCCTCAAGATTTCAAGATAATAATAGTTGATATGATTAAATGCAGTGTTCCTGAAAACAGTCTATCCCATTAGATAACCCAAGAAGAAAGGGTTTACAGTTAAAGAAGTTCAGATAACACTTGAAGAATCAAAATGTGTTTATCCTATTAAAGGCTCTGAGAAGTACTGCTTTAAAAAAAAAAGTTAACTTTCTTAACCCCACGTTTCTGAAGCTCAGCTGACCCAAAACCTTTTTATCAAACCATTAAAAGTTCTAGAAACTAATGATTCATTGAACACATTTGGAGAAATGCATTTAGTGTTTTCCTGTTAACAAAGTACTTCTACATGCATTATTCTCATTTAAGTCTTAATTCAAAACCAGTGTTTATCAGGAAAAAAGTTCCACCAAATTACCAATAAGAATTAATCCAACCGACATCACTCTAGGCAATACCACTGGTAAGCAACGGGAAGGAGGGTAGCCCTACATCCCCAAAGCAACAGTCGCCTTGGGCGCCCTGACAGGGAAAAGACAGGTTGCCATGCAAATACTTTGGACATTCCCAAGTTTCTGCAGCTACATCCCCTCCTTGCTGGGCTTGTAAGTATATAGGTCGTAGCATTTTCTTTAAAGGCCATGTGTGTCTATATGCACAAATCACAAAACTCTGCTTCTTCAGAGGTAGATAAGATACCGAGAGTTACGAGCACAGACTCAGAGACTGCTATGGCTGCTTCGATTGAAGTTATTAGCAGATTCTATACAGAAATCCCGTTAATGAGAACCGACAGCCGGAGAGGGTGAATGCACAACCACTGTACTGACAAATGTCAGCCGTGGGTACAGGAAGACAGGACACAGGCACTGGTCACACAGACGGAGCTCACACATCTAAAGGCACTGGCTTTCAGAGCTGTTGCGGCTGTTTCTTTTTTAATCATAAAACACAGTGAGAAGTATATTTTACATCACAACCTGACACACATACACATTCACAAGTACTTAAGTGAAACTACAGTTTTGTGAAACCATGCAGACCTTCCTAGATAAGAAGTTCTCTCCTTTCTATTCTGTTCCATTAAAAAATAAAAACTAGTCATATCTTGCCAAATTAGCTTCTTGCACCACCATCGGCTCACTAGCCATACTTTGTATAGTTCTGAGGCGAAGGACGCGAGAAAGGCAGCACAGTCAGAATACCCAGCGGCGGAGAGATCAGCACCACCACCTCAGACAGAGAGACAAGCTGTATTCTGGCTCCCACTGCCTACAGCAAATGGTGCATCCATCCAGGTCCATGAGACCTCGGGGATCAGGGCAGTATCTACTGGCTCAGATCTAAAGACTGAACCGTCCCTGCAGGCAACCTCCTCTGAACATCTTCCGGGAGCTTCCTTACCCAGGACAGGTCCAACTTTTCTCAGTGATTGTGGACTTACATGTTGCGTGATATGCAGGGGACAGTATATCCAGACACAAACATACGCTTGCAGATGGAAGACTTCAGAGGAAATCCAGAAATGTGCACAGCTCTGGAAAAGCCTACCCGCCCTCCTCTCCTCCGACCTGTCCTCCGCAACTCCAAGTCTCTGCCATCGCTAACATACAAAGGCCAGTCCATTTATGCCCTACTCTACCTCTGCTCATACCAGCCGCCACAAGAAGCTCACAACGCAGCTGTCCCTGCATTCTCCACACTGACTCTGTGAGGTAAGGACCACTCTCAGTCCATACTTCCTACCCCCCTTCCTGGTTTTTATTTTTCCTCCACAAAACTATCAATATCTACCATATTATGTATTTTACAATTTGATCCTCTAAGCTCTTTGAGGGAAGGGATTTGTTTTTGTTTCATATACTTATATCAGTGCTTGGCACGCTGCAGTCACATAAGAAATACCTGTTGAGAGAGAAAGACAGAGAGGTGGAAGAGAACAGAGAGAGAGAGAGAGAGGTGGAAGAGAACAGAGAGAGAGAGAGAGAAAGGAGGAAGAGGAAATAAATACAGGACTAATGCACCATCTTCAATCCCTTCAAACGTGTGCTGCCTAGTCTAAGCACTTACCTGAACTTGGTATTTCTACAGAATCAGAATAGGAACTGGTTTCCCAGAAATCTCCAGAGGCCAAGCTAACAATCCCTCAGCCAAGCTATAAGGTCCATCCTGCTGAGAGCGATAGCTTCAGTTAAGTTTGGCAATTCCTTAACCTTGCCCCCCTCCCCCACTTCAGTAATACAGCAGGATTATATTTCTATAAGGAATGTTTGTTATTTAGGGGTTCCATTTTCACTCCTCAATAGATTTTATGTATTTCTCATATGCTTCTTCACTCATTAATGAAACCCTAAATAAACTAGTATGAAACAACTTAATCTAGCATAGTTTTCTTAAATTAGTGGTACACAGAGGATTTAAAATAGCAACTATTAGCAATACCAGTGGAAAAAGAGACTGCTTGCAACAATGCTAATGGAAGAAAATACCCCTTAACTTTATAATGATTGCAGAAAAACACAATATGCATCTGTTTTGCAACACCCTCTGATTTTTATGCTCGTTACGATATTCAGAATCCTGAAATTATCTGTGGTTAAAAACTAGTTATAAAAATTATGTAATTCAAGGACAACATTGTGACCTCAAGCCATAGGGAATATTGTAACTTGCTTATTACATCTATCCCTGGATGGGGGTCAAAATACTGAAATAATCTTTCCATTGGAAATAACTGGCAGTAGAGAAAGGTTTGTTAGTTGTATAGTGTCAGATAAAGAACAATATTACCTTAATTTTGCAATATACTACATTTGCTGGTGCTATTTTTATACAATGAAGCAACAGCCTTGCAGGAAGATAAATAGTTTAATAAGAAAACATTCAACTTCTTCATTTAAAAAAAAAAAAAAGGAAAAGAAATGTTTGTTATTTAGCAAAAAAGAAGTAGCCAAATCAATATGGAAAATGCAAAGGAAAACTGAAGAAATCAAGATAATACCATGAAAAGGGTAAGAAACCTAATTGATGGAAATGGTTTTCTTGAGGCATAAAATTGCAAAATATTAGAGAAGGAAGAAATCTTAGAAATCATGTAGTCACTCCTCTTCACTCTATAAAACAGAAAACCGAGGCCTAGAGATTTAGAAATAGCTAACACTGAAATGGGCAATTATTACAGAAATTTTGAGGGATTCTCCCTCAAAGGCACCAGTTGAGTGGCAATGAAAGTACCTGTCATCATTTTGAGGCGATAAAGGTTGCTAAGCAATGATGTTTTCTATAGCTCTGTGTCCCCACCTTCCACTGCAACATCGCTACAGCTCTTTGCTCTGCCCTACCCCGATTCTGGCTTCAGGTAGAAGGCACAGAAGGATCCAGGTGCTCAGCTTAGGAAATGAGTGTCCAGTTACAAAGATTTTATTGTTACTGGTTTCCTGGCACCAGAAGTCCAGACTGAGTCTACAAACTATATTGTATTGGCCCTTATAACTGGGACTCTGGTTCCAACTATAGTCTGAGCCATTAGCCATATTCCTGTGTTGCTTATTCCCAGGTTTCTACCCCTTTCTGATCCATACTGCTTGTTTTTAAGACCTCTTCCAGACAGTTCAACTCAGATTTCACTGCCCTGTGCATTAGCATAGACTTGTGTTATGCCATGTAACTGAGCAGGCCTCAGGTATTCAAGTCCTGCACGCTCAGATAAAGGACTGGCCCTTTTACTTGCTCCTGGGATACTACCTCTATGCCCTGGTAATACTAAAGTGTCTTTTAATACCTGAAGCATTGACCCACACCACACAGTTTATGCTAACAATATGATTTATGCTAAACATCCATTTTTGTTCACCTGGGTCCTGGACCACACTATCAGTTTGACTTCTGGAAGGCCCGGAGACAGAGTAACTAAGGTCAGCCACTCTGGTGGCCCCTGCCTACCAAACTCATGGACACTGCGTTCAGTAAGCCTCTCTGGTTGACAATAATCCACACATGTTGTCACACATCCTTGCTGAGAGAATGAAGCACTGTCATAAAATCCCACTGGGAGAAGACAATTGGAAGGTCGCTCATGGTCTCACCTGTATTCTGCCCTATATTCCTTTTGCTCATTTTAATCTGTATCTGTCACTGTAATAAACCATAACTGTGAGTATAAAAGCTTTTCTGAGTTATGTGAATACTTTAGGCAAATAATTAAAACTGAGGGTGGTCTTAGGGACCCCACGCATAAACTAGATTCTCTTTTCCCACAAGTATCTCAATCAGCCTTATTATCCAATTCCTTGGTCATGACCACTCTCTGTTCAGATATCCAATAACCACTGAACCTCTTAAGTTTAATCAACTTCAGGTCTCAGTGGAAATAAATGCACAGAAAGAAGAAGCTCATATAATTTGTATCGGCAAAATAAAAATAAGCAGCAACTTCTGAAATGTAAACCAATTACAGGAACCAATATAAAGTGAATGAATGAGACTGACCAACTGCAAACTACATCATTTTCCACTTATTTACCTGATGACTATTTTTCAGGTAAGAGATTAATGTGCCTCATAAATTCAACCTTGTAAGATTTATGTGCACCACAAGGTCCTGCCTAGAGCAGCCATCTTGCCTTTCTTTCTGACCCATCTTGTCTTACTCATCACCTGACATCTGCCACTAACACTGCACCCTCCCTCAGTAGAGCTAAGGTGCTGATCCATCCAAACATCCATCACAGAGGTGTAAGAATCAAAGAATCAAAGGTTGTTAGTTCTGCTTTTGGCAATGAAGAATACTGAGAGTTTACTTTCAGGTTTTTCTCTTCACATGGTTTTAGGCTGACAGTGAGCAGCTGTACCAAAAGCTGTCCATAACAGATGTGAGGAGGGGAGCAGCACCTGATGTGATCACCATCTCTGATGTCCCTTCCCCAAATGTATTAAAGGGACCCAACTTGGAAAAGGAGAATTATCCAACCATTAGACTTCATTCTTCTATCACCAAAGTATAAGACACCAATAGCTGTTTTTGCTTCTAAGAAACTTTGCTTATTGACACACAGATCCCTCAAAATAGTCAAAATCACGGCCTTGGATCTCAGAACGCTCGGTACCTAATAAAGTTTAATTGCAGATATTTTAAGTGAGCTAGTTGAAGAGGTGTGTAGTGACTGTAAGAATCAGACAAGAAGCAGATCCCAGGAATAAGTCAGACAATTCAAACTGCACATGAATTTTAATGAAACACATATGTTACTGAATATACTCCACCTCCCACCCCACGAAAACATGCCTATTGACCTCGTGCAGCTCCAGGGATAAATACTGGAGAAACTGGTGTTTGTAGAGTAGGAGTTCAGGGGGCATTTCTGTCAATAGCTGTAATGAGTCGGTTAATCCTGACAGCTTCTCTCATTCTACAATGCCAGAGATAAGGGTGATAATGACAGCAATCAGCAGAAGAGGCCTTCAGACGCAGAACTAAGGAGGAAGAATAAGCATGCTGGATGTATGTGCTTCCTGGAGGCCTTGGAAACCTGCATATTTGCACAAGTGCCCCTCGAGGCCAGTGAGCAGATGGGCGCCTCCAAGCTTAAAGAATCCCTTAAAGTTACTCAAAATTAAATTGTATCATTCTGAAGAGAATTTATAGTCCTGGAAGAGTTTGTTGCCCTGTGAATAACCTAAGAATATACTGAAAAATTGTATACAAGTCAAATGAAGTTAAAGTTTAACCTTTCATCCTTAAAAAAAAAAAAAAAAAAAAAAAAAAAATTGGTATGATACAGAATTATTTAACTTGATTTGAATTTAACTCCATTTAATGATACCTTTTTTTGAAATGTAATGATACATTCCATGTTAAACAGTTGTGAAGTTTTCCAAAATAGATCCAAAGCAGGTTTCATGTTAAATGGGAAGCTTTAGTCCAAAAGGCATGGTCCTTATCTGGATTTTCTGTCAGGCCTACATTCATTTTTATAACGAACAAATGAAATTTAGTGCCACAATAATGAAGTGTATGAAGTTGTGGTTGGGCTTGTCAGTATGCTTTCTGGCTCTAAAGCTTTGAAGTCAAATGCTAGTAACTATCAGTATGCTCCTATCACGTCCACACCCAGCTCTCACACTGCAAGTCAGTGTCATCTGCAGACAGAAATGAGAAGAAATTGAACTTATTTTATGGCTGTTCTGCTTGAGGGAAGAAGAATAAGGTAAATCAATACTTCTTGTCATTTCCTGAAAATACTGTATTCTCCAAGACATTTAGCCAGCATTTACCCATTTAAGCAAGGACAAAAACATAAAAAGAATGTTTTTAACTCAGAAAATTAGCACATCAATATTTCTGGGTCACAGAAATTGAAGTCACATCAAGCATTACTTCAAACTCTAAGTTAAATACACTCTCAAAGTTGGTTGCTCCTGGTAATGGTAACTACCATTAAGAAAACCTAAAATTTCGGGAATGAAGAGTCGTATTTAACATCCTGTTATTGCTACTGAAATATTTATTACTAAATTTATAGCCCCATTTAAAAATGCCAGGACATGACTTTTTTTTGTAAAATTAGATCTGCAAAAACATTCTATGTCTTTACTCATATGGTATATTCTCCCCCACTCACTGCTCCATCAATTCAACAGGAAATTTTTCATAAAACTCTACTGTTCAATGTTATTTCTGACCTTTGGGAGTGGGGATGTCTCCATTCCCCAGCCACGTCATTTGTATATTTAAAGAGGACAATGTAAAAGTTGGGTTCGGAGACACTCCCAATGATTTTTCACAAATTAGGAAATTAATTCTGAATCTGAGCAAAATATGATTGGTCCTGGCTTGGAAAACATAAGTTATAACTATATAAGTTAAAGAGCCTCCTAGCAATATTTAAAAATATTAAAAAGCGGGATGCCTGGGTGGCTCAGTCAGTTAAGCATCTGCCTTCGGCTCGGGTCAGAACCCCAGGGTCCTGGAATCGAGTCCCACATCGGGCTCCTTGCTCATTGGGGAGTCTGCTTCTCCCTCTGCCTGCCGCTCCCCCTGCTTGTGCTCTCTCTCTCTCTCTGACAAATAAATAAATAAGATCTTTAAACAAAAAAATATTAAAAAGCATTACTAGTTAACAGATGGCCTAATTGGAAGTACATGGAGTTTAGAGTCAGAGAAACTAGAGTCCAAATCTTGACTAACCTCCTAATGACTTCTGATCTTTGGGCAGTTTTGACCTCTCTGAGCCTAAGATTAATTTTTATACAATGGGAATATGCAAAATGTATAGCTGTTCTGAAGTTTAAATGAGCATCTACCTACATGCAGTGTCTGATGCAAAGTGTTCAGTAAATGTTACTCTTTTCTACAAATAGATTACAGAAAACACACTGAGGAGAGAGGAGGATGGGGGACAGAGAGAGACAGTAGACAGCAAAAATAAAATAAAAACAAAAGATATCTGAGTAGCAATGATTGCTAAATATTATGAAAACAAATAAACAAAAATTGGGGAAAAAAAAACACAATTAAGGAGCTAGATCATTACAATCTTAGTTTTTAGGCCAAAGAGTTCAATTCTAAATCCTAAGGGAAATGTGGTTCTGCAAACATGGGGAAAGGCCATCTCATGAGAGAAAGAAGAAAAGCAAGTCCAAGCCCTGTTTTCCTTTGGTTTCCTCTTGAAGCTTGATTTAAAAGTTGGTAGACTTCCCTGTGCCCTGACTAGGCTCAACAGCTGAGAATAGAAAAGCCATTTGGAAAAGCATCCATTTGTTTGTGGGGAAATTAGACACTGGATTCACTGAGTTGTTTATTCAAAGAATTTGTGATAGGAAGGACTTCAAAAAAGCAAAATTTAAGCAAATCCCTGAGATTACCTTATTCCATCCATAAATATTTCAGAATGTATCTCTAAAAGGTAAGGACTCTTTTTTTTTTTTTTTTTTAAGATTTTATTTATTTATTTGACAGAGAGAGACAGCCAGAGAGAGAACACAAGCAGGGTAAGTGGGAGAGAGAGAAGCAGGCTTCCCGCCGAGAAGGTAGCCCGATGTGGGGCTCGATCCCAGGAGCCTGGGATCATGACCTGAGCCGAAGGCAGAGGTTTAACAACTGAGCCACCCAGGCGCCCCAGGACTCTTTTAAAGTATACAAAAATATCATCAACATACCAAAAACTTAACAATATTTCCTTAATATCAAATTAGTATTCATATATGTGCTACTGTCTCATAATTATTTTTAACAGGTTGTTCAATTCAGAATCCATATGTTTGCTTCCAAACAGTCTAGTGTGGGGGAGGGTGGGTTAAGGTACAGACTGAGGAGGTTCAAGTTGGATAGATGACACGTGGGAGTTCATTATGCCATTCTCCCTACTTCTGCATAACCTTCATGCTTTCAATAATAAAAATGTGTTACATTTTCTATAACAGAAAATTAAACACAGACAAACATCAACAGCAGAAACAGAAAAATAGAAGCAACAGTGTTTTCTATGTATGCTATGGCAGCAAGTTGGGAAGCATCTGTTCAAGCAACAGTGTAGGCTTTTGTTGAAGTTCAATGCGAACCTATTGAGAAACTTCAAAAGTTATTAAGGAAGTTTATGAATCCATTTTTGCATATCTACCCATTTTTAGTAGATTGTCAGTAATTTGGTAATAACATTGCTTGAGGGAGGGGTGCTTATTAAAAATAAAAATTCCCAGTCCCTTTTCATTTCCTCTTCTATATTCTGTTGGATAAATGATGCTCTCACACCACAGCACAGGAAGAAGCACACGGTCAAGGATGGGAACTCATGAAGCATACAGACATGACACACACATACTTGCCTAAGCTGTCTCACCCGTGCTTAGGAATGGCAATCATAGGAAACTGGGGAATTTGTTCAGATCCACATGTTAAGAAAAAGCCTGTGTTGGCGTTTAAGGGAAGGTTTTCCTCCTCCCTGCTTGAACATCTCAGCAGATTCTAGAAGAGGGTCAGCATATATAAAGCACCTGTAACTATGTAAAATCCTGCTGGTTGCCTAGTCCCTGTAACTTTTCCCTTTCTTCTTGCTAATACAACCCTGATATCATCACTGGTGAGTGACAATGCACCTAGATTTTTAAAACTGTATTTTCCGGTCAAGGTTGGCCATGCAACACCATCCTTATTACGGAGATGTAAGTGGAAGTCACTGATGGACTATAGGGAAAGCCCTTTGTAAGGGGACAGATGAGCTGGTTCACTACTTTTTGCTCTAAGTCCTTTGCTCCTCTCTTCCTGTCTGTAATTCTAAATGCTGGCTGGAGTTCCAGAACCATCACTTGAGCATGAGGACCCCAGTCAAGCCCTAAAGATTGTGGCTCCCAAAGCCAAAGGGCCTCACTTTTCCGGTTCCCCTGGCAAGAAAGACTGTGAGTTCTTCCCATGTGCCCTAAGCATCCACAGGTCCTGTACTTGGCCCCAGGCTACAAGCTTCTGCGACTGGAACCTACTTCTATAGCCTCCTATCTCCTCCTCCTCCAAGCCAGTATGCACTAGCCACCAGTCTTCTGCTTCTCTTCACTCTTCAGTACCTCCAGGCAGTTGTTTTCGTATTATGTCCAAGTTTTTCCAGCTCTTTCCTTTTAGGGGGGAGTGAATTCCAGGAGCTTTAGTCCCTCATATTTGCAAGCAGAATACCTTAAATTTTATTCCTACCTTAGCCCCAAGGAATTGCTAGAATCTATACAATGTATAGGTGGTTTCTTGATCAGAGAGAGAGTGGTACTCATAAACCAGACCCAGGGATGGAGTTCAGAAACAATGGTACTTCAACATTTTTTGAAGAGCTCTTCATTGTCCATTAAAAGAATTTTGTTAGTCATTTTGCAAATATTATTAAATCACTCCCATGAATGGTTTAGGATTAGGTGATGGCTGGTACTAGCTATAATTATATAACCGCCAGAATAGAAACAAGGCTACAGGGGCCTCATATGCCAGTATGTTCCAGATCATTATACACACTGTAATTCAGAAGATACATAACTACCAAGTGGCAAGCAAAGAATGGAGAAGATACTAAAAAATCTTTGCCTTTTTAGAATCTTATTGGGGGCGGGGGGGGGGGGAAGACCTTCAGTGAAGGAAAAATCAATTGAAATCAATATATAATCGAATGCAGAAATATGGAGAAAAAATATGTGCCAAAAATCTGCCAAATTATGACAAAAAAGGTTCAGATTACATAACTGAATCAACTTTTTCTAGATACTGTGATGAAACCCTTACATAACTGAATCAACTTTTTCTAGATACTGTGATGAAACCCTGACTAAATAACATCTAGTAAGCTGCGGAACATGATGAGTATATACAGTACACTTAACACCAATAAGTTAAGCTTACTATAGTAATAGATAAATAAGAAAAGTGTTTTAATGTATCATCTATTCCTTGTCTATTTCTTCCTACATTTTACTTCCAAACATCCTGTATGAACTAAAAGCTAATTTTAAGAACATAAATTACTCCAATGTTTTAAGTCTGAGAGATTGGAAGAATGATAAAGTCATTAATAAAAATAAGTTGGAAGAAACTGATTTGGGAAGAAGAAAAAGATGACAAGTTATGTTTCAAGCATGTTTGATTTGCAAAAATAGCAGACAATCGCGCTTGTGTCCACCATTTTTTGTACTTGACTATTTGCATCTGAACTCCACCCACTTCTTCAATTGGTGGCCTTCAGTAAGATTCTAAGATTTGGCTTCCTTGATTGCAACATTAGGATCACAACATCAAACTACAGGATTATATTTTGAGAATTAAGTGGCATAATTCAAGTTAAACACCCAGTAAATAGTAGATATTAAATGTTAATATCTTTCTCTTCCTTCCTTCTTCCTAGCCTGTCTTTTTGAAACCTACTTTGATTCTGTAGGAGTCTCTACTTCAAATTGACCCATTTCCTAACCATCCTTCAACATTATTTATTCATATTAATCACCCATCCTTTCCCCTATTCCTTCTATTCCTCTCAATTTTACAAATGCTATACATTCTTCAAGGTCCAACTTAAGCCTCATCTTTTGATGAGTAGACAATCACTCTAATCTATACTGTTTTTCCTTTGCTAAATGCCTCATGGCATATGTTGCTATTAACTGTTTTACATACTTATGACTTGTCTCTCCAACTAAACACAAGATTCTAAACAGCAGAATCTGTATGTAAAATTGTTTTGATTTGTAAAGACCGGGATCTGGCCCTCCTTAGAGATCCATACAAGCATGCTGAATAAAGGAATCTGTGATGCTAACCATTAAAATCCAAGGACTAATACCAATTCAGATATACCCGGTAAAGTTAAACTTACATCATTTTTATTTACTATCCATTGGTGAGCAAATCAAAATCAAAGCTGGTTATAATTGAAATGAATAAGAAAAAAAGCTATTGGTTTGGCCTAAAAAGCAATGCTTTAAAAAGATACTCTAAGAAGAGACTTTTATAAAAGATCTTTTACTACAATATTTATTTAACACTTGCACATGAAGGCAAGAATTAAAAATGGAAATGGACTTTTATCAGAATCTTAATAGAATCACAAATAAGAGGTTTAAGTAATTTAAAAATAATTTTTTAAATCGGAGATGTAGTTTAAAAATTGACTCACTGGGTCAGCACTAGAATTAAACCTACAAGAGAAACTTATTTAAACTAGTAATCATTTAAATGTGACAAAAAGCTATCAGCATATGCAAAAGTCCAGCATGCCTCTATAATTTCCCTAAGGCTTGAAACAATGTAAAAAAGACAGCCTGGAAAGTCAAGGATAAACAAGTTTTTTGTTTGTTTGTTTGTTTGTTTGTTTTTAACTCAGTGCACAACCAGATTCAACATCAATTCAAACATCAAAATCAGTTCAAATTTTATCAAAGATATTTGGGGTTAGCAAAATTACAGCTTTAGAACCTTGTTCTTTATCTCCAGACAGAAACACACACACACACACACACACACACAGTACAAAATAAAACCAACAGAAGCACACAACTACATGTGGAAAACTGTTTCACTTGTAAATAATTTCCATGTATCTTCTATGAAACAAAGTGCTAAAAAATCAAACCATATTATAATGTCTTTGTAAAACTAAGTATCTTCCACAAATGGATGTTCCTGTAAAATTACTGAAAATAATCTTGATGATTGTTCTACAAGGTCAAGAAATTAGTAAACAGCTTACAGAACTGAAATTTTATACAGTAACAGTTATGTCTGCATATTAATGAACTTCAAGCACTGCACACTTGGCAGGATGTTGAGATGAATGTTTCCAAATATCTGCCATGATAGACTGATTCTCTGGTTATTTAAAATCATTCCTTTGCAAGTAACTTTAAGTAGTTAAGCAGAAAAATTCCTCTATTTAGACAAAATTCTTATTCTAGTTCCTCCATAGATGGTCATTGTAAAGAAGCATAAACAACTCTAATTCTCAGCTGATAATATGCAGAGAGCAGATACACACAAAGGCTTCATTTAGATAAAACCACAAAGAAAAGTACCATTTTCTGATTTTCTCCCTCAGCCCTCCCCATCTACCACCTTGATTCTGCAAACGCAGGATAAATTAAAGCTCCTTTCTTCTACATCAACTCCTTTGTCCTCTCAAGGTTGCCTAATCATATTCATCTCTTAAAATGAAGTAAGAAACATTTCAAAAGTGGTATTCACATTAAATCAACTTTCTGATTCATGCATTGCAGGAATAAAGCAGTGTAATCACATCTTAAATTGGTTTACAGCAGGCTGTCTACCTTATCCTGGTTCTCAGGATTGATGAAATGAATAGTTTTAAAATAGCACTTTTTGAAATGACTGAGAATTAATAGTGCATAATTATCTCAGTGTTGACAAGTGAGAGATGTTTAACTCCTTAAATGAGCTTTCCTAATGAATCAGTGTCAGAGAAAGGCTTCATTGCCTGTACATTGTTGATTGATATCTAAGGGGATTGATTTAACCATAAAGGCATACTAAAAGCCAATTTTAAAAATAATTTATGTAAAAATGAAATGGCCCAACTTTCACTGAATATTGAAAGATTTACTTAAGATTTTACTGTAGGTTTCAATAATATTCTAGGTATTGGACTACCAGGAAAATTACTTTACATCTTATCTGTCTAGTAGGAGCTCTTCGAGCTTTCCATACAATTTCAGCAAAACAGACTTTAGTATTAGACTGCCAAGTACCTAAAAGAAAAAAAGTAAACATTAAACTACTTGGAAAAGTAGTATAGAGATTATGTTTCTGACCTTTCTATTTGAGGATCCTAGTGAAAGACAACACAATAAATAAAAATAAATAAATCTCCATGTTTTTTAAAAATAAAAAAAATTAACACATGTAAAAAATTTTTAAGAACATTATCTTTACCATGTTGAACTTTTAACATTGTCTCTTCATCCCTTGTCTCTAATTCATGTGAACTCATAACTACAGTGTTCAATTCTGTGTCCTAAATCCTGTGGGTAAAAACAAATTTATATTCCTAAACACCTGGAAAAGAGAAACAGGAACACATTCCCAGCAACAGATATGCAGATGAACATAACACAGACCAGCTCCGACTTACTCTTATTACTCTTATTTTTCCATATCTTTCACATCTGCCAACTGTCTAGCTTAAGTATGTGTCAGGCACTGGGCTACGAACATTCTATTTAATCCTCAAGACCTTCAGTGAGGTAGAGAACATTATCCCCACTCTGCAGACGAGGGAAGCCAAGAGTATGGAGGCGAGGTTCCTGCCCCAGTCGCATAACGGGTAGCGGATGGAGCCTGACCATGAACTAAGCAGACTGTAATGCAGAATCCACACATACTGTGGTGGGCAAGTATTCTCCACTTAGATCATCCTTACAGGACTGGGGTTATTTTAGCTGTCAGTAAAGTGTGGCAATATTAGAGTGTGCTCCGTTATTCCTTCATGGAGTTATTACACTTGAGAGTCAACTATATGCCAGCATTCTCCCAAAGGCTGGGATGCAACGGCTCACAGGGATGGGGCCCTTCTGTCTGGAAGCCACAGATGGCGCTGGAATAAAAGGGGGGGGGTTGCTCTGGGGGTAGATAAGCTTGGGACACAGACTTACCTCTTTGACCGAGTATTCTCTTTCATTAGTGTCGGAGGGGAAGTCTAAAGAACTTCAGTAGTCTGAAACAGTGAGCACAAGGCGTGAAGACCCTCCGAGATGGTGAGCGCAGGGCACGGACACCGTCGGAAACGGTGAGAGCAGAGTGTGAAGGCAGCATCAGGTGGGGCGCTCCGCCTGGGCACACGGGTCCCAGTGCCACCAGACACAAGCTCTCAGGAGTGACAGGGATCCCGACGGGATTGCCAACGTGGGCCTCCAATGACAGTCTTTTCAGAACTGACCAGGGAGCCTGTGGCCTTTACATTCTTGTGACATCTTGGTTTGAGTAAGGACTGGTGATAACATCTTCAATGGCTTATTTCTTTTTAGGGTCTGGTTATTCTTTGTTGGTCACAGGTAACTATCATAAAAAAAGACTCCCCTTCTGACACTTAGGGCAGGGTGATCTGGCTTATTCCCTCATCTCTGGTTTCCTTACACCTCTGCATTTGGGGGATTTCTGTGAGCCTGACCACGTAGCCCCCTACCTATTTCTTCCTACCTAGCCCCACCTGTCCCTTACTCACTCTGGAGAAACAAATGCCTTAACATTCCTTTAGGGAACCACGGCCTCTGTACCTGCATTCCTCCCCATGTACAAACCCTGCCACTTCTCCCCACCAGATTCCTAGACTACACATCAGGATGGAAACTAGATC
The DNA here is from genome assembly GCF_011800145.1 of Mirounga leonina. NCBI lineage: Eukaryota > Metazoa > Chordata > Mammalia > Carnivora > Phocidae > Mirounga > Mirounga leonina. Next base: position 5,556,745 of record NW_023270816.1, read on the forward strand.
TTTACTAGCCAAATTCCCAGCTTCGGTCTTCTATCTTAGGTTTCCAATAACATAATTGAGATATATGAATGCCTCAGACCACTCTAGATCCATTAGTCACATTTAAACTGTACATCAAAGCTCACTGGACTATTCTGCTAAACTGACACTTTAAAATGTTTTTTTTTAAGAATTTTTTTTTTAAGATTTTATTTATTTATTTGACAGAGAGAGACACAGCGAGAGAGGGAACACAAGCAGGGGGAGTGGGAGAGGGAGAAGCAGGCTTCCCGCGGAGCAGGGAGCCTGATGCAGGGCTCAATCCCAGGACCCTGGGATTGTGACCTGAGCCGAAGGCAGACGCTTAACAACTGAGCCACCCAGGTGACCCTTAAAATGTTTTTAAGAGAAATGCATTCTGAGGTCCAAATGTGTGGGTTAAACATGACTTCTTAACGGCTAATCAGCTAAGAAATTGTCAATGTTATATTATAAATATTCATGAATAAATCTAAATGTGTACTAAATAGAAAAGGTTGGACTTCCTCATCTGAATATAGGCATTATGAGAACTATTTCCTGAGGAATATTAAATTAGTTACTGCATATGAATGGGCCTGGTAGGATCTAGCATCAGCAGGTACTCAAAGGTGGTCATGTTTGAATTGTAAAACAAAAGTAGTTCATATGTTATTTATATTTTTAAAAAGTACAAGAAAAACAGTACTTGCATTAACCAGCTTTAAACTATCTCAAATAATTTGATTGCATTTACCAAGTGCATCGAGATTTATACTGAAAAATAAAAACATACCAAGAACTGCAGAGTTTCAAAGGTAAAAATGTACTTTACGTATTACTTTGTAGGTAATGTTCTTTTTTTTTTTTAATTTGCTATCGTTACCACAAAAATGAAAATGTCAAAACAAAGCTTTTGTAAGAAGTTCTAGAAATTGGCCCTTCTAACTTTTTTAATGCCCTCTATACACAGCGTAAGCCTGCGAGATGGCAGACAAGCGCTAACAGGGTGTTTACAGCGGGGCGTGGGGTGCATCTAGAGTACAGAAAGACTGTGATTTAGGGTCAGTCACCTCCTTACACTGTCTCCTCCCCTGCCCAGCCCTTCAAGTGATGTCTCTGAAAAATCTCTTTGCTCCCTCAGAAGAACATGATTCTAGAAACAGCTATATGGCAATATCACTTGCACTTGTAATTCTGTAGATGCAAATTTAAGACTGCAGGCCCAGTGCAAATACTCTGGGCCTGAAATCCCACTGTTTTCATCAGAAGTGCCTTTAATCAAGTGGAACCTAGTAGCACTACTTCTTTAAGGAGACATGTTCCTGGTATAAAATCTAGCTTATCCCTATCTCTGAATGGATATTTAGTGAGCAATATCAGGCCTTTCTGAGGCAAGGAACTGGCTTTTTTGAACTCTTTCCTCAAAATAATGAGGTCTGGAGAACAGTTTGTCAGTCATGGAAAGACATCGTCAAACATGGTATGATGACTTGAAACCTGGTTCTAAAAGAAAATTAAAAATTAAAGTAACGCATTTAACAACTTATAAAGTTTACAAGATCTTATCTGCTCTGAGACACAGACAGACTCAAATTATTTCCTTGGCCAGGGAAAACTCAGGTTCCATTTTTATGTCCTACTCTGTAACCCTCAGTCTGCCCTGCTGGAAGGTAATTATCAGGGCCAGAGGGATCGTCCCTGCTGCTTCTCAGAAGTAAACGCAGGGGGCTAAATTAAGGTACTTAGAGGTAAACTCGCAGGCTGTGCAGAGCTGAGCTGTTTGACTCCTGCAGATTCCAGAGCAGAACACTAACCGCTCATACTTACTCAGAGAGCAGGTACAGGAACACAGCTTCTCAGTCATCCCCTCCAGCTCCTGCTAATCAGTGGGAGCCACACAGCCCCCCGTGTGACACAACCTGAAGAGAGGGTCTTAAAATGCAAGTTTTAATGTTATTTCATTGTAGTGCCCTTGTACCAAAAATGTCTTTATTATGTAGTTTCCATTTTACCTGTATGTAAAAAAAAAAAAAGACCACAGCTGGAAAGCTACTATTGTGAGAAAGAAGGACATAAAACTCAAGCAATGAATTAAAGAGGCAAATGAAGGAACTCTTTTCCTTTATTAGAAATAGAAGAAACAGATTGTGCTAATCTCCCTAGGGCCAACAGCCGCCCCGCGTGGAACTCAGCCAGCTTCAGACACAAAGCTCACTTAGGAGTTCTGCTCTGTGAAAAGAGGAAGCCAGATGGGCTATTTACTTTCAACAAGATAATTCTGGAGGAAATTGTTATAAGTCACAGAAACTTTTTAGCTTCATCTGCTATTTTAGCCTCTAAACTGATTCACAGAGTGGGGGGAGGGTGCCATTAGGAAGGAGAGGAGAGACCTGGGAAGGGAACAGAGGAATTAAGGAAAGTGCAGTGCAAAGCCTGGGCAGCAGAAGCCTCCAGGTCTCCCAGCCTGGGCTGGATCCACTCCCCGCCAGCCAGCCACTCACCATCCCCTTGGACAAACCAGTGGACACCTCTGAGCTTCCATTTCCTCCTGGGTATCATGGGGACCATACACTGTCCCAGGAAATTAGGAAGATTAAATGGCATGCTGAGGGTACAGCACTTAAAACACAACACACAACATGAGCTCCCAATAATCACTGGGCACCTATTTTTATTCCTGTTATTTTCTCTTCTATTTGCAAAATGTAAAGAGAATCCATCATTCACACACACACACACACACACACACACACACAACTAAATTCTCAAGAATATAGCAAGAGCTAAAAGTTATATTAATCTATTTATCATACTTGATAGAATTTATGTCTGAAAACAAGTTATTTTGCTCTCACAGAGAAAAATAATCCAAATAATTTTATCCTTGGGTCAAGAATTTCAAAGAGATTTTTCTACATAAAAATTATTTCAAGAGGGCACTGGCTCAGTTGGTTAAGCCTCTGCTTTCGGCTCAGGTCATGATCCCAGGATCCTGGGATCGAGTCCCGCATCGGGCTTCCTGCTCTGTGGGGAGCCTGCTTCTCCCTCTTCTCCCCACTTGTGCTCTCTCTCTCACTCTCTCTCTCAAATAAATAAAATCCAAAAAAATAAAAAAATTATTTCAAGAAAAATAGCTATGCAATTAATACAAAGAAGTTCATTTATCAGAAGCTTCTGATAAATATAAAAGACGCTTCCTAACTAGGAACGCAAAATTTTCCCTATCCAGCTGTAAATAACGGCAATCAGGACAAAAATCAAGATAATCCTGATACACATATACTATGGAAAATGCATCCAGCAGCCTTATTTTTTGGATATACAACTATTACTTACTAAGCAAAACTAAAAGAATTCAAGGCAAGTTATGGGATCATTAGGCACCCAAGTTAACCTACTTTTCTTTTTTTACACTTGTAATACTGCTCAATGATAACTGATAGCTCTCAGAGAATACAAGACACTCTCTGAACAAAGCAATATGCAATAATGTTCAGCCTACTAATGTACCTTGGCAGGAGAAAGGAATACATTTTTAGAAAGATTATTCAACATGAAGTACTAAAATAAAAATATTTTAGTTTTGCCTGGTTATCTGAATTGATTTTGAGGAACTCACAGATTTTTTATTTCATTGCCACATTAAAGAAACAGCATCACTATTTTTTGTAATATTTTCTTTCTGAAAGGGAAGATATCCCAAAAAAATAATCAATTTAATTTACGGGTTCAGATAAGACAAAAACAAAAGCAAACAGCATATTTAAAAACCAGAAACTCTAAAAAATATATATTACTGCATTTAATTTTTTTTTATATTCTTGGTGACTCAATCCACTGTGCCATAAGAAAATTGAATCAGTGTTTATGGCATGAACATTTGAGAAAATACACACATTCACACACACACAAAGAAACTTACAGATTTTATGCCCTAATTAAGACCAGAAAAATAAACTGAAAGGAGTCTGCAAGGAAAGATAAAAGAAGTGGAAATCATATCTTTAATTTAATTATCCTTTATAAAGTTAATATAAAATAAAATTTCCCTAAGTACTAGAGAAAAGCAAATAACAAAGCAAGAAAATTTTACATTTCAGTAAATTGGAAATGGGCAAGAGAGCTGATTTCCTTAGAAACAACCAAAGAGGACTTTAAGGCATTGACTAAACAGTGATGAAATATTAATTAAATATGAAATTGTCATCTTTCTCTCTACACCCAGAATTTCCCCGACTTTGAAAATATCTATTATTTCACTAACCCAAAAGCCAAAAATCTAAAAGGCCTTTGCCACAGGTCAAACTCCATTCTGGGCGGCTTTGGAAATAACAATGCCTGCCTGCTCTGATTCGGCATCAAGGAGAAGCTAAAAAGAGGTAATGTCTTGCTGGGAAAGCGTCTTCCTTGGGCCTCTTGCATGCTGCATATCTTACTGAGCAGGTCAAGACTACAAAGGGTCTGACTGCTTTTTACCTGGGCCTATTTCTCAGAATTGCTTTTGCAGATAAGTGATAAGGCAACCTCGCCCCCTAGACAAGGAACAGGTTTGATTACTGCTTGCTATAAAACCAGTGAATTCCCCCAGCTCAGAGATTCTCAGTTGCAATGCAAACTCATGGTACACAGCATCCATCTGGACCATGGGATTTGGGAGCGAGGCAAATGATACCAATATGCTGATATTCATGCTGCTGGTTTTACCTTAGTAATAACATCCTTTGTCTCTGACCCAGAAGTCTTATGTCTCTGCCCTGAAATAGTACTACATAAATTAATAGTTTGTCAGTAGGGTAACATCAAATCCCAAACATGCCCAGACCAGAGAGTTTGGGCAAAGGGAGGAATACTGACAGAAACATGGCTTTCTGAAAGAAGGAACGGGGATCACAAGTTGGATCTGGGGATAGGAGAAAACTTTCTGGGATCTATGAGGGAATGCTCTCACCAGAGTGCAGTGGGGGGACGGGGGGACTAAGGGTCCCCACTGTCCTGATCACTAATGAGGCTGAGAGAAGAAAGGCAGGATTGAGACAAGTTACAGCAATGGTACCTTGGTTGTTGCTCATTAATTCTCCTCCATGCAGGGGAGGAAGTGGGGGGGCGGTTATCGTGAACTGGGGGCAGCAAGGCCTTCAGCCTGGAGAAAGACAATGTGTGTGTGTGGGTGCTGAGTCAAGGAGTTCTCGAAGCTGTACAGTGCTGCCTGTAATGATGACCTTGCCACTGATGGTCTCTGGGAGGACCAACAACACTAGAAGTTCCTTTGGTTGAGCCCCAGCTGGGCAGCGGCTTGGAACCAAGAGCAAGTGTGCCTTGTTTACTGATATGAAAGAACCGTCTCCCTCTACATTACCTGACACCAGCCTTCCCCTCTATTCTGACTTAGGTGCTTTAAGGAGAAAGATGATCGGGTGGATCCAAGGTCTCCCTGTCCCCCAAAAGTACTGAAAGCCATACACACCAGTTCTGGTATGATGGGGAAGAAAAGGACTCAAACTGTTACGGCTCTGTTGGACACAGGAACCCAAGTGCCACCCTACCTATTCCCATGGACGGAGGGGACACTGAATCCAACTGATGGGGTTTGGTGCTTCTCAGTGGGTAAGGGAAGCTGAAGGAACCTTGTGAGAAGAACCTTTGGGATAATTCAGTGGTGCTGTCGTTGTGATTCCCACATCTGACTCCATAATCAGAATTGATATGTGCCATGTCTGTACTTCACAGTTCCCGTGTCAGAAGGGGTTTTCACGTTCAGGAACTGCTGTGCCTAGAGGTCCTCTCCTAGTACAACAGCACGCCTTCTTGATGGAGCCACAAAGTCCCTCCTTTTACCTTTTTTTAAAATAGGTAGCTATTAACATACAACTAATCTCTTGTGGAAAATAAACACCTGACATTCTCCTTTTCACGTATGTCTACCCGGACTCAACAATTAATGAGATGGGAAGGAAACGACAGGCCTTGATAGTCAAATAGAAATGGTATACTCAAGAGTCGAGCTCTTCCAGCCCTGGCACTGTCCCATTTACATAAAAAAATGGCAGCTACTCCTCTGGGGGAGGCTAGATTCCCTACTCCACCACATGACACAAAGCTGCTGGTCCAACAGGGCTTGCGCAGGTTTCTTTCAACCGCTGGGCCGAGTTCACTGAGAGCGTGGCTAAGTTAAAAGTGCATGGTTCCCCTGAGCAATAGTAGCCATCCAGCCCCAGTGACAGCTCTGGGGGTCACTAGTTGTGGTAAGGACCACTCACACAACAGTCTCAATGAAAAGCTACCACTCTTGTCTCAGATAATGCTCCTAAGGACCAGGAATTTTATATTTTTACAGACTCTCAGACAACTGCCAATGGCCTAGATGTCTGCTTGCCTGTCAATTGAAAAACTAGAGACTGGCAGATTAATGAGCCCCTCTCTGTAGGGCCACAAACCGTAGAAATAAATTGTGGCTGCTGATCAGTCTGGGTCACTGACGTAAGTGCTCATGGTAAGGGTCGGTTCTCTGACGAGACCAACTGGAATGAAGCTGTTGTTCAAGCCTGTGCTGCCCAGATCATTGCCATCATTACTGGGATCCACCATCATGGATGGAGCACAAAGTAAAGGTATTTTGGATGCAGAAGCTACTACTGCAAGTCAGACTTGTGACTCCTTCCAAAAGCTGGCCCGTTTGTTTTGCAGAGAAGGAGGCCATGTTTGCCCTGTGCACTCCCAGCAAAATGACCACATCAAACCTTTGACTCCCATTTTGAGATAATCCTAATGCTTTACCACTGTCAACAGTTTTTTAGGTTACTATCCAATCAGCTGACTTTGGTTACACCACTGTGGCTCTTGAAACTAAATTAGGTCATGTTCTTAATTTTGTCATACTATCTTTAGTCTGACAATGGGGTGTCTTTTGCCATAAAGACCACCTAACAGTGGGACAAGAGTCAAAGTAATCAATAGACATTTTATGACCTTTATCATCTACAAGTTGCTGTCATTACTGAGAGAGAAAAGGAACTTTATAAATCAATTCAAAAGGATTTCTGACTCTATCTCACTCACCACATCTTGATCTAGACACCTTAATAAGGCAGTTTGGCCACTAGATAGAGCCATCTCCAGAAAGGATAAGAGTTACACAGACTTACTGTGAAAATCTGAGATTTCTCCCTGACCACTCCTGGGCATGATGTGTTTTTCTTTCCCCTAACAGGAATCTCAGGCCAGGATAATTGATATGCCCTCCAGGTGGAAGCCCAATCAAAAGGGATCCCAGAAGATTCAAACATAAATTTGGTTCAGCCACCGGATATCTGTGTTGGACTGGCATGGTCCTAGATCCTAGATCATCAAGATAATGACCATTTGGGTTACTGAGTTGAGTACACTGCTCACCATGTATCTCTACGGTGGTCAAAGTGGTGGGCCTAATGAGTCTCTGTAAATTGTGTAAAAATGCCCTTATCCCACCTGCACTTGACCCTTCCAAACAAAAGCTCTGAATGGAAAAAAGATAAAGGTATAGCTACTGGGAAGTGACATAACCAATTCCCTGGCTATGGAGGGATAGGAGCAAATCTGGGAACTGGGAGGGATCATGTCAAATCCCAAGAGGTTTGAGAGGGTGTGATTAATGCTCTCTTAATTCTCCATATCCAGTACCTCAGCCTGGCAAAACAGTCATACGATCCACATGAGTCAAGTGGTAGTGATGACTGGCAACCTGACTCACTAACACACTTCTAAGCTTGTCATCCCCATCCATGGGCTACAAAAACAGGAAAAGTCATGTGAACAAGGCTGTTCCCAAACAGTTCTGCTGTGCCTGAGGCCATCAACAGCAGCTCCAAAACATGGACCATCCTCTCATACCTGTGCAAACTCCCGGACTGACACAATCTTATGTCAAAGGGATGGATACACATTCATAGGCTTGTCCAGATTCCAAAGCAGCCTTAGGGTGTGCCATCAATCAAGGCTGCAGCTATTCAGAATACTGTCTATGTGGCCTAATTAAACCCGTCTAACAGTGATCCAAATAAAGGGTAGCAGCAAATTCCAAACTAGAGTGACCTGTGCTCTCCATGTGAGAGAAAGTAGAACATGAAATAGCTCTCCATTGGGCATGAGGGTTACTTTCTGGACGTCTATTGCCTCTGTTATTATTATTGGCAGTATTATTCCAAACTTCCTTATATGGGTCATAATAGATAATAGATCCCATAATAATTAAAACCTACTGGTCTCCCCCTGGGATTTCTTCACATTAGGTGAGTCAGAGACCCTGACAGGATGGGGACAGATGGATATAGAGTCAGTATTGCAAGCTGGCCTCATCCTGCTGCTTGGGATCCTATCGATCACAGCTTGAACTAAATGCCCTATGAGACAAGTTGAATAGATTTGGTCCAAGTCTCTGTTGGCCCAATGAACCAGAATGCCCATCGTGTGGCATATTCATGTGAAAATTCATCACAAGCCAAAATGGTATATTAAAGGCTGCTGGGTATTAGGAGAGATAGTTTTCTTTAGGACTCACACTCCCCTACAAGTCTTGCTAAGTGGACCTAAAATGTATGGCCTCAATTTCTTTTACCTGGGCCATTTCTCAGGGTTGCTTATGCGTTCAACAACCTTAAGAAATAAGGTAATGTCTGTCCCCAAAGAAAAGGGTTGCTTTTTGCTTGCTATATAAGTGGCAGGTGCGGGGTGCCTGGGTGGCTAAGTCGGTTAAGCATCTGCCTTGATCATGATCTCAACGTCCTGGGATCGAACCCCTCATCAGGCGCCCTGCTTAGTGGGGAACCTCCTTCTCCCTCTGCCCTTTCCCCAGCTTGTGTGCTCTCTCTCTCTCAAAAAAATAAATAAAATCTTAAAAAAAAAAAAAGTGGCAGATGCTTCAAGTTCAATAAATGGCCCTCACCTGCAATGCAAGCCCACTATATGCATGGCATCCATATGGGCCAAAGCACATCACTCCTATGGGATTCAGGGCAAAGGAAATTGGTGTAAATATGATAACACTTATGAAATTTGCTGTGCCATGAGTAATAAAGTCCTTCTTCTCTGACCCATGAGTCTTGTGTCTTCTGACAGCATCCATGATATATTAGCAGGCTACTTACTAGTTCGCAAGTAGAGTAAAAATCAATTCCCAAACCCAACAAGCTTATCTCTGGCTTGAACCACCTCTGATACATGATATAAAGCCCAGTTCAGGCAACCATTCATATTTAATGGTCAAGTACAAACTGACATAGATGTCATAAATTTGAAGCTACTCATCCTAGATTATTTGATGAAAGCAGGAGAAAATCATTAACATATGAATGTAAAAACCTGGATCACCTCCTTAACTTCTAGAACCTAAACTTATGGATTCTCCTATTGGGCCTCCACATAAAACTGGAATTCTTCTGTTCAATTCCAGTTCCACTGTAGCAAAATCCCTATGAAGGGAACTGTTATTACCACTTTACTACATTATGGTGTGGAGAGGAAATCTTAAGTTTATGAGATATCATTATATTCTCGTTTAGGGGAAAGAATGATTTGAAGTATGGCCTGAACAGGGAAGAAGTGAATATGGGGTGCTACTGGCCACAGACTATATATATATATATATATATATTATATATATATATATTTTTTTTTAATTATAAGCCTGATTTTCAAAAGTACCATTAATCAATCAATCAACCAACCACACAATAAGCCTACCCTCATGGAGGCAGAAAAAATGGCTAAAAGACTATTGTTTATAAAATGAGGTCTCCACCAAAGGAGTGGAAAAAGCAGGAAAAGTGTGCACGATTCAGGGAATAAAGAGTTAAGAAAGATAATTTTATTTTCCATTGTCAAAAATCCTACAAAAGCATTGAGGGTTCAAAATTCACCTTCAGAAATTTAATGAACAGACTCAAATGTCACAGAGTGATTTGTGTATGATTACTGCACAAGATTTGTCTACTAGTTATTATTCACTGTTACAAGCAAATAAAGAACTTGAGAAAGAGGATGAAATAACAATTTAGAAGCAGAATTATAAAAGTCAACATTCAACTCCCTTAGCGTTATGTCCAGACTTCAGGCTAAGTATCAAATGTGATCCGTAAATATTCCAGATTTACTGCGTTGTAATGCATGTGATTAAAACAAACTGTGCTAACAATTAGGAAAATCCACAAGCTCAGAAGGTAATTTCATATTCACTTGTCTCCATAATTCATTAAAAATAAAAATGAATGGTTTTTGAGAACAACCACAGACATGAATTTGATGGATGGCCAACCCCCCCCCCCCCCCCGGCCACCCCGCAAGCCACGTGGAGAAGGTAGCTATGTTTATTCATCATGGTCTGTACCCTCGTGGGGGAGCAATACTGCTGGAATGTCCTGCTATGCATCAGGATACACCCTGATGCAGACACTGCTGGGGGTGTGCTTGCTTACTGCAGAGACACAAATATGTCAAAACTATCTGTAATTTCCAAAAAAAAAAAAAAAAGGTTAAAATTTAAACCTGTCTTATAAATAACATGAAAGTACATCATTGGGACAATTATGAAAAAGAATCTGAGTTCAGTTCTTTGTGTTAGAGCTGGGACCTTTGTATCCTCCAGGGTCTTTGTCTAGCAGGGCTGAGAAGGAAGTGGGGTAGAGACTCCAGACAGAAAGCTGTACAGATGACATCAGAGCAGGTCAAACACTAAGAGAAGGGAAACAAATCTATTTTTCCCATTTAAAAAAAATCCCTCAGAATAATTAAAATGAATTCCTATCCAAATTAAATTGCCTTGAAGTTTTCTGAGCAAGGCTTTAGGCATTATAAACACTCCTTGACTTTGGCCTGCCAGGTTTCCTCTATCAATCATGCGGTAGCCTAAAATTAAATTGAAATGATTAGATCAAGGAAAATCAAATTTTTTAACATTTAGTTTCAGTAATGTGATTATGAAGCTTTTAGTGATATTGTAATTACTTTGAAGCTTTGAGCATATGTTTCTACTGAGAGTATTCCATGGGGAAAAGCTGCATTAGGGAAATAAGTAAATACAGACCCCAGTGAAGCATTGGGGTCTGTGTTTGTTGTAAAGTTAAAAGCTAATGGTGGAAAAGAGACAATGCATCCATGTGATTTACACTCTCAACGTCCTGCAGGGAGTAACCACTTTAAAATCCCCACTAAATCCAGAGTTAAAATAAGGGAATGGCTTCCCTCTAAGGGCAGCATTAGAGACGCAATAGGAGAAAAACAGTAAAGACCCGGGACAAAAAGAAAGAAGTCATCATCCTGTACTAGCTCCAGTTTTTGCACAGGAAAATGTGACAGACTAAGATCACTCTAAAATTAATAAATCTTTTCTCAGAATATGAAACATTTTAATGTACTCCGTCTATGCCAAAATCAAACCATATAATCACTATGCTTCTCTATTCTTTCATCCACTTCAGCAATTACTGGGATTATGCTCGGTTTGGGGGGTTACAAAACTAAATAAGATGAGGCCCCACCCCGCAGGCAAGTATCAGTAGAGACTGGATTCTTCCATGAGGTACTTCAACCTCAGCAACAGGAAGGGAGATTAGAGAAGACAAAACCAGAAACAAGACAATGGTCTCTCTTTTCATTCACGCTTCTACTCATTCAACGATTATTTATTAAGAACAAGCATACTTCTTCCCCCAAGAATGAGGCAGGTAAGTAAACACACAACATTAAAATGAAATGAGATTAGCTCTTTAAACTTTAGCAGGAAAATCATTCCAACGAAATAAGGTGAAGCACACAAACCTTGTGAAGGATTTGCTTACTCTGATTATCGAAGCACCGCTACATGTCCTAGCAGCTTGAAGATCCTAAGTGGGAAGCAATGCAACAGATTGGTGTTTACCTTAGATACTGCCCATTTTATTTTTTTATTTGAATTCACTTCTTACTTTCAGTCACAGACACTGTCACTTTCTACTGTCTTAGAAGAGCCCTGATTCATCAAGTTATATTCACCTGCCACCGACCCCTGTAGGCAGTCAAGTTTGCTTCCTCTACCCCAATGGGCCTTGGAATTCGACACAGAGCACCGCCTGTTGCACACGTGCTCTCTTCATTGCATGGGACTGACCAGATTCGTACTGTCATAACTTCTGTCATCCTAAACTGAGTGAGTGCGATTTAACTTGGCCCTGCGGCCAAAGCTAGCCTTCTGAAAATAAATCTGACCATGCCTGTTCTTAGCAATTAGACCAAGTGGCTCCTCATTACTAGCACAGCAAAACCTGAACCCTCCAGCATGGAACAGAAAACTGTCTAAGAAGGCTTCTATCTCTCTTCACCCTGATCCCTCTTCATTTCCTTCTCTGAGCTCCTTACACTCCGAGCTCCCATCCACTATTCCTCCTTCCCCAGCACAGCCTCCGTATTCAAAGCCCTCACGTCTTGCTCTGCTAGAAATGCACTTTAATTTGCCTGCTCAGGAGACCACTTATCCCTAAAGGTCCAGCACAAATCCACCTCTTCTCTGGAATTTCCCTTGTACAAGTAAACACACTTCCTTTGTAACTTTTGTTACTGCTGATCACTATTTTGCAGGTGTACGCAGCATCTTCACTAAGTTGTGACTTCCTCATTTGGATATGCAGAGTTGCAACCTGTGACGGGTCCTATAACACAAGGTCTCAATAAATATTTGTTGAATTTAACATTTATTTTCTTTCTTCTTTTTTTCCAAAAATAAACTTCTTATTTTCTTACAAATCCACTTCTACATCTATTTTAAAAATTCATTCCATATTTCCCTTAGAGTTTCTCCTAACTGTACTAACAATGTGTAATTGAATATTTTCCAAATATTTCAGCTAAAACTGCCTCATGAAACCAAATTCTATACTGACATCTTTTTAAAAAAAATTAGCGAAGTAAAGTACACAATTTCATTCTTTTTTGTCCTTCATAACTTTACTAGAATTTACTTACAACTTCTGTGTAATTTTCAACAAAGCCAGATTAGTTATTACTTAGGAAGGGCAGGACAACATTAAATTATTCCACAGGAGCATGAGGGGGTCTAACAATCATGGTGAACTGGCAAATAAGAAATCAAAATGTACATAAAATGGTTTTTGCTCCTGCTTTCCCTGATCATGTGTTGTTGTGTGAAGTCGTATTTCCTGTCAAAAGCATAACAAAGCTTCCCCTGCTCTACAGGATACAAATGAGCAACCTGGTACAGCAAATTACCCAGCTGTAATTCACCATCGCAGTCCTGGAGTGTAGCCACATGTTCTTTTGCCACCTGAGAGTTATGAGTTATGTCCTTGGCCAGCCTCATCAACTAGTCCACAAAATAAATATTAGGTTCCTCACGTGTGACATTATTGCAGTGCCTTTAAAAGACCTCAGAAAAGGCAAAATCAAGTAGCAGATTCACTGTCAATTCAACGCCCTGTATCTGTTATTCTTAGTTCATAATACGACACTTCAAAACTAGCTTTCAGATGGTGAAAGCCTTAAAGGTAGTGGCGGTCAGCTGAAAAGAACCTCCTCAGGCTGGCCATGCCCTAGTCCCTGAGGCCTGGGAATGTGACTACGGGGCAAAGGGGACTTCGCAGATGCAACGAAATTCAGGATCTTGAGATGGGGAATGTAATCACAGGTGTCCTTACGAGAGGGAGGCAGAGGGAGATCTGACTACAGAGAAGCAGAAGGTGCTGTGGCTGCAGACACCCAGACTGGAGCAAGGCAGCCAGGAGCTGGGACGCAGCCTGCAGAGGTCCAAGAGGAGTCTTTGCTGGGGCCTCCAGGAGCTGGTTCCGCTAACACCTGATTTCAGCCCCTTAAAACTCGCCTGGGATTTGTGCCCTCCAGAACTGTAAGAGAATAAATCCATGTTGTTTAAAGCCACCAAACTTGTGGTAATTTGTTACAGCTGCAACAGGAACCAAACACAGTAACTGAGCCACCCCTCACAAGTGTATAATACCACTTTTATTTATTTTTTTTAAGATTTTATTTATTTATTTGACAGAGAGAGACACAGTGAGAGAGGGAACACAAGCAGGGGGAGTGGGAGAGGGAGAAGCAGGCTTCCTGCAGAGCCGGGAGCCCGATGAGGGGCTCGATCCCAGGACCCCGGGATCATTACCTGAGCCGAAGGCAGACACTTAACGACTGAGCCACCCAGGCGCCCACCACTTTTAAAAGTTAGTGAAATGATGGTGCTAATCTGCCTTCTAGAAAACACTACTTTTATAACCAGAACATGAGTTACTCGATGCCGTGACTGGTAATTTATCTGACATAATTTGTCACAGAAATACAGTCAGTTCTACATGTATTATAATGGTGATACATTTGTCCAATCCTTAAGACTATGTTTATAACATTCATTGCATTTCTGTATTTGCAAAATATTATATGCTTAATGTTGAACATCTGAAAAACACAAAACCACAATGCAAAAGAATTCCACAATCCAAAGATAGTAATTTGGGGGGATAGTCTCTGAAATCCTTACATATATAATGCTATCTACTTTTCAGTTATGGCAACTAAGCTCTTATATTAATATTTTTTAAAAATATTTCTTAACTACTGAAGAAGTCACACATATTTATGAGGCTTAGGTCATAATGTTAATATTGTTATTATCATCATTGCTTGAAGGAAAAAAAATCATGTCACCTCCAGAAATCTGACCTCAAATGGCATCACGACCCATTCTCTAACTTTACCAGCTCAACTTGCATTCTATCCAGCATAAAATGATTAAATTGGCCGCAGAAGCCAGAAGGGATTTTTAATAAATTTATACACAAAGAATTGTGACAACCATGACTAGACCCAATAAAGAAGTTCCTCATATGTTAGGCCTCAAATAAAAATTATTCCACAATGCCCCCCCCCAAAAAAACGGTTACAAAATGTACAGTAGTTCTGGCGTGCCCAGCAGTTGCCAGGGTATAAAGGCAAGCATATACACCTGGAATAAAATCATCATACACTGAGAATAAGATTATTTGGTGAATTCCTTGTAATTAAGCCAAGGGGGGAAAAAACAATACATTTGAGAGAAATTTTGCATGTAGTGAGAAACTGCAAATGCCACGCACGTACATAAAAATGGACCATGAAGAAAAGAAAACTCTAGAGAGGACCACAATAAAAGAAGAAACGCCCTAACCTGCCAATGGCTGGGCATCTCACCAATTCTTTTTTTTTTTTTTTTTGAAGATTTTATTTATTTATTTATTTGAGAGAAACAGCATGAGAGGGGGGAGGGTCAGAGGGAGAAGCAGGCTCCCCGCCGAGCCGGGAGCCTGATGCGGGACTCGATCCCAGGACTCCAGGATCATGACTTGAGCCGAAGGCAGTCGCCCAACCAACTGAGCTACCCAGGCGCCCCATCTCACCAATTCTTAAATGTAGAATGGGAAGCAAGTATCAGACCTCCACTATATATTACTTTCTGTTTGTGTCATGCAATTATGTCTAAATTGACTGCACCAGTCAATTTGCCCCAGCAAAGACTCCTCTTGGACCTCTGCAGGCTGTAAAACACTTAAAATTCCTATCCGATACTATTAACTCGGGCATCTTCACTTAAAAACATGTTTTGATGTTGTCCCACATAATTATCCAAGCTTGGTGAATGCGACCTACCGCCTTGCGCAATCTACGTGTGTTTGTGCTCGGCAGCCCAGGGAAGCAGCAACTTGTGGAGTGCTGCCTCAGTGTGCCTCCATCTGTACCTCTCACCCCCCCCTCAAGGACACGTCACGCAGCTGGAAGGACTCCAAGCCAGAGTTCAAGGGTGGAAAGAAGCATGCTAGAGCACGAATTACTCTTCTTCCACCCTCATTTCTCCAGGCAGTAAGCCTAACTGGTACCCAATCCTCTGGTCAGCCTAAAGCTCCTCACTCCCCAAAACTGGATCAAGGAATAAAGTGTATCCAGGACAAGATTCCTAAGAAAGCAAAATGCAGAAACAAGGCCTGTTTGCTGTAGACGGCTCCCTGTGTGGGCAAGGACCCTGGTGGGCCCCAGTCTGTTAGTCATGCCATTCCCATTGTTACCCTCAGAAACACTTTCACAACCAGTAGTCAAGCTCTGTGGAAACCAGCAGCAAGTCAGGAAAGAGCTCCCTTCTTAATTATTCAGACAACAGCTGCTCCTTCGAGTTGAAGAATGAAATGTCAAAACTCCAGTTTCTGAGAAAATGAAGTAATGTTGGGAAGAAAAACAGTAAGACACAAGGAAAGGGGGAGTGCACGTGGCTTCTCTGAAAGAGAGACATTGCAAACTCAGTCCTATTTCTCTGTGTTACTCATGCAGAGCGAGCTTCAGGCATGTATCCTACCTTTCCATGTTCTGGAAAATGCATCTACTCTGCACAATAAGCTTAAAAAAGCACAATGTAGCTACAAAGGGCTTCATCTCAGGTCACCTAATTTATGTACTGAAACTCCAGAAACATTCAACAATAGGAATAACTGGTATATCCATTGATTACATAAATAATGAAATTGTCTCAACTGGAACACCAATATTAATTCCCTAATCACTTTTTTTTTTCTCCCTATTTGATGAGGGTGGGAATAGGGGTTTGAGGGACAGATTAAGGTTGCTATATATTGTACATCTCAAGCTTTTTCCCTCTTCCAATGGTAAGGGCTCTAATGTTAACCTTTATGAGGGACCCTGTTCAAGTCTTACAGGAAAAGTGAATTGGAGAAATCATCAAGAACCTATCAATACTATTAAAAATACAAACACTCGTCCAAGGATGGTCTCAACACGTGACCAGGTGTAAAAATACAAACACTCGTCCAAGGATGGTCTCAATACGGGGCCAGGTGTATAAGGTATGCAGATATTGAAAAGGAAACAACCCTACTCTGCACTACGCTGGGTCACTCAGGGCCTCTGGGTTTGGCAACAGTGTTCTCCCCATCTACGGAACAAACTATAAATAGAAACCTAAACATCATGTGCTACATATCAAAGAAGGACATATAGAGTACTTCTGAAACATGAATAAATTTAAAGCTTTAATAACATGAAAAAAAAATACTTGTCAATGAGAGATATTTAATACATTGTATAAAAATGAGGACTTGTTTTTTTTTTAAATGCAGCCCTTCATCAAAGATGAATTACTGACACCAGAAATGCCGCCAGGCCGAGAAAAGCCATCTCCTACCCTACAACCACCCTCTCTCTTACTGGAAGGCCATCTCCAGATTGAGAGGGAAAGGAAGCTGTTAATGCTTACCTGGACTTCTAGGCACTGTTCCACTATACTGCGGCTTTCCATTCCTGCCACAGACATCTCTCTAAAATGTAATCCGTTCATAATGCACTTCTGGATACGATGGATCACTGACTCCTCCCACCGTCCTTGACCCTGCTTACCGTTGACAGACCATGCCCTTCTAGCCTGGGGCCAGCCTGCTTCCTCTGGCCTCTGCCTCAGGGCATGCTCTTCGTTCCACTCTTCCCTCTCCCTGCCATGCCTCAGTTCATGTCTAGAACTCTGCCTTCGTCTAATGAACTCCTAGTTGTCCTTCCGTGCCTCTAGACACAGTGGATCCACCAGGCTCTGTTAGTTGCCCTCTCCAGCAGTTCCCCGTGTAAACCTCTATCATGATATTTACAGTGTAGGATTGCAAATCTTTATTTTTCTGTACACCTTCTACACTATGTGGTGTTGCTAAGCTCTTGGTTGATTCCAAAGGAGGAGCTAATTGCTTCAGATTGAGAAATGTGAGAACTGACACACAGGTGGGGATCTTAAGGAAAACTTGATATAAAGTTTGTGTCATTTGAAATGGATCCAGCAGGATGAAAGGTAGTTTCCAGATGTACAACAGAGAGGAATAACGTCCAAAGCTGAGAAAATAACATGTGCAGAAGAGACCTGAAAATCTGTGGTGTGATGGTTTGTGTGTGCGTGCTTGTGTGTGCACATCTCTTTCTAATTACTCTGCTTCTGTTGGGGGGAGGATTCTTACCCAAATATATGTCTTATCAGTCCAACTAGATCACAGACTCGTCTCGGAGAAACAGTCTCACATTTCCCCGTGTCCTTCCCTGGTGGGCGATAAACACACACTTGCCACCCACCTGGACCTCCCCCCCTGCACAGCACCACCCGATCTAGTACCTCGGAAAGAACGGACACTGAAATCATTAGTGCGAGCTGAAATACCTGTTAATTCAGAGAAGAAAGGTTTCTATTTAGAGAAAATAGATACAGGAATAAACCTGGTAGAAGTCCCAGATAATTAGGACATACAGTACTGGGGGAAATATAGTAACCTTACCACAATTCTTTTTAACCAAGACTCTCTCCTATAGGGGGAAGTAAATAAGCCAGGAAGGTGAACTACAACATAAATCAGCCAACTGTCATAAAAATTTCCTTCTTTAATATTACAAAACCTAAGAGAGAAACCATTCAGGTTACTACAAAGAAATATTTAAAATGAGCTCATTAAATACAAATTAAAACAGAAATACTGAATAAGCACTGGGCCACAATTAAAGGCTGAAGAAACAGCAGGTAAGAAACAATTTTCATTGATCAAAGAACTAAAAGCTAACAGAATATGGACTATTCTGCATTGAAACTGCTTTCATGAATATGAAGCATTTCGATGTAAGATTTTTTCCCCATTTTTCAAAGAAGCTTTGGAGGTAGAAATGGATCTGCATATCTTAATATAAAGTACTTTCACTGTATCATTTTCAAGAAATGAAGCTATGAAGTTTCAAAAAATGTAGATTTCAAAAAAATCCCTAGAAATCATTCCAAAATTGAAAAGGGCATAAGGTCATCATTTTAGAGCCTTTGGACCCAAAGAAGAACTGTACATAATTACACAAAATCACCTATGCAAAGATTCAGTAGAATTTCCTTTATGACACAATTGTACTTCGTCATAACTAGGAGCTTTTAGAGCCTATCTTGAGTACTTCGAAGTAGGGTCACATTTTATCTAAAATTATTGAAATGGCAAAGTAGCAGTACACAGTACATTCAACTAGAAATATAAACTCTGTAACTTTAAAATTCACCACGTATAAGTTTTAAAACAAATGTATAGATTTGTAGGCAAATAGTAAAGTTAGATTGCACATTCATAAATAGCAAGGCCATTTTTTTTTCTATTTCTTTCACTTGTGTATTCCTGGCACCTGGAGCAGTACTAGGCACACAGTAGGTGCTCAATTATTGGATCTGGTTTCATGAAAATAAAACAATATAAAATGAAAAATGAGAGGGTTTTTTCTTATAAATTCATTTTAAAACTTAATATATACGGTTTTTAATTTAACAGGAAGGCAAAAATAAAAATATTTTATGGTACACAGGGGTAAATGGGCATTCTTATAAACACTGCCAGAGCCACCAAGCACAGCTGTGCAGCTTGTGCACTGCTCAAAGGCACTAAACCTGAGCGGGGATGGAAAGAGGCAGGGAGAAAAGAAAAACCCAGCAGATGCTCTGCTGATGGATATGAGTCAGTCTTGAGGAGGATGTCTTTTTGAAATTTTTCAGTCCTGAGCAGCAGCTTTTACTACCTTGTTACACTAGACAGAAATGTAAAATAGGGTCACTTACTTTAGAACAATTTAGAAATACCTAGAAAAAATTCAAAATCTACTAATTCTTTGACTAGAAAATCCACCCAGAAATTGTAACAAGATTTTTACTTTACATATATGCTTATATATGCAAATAAAGAGATATGAACCCAAACATTTCTGATGATAGCAATCTGTAAACCTACTGAATGCTCATTTATTGAAGAGTATTTGCGTAATTTGTGTACATCCACAAAATAAAAAAGTAGGCAAGAATTACTGTGCAGGTGGAGTTGTAGAGGTAGATATATATATTTTCTAAGAGATAATTTAAATAATATACAGATGTGACTATGTTCTAATTGTTATTTTTAATCAAAAATTTTTAAAGAATTAGATATTGAAATTTGAATTCCAATATTGACAACACTATTGTATACAGATCCATGCACTTTAATATCTGATACTACTCAAATACCTAAATCCAGTTCTATAGAATTAGAATATACCACAAATATCACTACCAAAATTCAATTTTAAATAAAAAGACTTGCTGATTTTAAAAGGGTGAAATATGTTTTTAATAATGATGCCAAAAATTGTATTTTTCTAAAGTAGAATTTTCTTAAGCCTTTCTATTCTGCTTTATATCATCTTGATATCCTTCCCCATACTTCTCACAGTCATAATCACCAACTTCAATTAAACTATGTTTCTATGGCTGTCTGGGTCAGGGCATTTAACAGATCAGTCATAAACCAAGTGAGAAATATAAGTACTTTTGAAACAGTTCCTGTGCCAAGAAGGAATCCTAAATTTTAAGAACGTAAAAGGAAGGTTAATACTACTGGTAGTGAGGTAACACTCAATCCTCTTTACTCCTATTGTACCAAGTAACCTATTTTTGTTTTTCCTCAAAAGTAACCAAGATTTATATAAAGTGGAAGAGCACTATTTGCATTAAAGAGGGTGTAGCAATTAAAAAGAGCATAGACATAAAAGGCCAAGTTCGGAGTAGCGTAATGTCTTTAACAGAAAAAAACAATCCCAGATATACATTGATTTATATTTTGATCTCCAGCTTATCACTAGGTATAAACTATAATGCCTTTCCTGTCTCCAAAGTTTAGTCACAGAAACAGGAAACCCATCACTTCAAGACTTCTGTTCAATTGCCTCCACTTTCACTTACCTTCCAACATTGTCCTTTCCACACTTTCCAACACAACCAAGTATAAAACTGGCAATCAAGATTTTTATAAAAATGTGCCCACCAACAGAATTAGGCACACTCTCTCTTCCTCCACTTTCACTTACCTTCCAACACTCTCTCTTCTTTCCGCACTCTCCAACACAACCAAGTCCAAAATTGGCAATTAAGACTTTTATAAAAATATGCCCACCAACAGAATTAGGCAATGCAACTAATTGTATAAAATAATTTACTGCACATTGTCCAAATGGTTTTTGTATGTAAGGTACTTTTCGTGGGAGGGAGCATGTTGTATTTATGTTGTAATACACATTTATTTGCACTATGTAAAACACTATGTGGAGTATGAGAAAAAACATCTTTTAAAATCTACCTTATATTCTCCATGTAATTATAAGTTACTAATAACTGTCTAATCAAATCCAAAGATCATACTCTTCCTTCTCATGTCCCAAGTAAATGAATCCCACGAATCCCAAGTAAACTAAACTGCCTAAACATAGTTCATCCTAACAAAGTGTTTATATAGCCATGTATTAGATAATTTAGAATTGTGATTTTTAATCTTAAGTCCGTCTTTATATATAGCTTTACTATAAATTTGCTTTTAAAAGTATCCATGCACTATATTAAGTTGAATTAAAATAAAATTTGCACAACGGTCTTCAAAATAAAATATAAATTATTTTTTCCGATAAAATACTGACATCATGGATTTTGAAAATTTTCTTCTGCTTGGTTTTCTGATTCAGTTCAGAGTTGTGTTTATAGTGGATTATAAGTAATGGTCACCAAAAAGGTCTCAGAGGATTCATAAAAGTTTATATGAAAAATGTATTTATAAGAAAAAATGTCTTAATTGGATGACTCTCAAAACTCATTCACCAAAAGTCATACTATGCTAGAAAGGTAAGAAAAAATTGGACAACATCATTAGGTTTTATCACTGCTGCAAAGACAGTGTCAGTTAATCACTGGCTTGATTCTCCCAGTGAGTAGAACGTTTTACTTTTTAACATTAATTTCCTAAAAAAAGACTTAAGAAGCCTTTATCAGTGCATACAAACTTACATATTTTAAAAATCCACTTCTCATCTTTCTGGACAGACCACTTTTGACTTCAGATGCACTCATTGCAATCAAAAGTGCCTTGTAAGTGGCACTCATCGGGAATAAACCCCAAATAGGCTCACCAAATCTTCCATACACAATCTAGAGCGGGTCTCTGTCATAATAAACCCCCCAAATAGCAATGGTTTCTAATCATACTGTGCATTTCCACTAATTTCAAAGATTACCGTTAAAAAGAAAAAAAAAAAAAAAACTTTTGTCTTAACAGCCCCGGAAGGGAGAAAACTTTGCTAATCTTACACATCACAGTGTTTATAATAAACAATTATAATAAACCATTCCCAAAGCTTTAACCACAAAAATGCACCTAGGTCATTTTGTGTTAAATAATAATAGTTCATTATGCAAATATCTAATGCTTGCTATTTACTCTTCTTTAATCTCAGCCCTACAATGAGAGATTTGAAAGGAAAAAAGGGAGGGAGCAAGACGTTTAAACCCCTTTGCAGGAATGTCTTTCGATCCTAACCATTACTGCAGGTACCTTCCACCAGAGTTTAAGGCTTCGCCTGGCTTTCCCCGCAAGTCCTACAGACTCTGGGTCCCAGGCTGTTCCTAACTGGAAGGCAGCTACCAAGGCGCTCTGAGGGACCTGCCAACGGCCCCCAGCAAGTCTGGCTGCGCAGCGCGCTCGCTGTGGGAACGCGCGACCCAGCCTTCGCCCGGGAGGTGCAGGGGCACCAGGGTCCCCGAAGTTGTGTCCGGTGGGAAGCCGGTCAAACCACGGGCGGGGCGGGGGCTTAGAACACACACACTCAGACTCCGGGCCCACGGCGGGCACTGGGAGGTCCACGGCGGGCACCGCGAAGCGCGCAGCGCGGGCCGAGGACGGACGGACGCGGCCGCCCGGACACTGACAGTTGACACCGGCGCGGACACCCTGGGGGTCCCTGTCCGCCGAGGCCCGGCGGGGCGGCGCAGAGGCTGTACCTGGCAGGCACCCACGTACCTATCATGGTCACTGGGCAGGTGGAGGCTGCTGGGCATGCAGGGACCTACGCGCGCACTGGCACCCACACGTGCCTCCCGCCAGTGCGGCCCCGGGGCTAGATCTTCCAGCACTTGCCTCCCCGGTGGCCGGCTGCCGGAATGCGCACGCGCGGACGGCGCGCCGCAGTGGCCTTCTGGGAGTCGTAGTTTTACCGCGTAGTTTCTCCTTACCCCGCCCCGCCCCCGCCCCCGCCCGCCGACGCCCGCCTTCCGCGGGCCGCCTTCCGCCGCCGTTCCGCGTTCAGGCCCAGGAAACGCACGTCACGGGGGGACTGGGCCGTTCGGCCGCAGTGTTGACGCGTCGCTTAGCAACCAGGAGGCTTGCCTTTGGAAGCTTGTCGCGGCTCTGGCCACGGTCCTCCCCTCTTCCCGCCCTTCCCCTCCCTCAACGCCCTTCACCTAGGAGCTGCCCAACATCTGGATCGACCTGGGCCCTCCGCGGGGTTGAATTTCTACCAGTCACGCGCCTTCTGACATTTTTCCCGAACTCCTTCTCACGTCCGTAAAACCCACTGATTCTTTTACCACACGTTTGATGAGAGCAAGACATTTTCTAGGAAGATGGTGGCAGAAAAAGAGACCCTGAGCTTAAACAAATGCCCAGACAAGATGCCGAAGAGGACCAAGCTGCGGGCGCAACTGCCGCTCCCGGTGCACCAGCCTCACTCCCTGGTTTCTGAGGGCTTCACAGTCAAAGCCATGATGAAAAACTCAGTCGTAAGTGATCTTCCTGCATTGGACGCACTCGCCCCGAATCGCGGGCACCAGGTTATAGATGCTGGCCGGCCCTATGATGGATTCCGAACCTGTGTCCCGGGTGGTCTCTGGCAAAGATGTCAGTTCCCCTGCAGACGGTGCCCGGCAGGGTGGAGAGGTCCCGGCTAGGTTGTTAGAAAGGATCTTGGGCAAGGGAGGCGCTACATCCCATTGATAAGCACCTTCCTAATAACTCATGGTGTCTAGACCACCCCAAATTACTCTTTTTTTTTTTTTAATCTATTTATTTGACAGAGAGAGACACAGTGAGAGCAGGAACACAAGCAGGGGGAGTGG
>NW_023270816.1:5580719-5634950 GCF_011800145.1 Mirounga leonina
GAGCAGGGAGCCCGATGTGGGACTCGATCCCAGGACCCTGGGATCATGACCTGAGCCGAAGGCAGATGCTTAGTGCCTGAGCCACCCAGGCGCCCCAGAACTATAAAAACTTACATGTAAAAAAAAAAAAATCATTATGAAAATATTTTATTTATTATTTATTTATTTATTTTTAAAGATTTTATCTAGTCATTTGACAGAGAGAGACACAGCGAGAGAGGGAACACAAGCAGGGGGAGTGGGAGAGGGAGAAGCAGGCTTCCCACTGAGCAGGGAGCCCTATGTGGGGCTCGATCCCAGGACCCTGGATCATGACCTGAGCCGAAGGCAGATGCTTAATGACTGAGCCACCCAGGTGCCCCCACCCCAAATTACTCTTAAACGATTTACACGAAAATAAAAAAAGAGCCTCTTTACTTACTGATTCCTAATCGAGCGCCACTCAGCAAAGGGCCTTCTAGAAGGAGAGTTCTTAGAAATCATAAACTCTTGTAGAATTTGACATGTGCTGATGTACACCTAGAAGAATGAACTCATTAAATCATCTACAATATGAAATCTCATCAATTCAACCTAAGGATATTTTGGAACATCCCTGCATTTACTCTAACAACCCTCTTTCTGACAAATAGCATCAGCCTGTTAGAGCACTGATAGGCAATTTAATATGAAGTCTATTTCCAGAACTTTTAAATGATAAATTTTAAATAATCCAAGCTTCTTCAGTTCAAGTATTTCTGGCTATTACTATAGTTCGTATTTAATTTCTATTATTTGTGGTAGTAAAAATAAAATATTCTCAATACTATTAGGGGGAAAAAAGGTTTAAAATGCACGCAGGTGATTTCGCTACATGCATGATAGGTTAAAAAAAAAACTTTTTCGCATTTGTTAAACAGCTTTAAATTTGGTATGCTAAACCAGGTTTTACTTCTGACTAAGCAAGCCCCTGTCTGGGAATGAGATATTAATAATAAATGCAGCTTTCAAATTCGTATAATTTACACTCTGGGAGCATCTGACTTACTGTATAGTAGTAGCTCATTATGTTAAATGAATAGTGTTGCTTTCAGTATCACATGATTTCTTTTACATACCCCATCCTTTACCTACATGAATGAAACCGCTTACCTCTAGATCCCTACGTCAGATTACCATATTACTACACAAAATGATATTTGGATTATTGGAATGTGTGTCAGTTGGTTTACAATAATGAAAATTTGTGGAAATAGACTAAAACTTCAGCTTGTTGTAGTTACAATCCTTTTGCATGGTTTTCACATACGTAGGTGGTCATGGGGATCAACATGACTCATTTATCAGCAGTATAGAATACCATAACCATTCAAGCTAATTATTTGTTTTTTCATTGACACAATATTTCTAATTATAATCTTGGTCATTTTTTCAGTGTTATATTTGTTCACAGACATGTAGAAAATTGGTCAGATTCTCTCTTTTTCTAAATTTATGTTTATAATCATGTTTATTTTTTAACATAGCCTTATACCTAAAGTCATAGTTTCTGGAAAATTAAGTATTCCAGTATTACCAAATGAAGTAAATATGCTTTCAAAACTTAAGTAACAAAAAACATTGATTGTGAAGCAGCCTTCTTTATAAACAACTTATCTGAGTTTAAATATCTCCTTATTTTTGTATTTTTAGGGAAAGTCTCTTAGTGTAATAGCTATATTTCCATGAAGACCCTCAAAACAGGATGTGTCATTCTTCTACTTCATTTAGTGGGAAATTACAATTCATAGATGCAAGCATTATCCACTTGTCTATTCATTCAATCAGCAACTCTCTCTCTCTCTCTCTTTTTTTTTTTTTTGGTTAGCTAAACTAAGAACTTGCTAATGGTAGGCACAGTTCTGAAGATTTGGGATCAGCAAAATAAAGTCCTTGTCCTTAGTCCTCCAAGGAAAACTACCACACAATAATAAAGTCTTGATAAAAAAAAAGGTACTGTTTTCTGAGCAAAGAGTTTAAATGTTTTCACCAAAGTCATGAAATAAAGCAATCTTGGTGTACAGGAAAAAAAAAAAAAAGGTACTGTTTATACAAAAGAACTTCAGTGGTATAGGAAATAAAAATTTCCTTTTTATATCCAACATTTACATTTCATTATTTCTGTCTTCAACAGTATAAACCTTTTGGCTTAAAAAGTCAGAATAGCTCTATGTCTTTCTTAAGGTTTATTTCTATTCAGAAAATAATGTGCAGGTCTCCAGCTTTTCTAAATTACAACCCCTGTCCCAAACCTGACACCCAAATCATTTTTCCAGTGTTGGGGCTCACCTTCAATTGCCTCTTTCAAACCCTTCCTAATTAAATGAGTCACCAACCAGTGCTCTTCCACAAAAGACATACACAGCTAAACCCTAAAGAGTTCTGTGGGCACTCTCGGTGTTTCTTTGAGAATGCTCTAGTAACATAAGTAGATACACTTGATCATAAACAGATTTGATCAGATGGGCTGTACAAACAGAAATCCTTATTTACACAGTCATAATCTATGTATAAGAATAAAAAAATTTCTAAAATAATAATAAACATAAATGGCCAGTTTTTTAAAACCCAATGTCAAATATTGTTCTTCCTTTACTTCCTTGAAATTATTGTTGCATTCTGTTCTTTTTTTTTTTTTTAAAGATTTTTATTTATTTATTGAGAGAGAGAATGATAGCATGAGAGGGAGGAGGGTCAGAGGGAGAAGCAGACTCCCTGCCGAGCAGGGAGCCCGATGTGGGACTCGATCCCGGGACTCCAGGATCATGACCTGAGCCGAAGGCAGTCACTTAACCAACTGAGCCACTCAGGCGCCCTATTGTTGCATTCTGTATGAAAACAAGTAAGGAGAAAATACCTGAAATCAGAGACTAATATTCAAATTCATATTGTTACATTTGCCTAAAAAGACTGATAGGACATACAGAATTTGAAGATTTTGTAGTCCATTTCCTTTTAAAGGCCTTGTTTCTTGGTATGTTAGAACCTATAACCAGAAACCAGTAGCTCAGTGTTGTGTTGGTTTAACCTCAACTGACAGTAGATGCTTTCTGTGCTAATACACTTTATCATAAAGCAAGTTAGGATTTGGACCCAAAGTTATGATTATACAGAAGTTGACTTCAACTGAAGCTTTGTACTGTAGCTTTCCTTTTCTATAGACTATAGATGTTTTATGTTCAAAGCTTAGGGGAATGGGAGAAATAATTCTTTAATATTGCTTTACTTAGAGATGTTTATACTTACTAATCATATATTCATTCAACACATAGTGGTAATGGTCAGTATTTATAAATTATGTATTAATATATCGATTTGGCTGCTTTAACAGAGACCAAATAACCGTGGTTGAACTAAGATGGAAGTTGTTTCTGTTATATAAGTCCAAGTTTGTTTGGCACTGCTTGTATATTCTTCCTTTGTATCCTGTAGGATGATGCCCTGGGTCACGGTGGGCTTACCAACACCAGGGTCAAATCCCTACCCTCAGAAAGAAGGGAAAAAAAGAAGCAGAAAGCTTCCTTTTAGAGGCATGACTCAGACACTACACCCCACTTCCATTCAAATACCACTGGCTAGAATTTGGTCATAGGCCTATATTTTCTCTTTGTACAAAAAACTTATGAAAAATTGACCCTTGATGCAACTCCCAGGCCCCTATATCTGTTTCATCAGGAAAAGGGCTACGAAAGTTACATAGTGCAAAAAGGCATAATCTCCAACACCTCCTTCATGCATGGGGAGAGAAAAACGGGTAAGGAGCAGCCTACAGGAAGGAGCAGGAAGAAATGGGAGGACACGCAGCTTCATTAGGAATGCATGTCCCAAAAGTTGCACTTGTCAC
Source organism: Mirounga leonina (assembly GCF_011800145.1). Classification (NCBI taxonomy): domain Eukaryota; kingdom Metazoa; phylum Chordata; class Mammalia; order Carnivora; family Phocidae; genus Mirounga; species Mirounga leonina. The sequence goes on from NW_023270816.1 coordinate 5,584,582, forward strand.
TCTCGCTCAAATCCATTGCCAAAACCTAGTCATATGACCACAACCAGTTGCAAGAGAGGCTGGAAAATGGAGTCTCTGACTGGTAGCTCTATGTCAAGCTGAAACTTGAGGCATTTTATTACTGTAATAAAGGGAAAAAGGGAAATCGGGGGATGATTAGAAGTGTCCACCGCCAGTGCTAAATATGCCATATTGCTAGTGAAAAGGAAACAGACAAGTAAATACACGTCTGTGGTAAGGCTTACAAATATTTACTCAGTATAGTGGAAGTACTAATGATGAGGGGACCAAGTGATAATAAACTGATTGAGGTCCTTATCCCCTTCTGTCCAGGTTTTTACAATATCATCCAAACTGGTCTCTAGCTTCCATCCACCAACTGATTGTTTGTTTCAATCATGTATCAATATTATCACATTCATCTTTCCAGTACAAAATTCCCTTCCCATCAATGGTACCTCCACGGACCAGCAAGGTCTTCTGTGATGTAATCCTACCCCAAGGTTTTAATTTCATCTCCCCCTATTCTCACTTCCTTCCACCAAATTAAAACTGTAACTCTTCATTGTTGTGATGTCACTTATATTGTTCCCTTTGCTTGAATGCCCTCCTCCCTACATACCTGCACACCCACGCTCATTCAGACATAATGTAACAGATATCTGCTAATCATGGACTATGCCAAGCACTGTTTCAGGTGCTGGCAATTGAGAAGGCAGGAAAAGGCATCCATCCTGTCAAGGAGCTTTGATTTTTGTGGCCAGCTAAATGCCGACTACTTCAAGAAGACTTCCCTAATTCTCCCTCTTTGCCAACCCAGATGGAAAGTTATCCTTTACTCATTGTTTTCTACTGTGTATTATAGTTACTTTGACTCATGTTGTATGTCCTATAAATTCCCTGTGAGGGCAGAACCCATGGCTAACCAATTTTTTTCATCCTAACCAGTGCCTAACAGTGTACTCAGTAAGTATCTGATGAATTAAGGTAAGTAAATCTACCCTTTCTTCCTGTTTCATCTTTTCCCTCTCTCTTGTTGCTGTAATTGTTATGTGTCTTTAGTCTGGGTTTTTTTTTTTGTTTTTTTTTTAACAACCCTCCCCCCAATTTAGGAGCTCAGAAGATCCCTTTAAAACTCAGCCAGATCAAGGCATTCCTTATCTCAAACCCTTCAATGGCTCCTCATCTCAGAGTGAAAGTTCAAGTTCTTATACTCCTATAAGGTCCTAAGTAATCTGGCACCTTTGCTTCTTTATCCATATATTTTAGGGTTTTCTTCCTCACTCATTCTGTTCCATCCACAGTAGCTTCCTTGCTGTTCCTTGAATATGCCAGTTGCCCAGCTGGCTCAGTCCCTTTGCCCTTTCTGTACCCTCTAGTTGAAATGCATTCCCCCCTTACATATCACCATCTCCTGTTACTTCAGTTTTTTGTCAAAAATTAATTTTTCAGTGAAAGCTTCCCTGACTATTTAAAATTTCAACCTCTTAATAATCTGTTCCATCCCTAGTCCAGCACACTCATCTTCTTTCCATTTTATGTTTTTCCATAAATTTGACCACCCTCTAAATTAATTTAGTTTATCCTATGTCTTCTTCCACTACAGAATTAGCTCCTTGAGAGCAGGGAATTATTACTATTTTACTCACTGCTGCATCTCTAGCTCTAGAAGAGTTCCCGGCACATAAGAGGTGCAATTTTTTTTTTTTTTTTTGGTCAGATAGATTAATAAATGACCTATCTTTTATACTATAATGAGACAATCATCTTTCAATTAGCAGCTTCAAGAAAATGCTAATGGTGTTATATAAATATAAAATATAGGAATTAGAATAATTTACAAATGTTTTATGCCATATTTTAACTACCTTATTATAAAAGTTGTACGTGCTCACTGTAAAATGTTAAAGTGGTAAGGTTTACAAAGCTTTCTCCTTTCTAAAAATTTTAGTTTTTTTACCCCCAAATCCTCTTATGATTTTAGTGTTCTATTTTAAAAAGCTTTGCTTTTTCCTGATTCATTTTTGTTTAGGAAGTGGGACAGACAGTTTGAATTTATTTTTTTTCCAAATGACCAGAGGGTTCTTATATGACCCTTTACATATAGTTAAACTAAATTATATAAAATATCTTCCTATTTAATTTCAATGACCTAGCAATGTTATATGTATATTAAATATAGTAGCTTTTTATATGTTTTAATATATGATAGTCATTTTTATTCCATCTGAGTTTCCAACCCATGTTATGAGGAGGCAGGGCAGATTTTTTTTTTTCCTCCACTTAGCATATAAATCTCAGACAACTTAATTTTTTGTTGTTGTGGTTTCAGGACACTTATTAAATGGTAGTGCAAGGAACGGAACTTAGATTTCTATATATTTCTGACTTGGACCAGTCCTCTATTGATCGCTTGTTTTTTAGACTTTTGTTAATGCATCATATGCCAACATAAGTGTATCACTTAATGAATATTAAACCAAAGACACTGGTCCAGCACCCAGATCATGAAACGTTATTAACACAGAACTCCCTCAGGCCTTTTCCAGTCACTGCCCAAATATACCCCCAATTTCAATCTTCTGATAACAGATTTGCATTTACATCCATGAAATCCTAAAGTCCGTAATTGTTTTGTGTCTGACCATTAAATTTGTGTGACTCACCCACATTATTGCATATGATTATAGACCCTCTATACTCATTCCTGTGTAGTATTTTTGGGTGTCTATAGAACATTATTTATCTGTTCTTCCACTGATGAGGATTTGTATGACTTCTAGGTTAGGATCATCACAAATAGTGTTACTAGGAAAATTTTTTTTTTGGAGAAAATATGTATAAATGTCCAAGAATATATTCCTGAGAATTTCTGAGTCTTGGGGTATGAATATGTTTGCTTCAGTAACTACATCAAAATCATTTTCCAAATTGATTTTTCATGTTTAAACTCTTGCTAGCTCTACATGAGAGTACTATTTGCTCTATCGTCTAATTGCTGTTCTCTTTATTTTGCATTTTAGGTATTCTAGTGGGTGTATAATATTATCTCTTGAATTTAATATTAATTTTTATTATGACTAATGAAGCTTAAAACTTTTAAAAATGTATTTATTGGTCATTTGATTATCCTCTTTTATGAGGTGTCTTTTCAAGACCTTTGGGTGTTTTTCTCATGACTTAATTTGGCTTATTTATTTATAGTACTTTTTAATTTTTCATATTCTATTCTACATGATATAAGGCATTTATTAAATGTATATATTCCAAGTATAGTTTCCTACTCTGAATTTCCTTTCCATCTTCTTCTTCTTTTTTTTTTTTTTTTTATAAGTGAGAGAGAGAGTGGGATGAGCTGGGGTTGGGGTGGGGAAGGGGAGAGAGAGATGGGCAGAGGGAGAGGGAGAGAGAGAATCCTAAGCGGCCTCCATGCCCCGTGCAGAGACTGCCTCAGGGCTTGAACTCATGACCCTGAGATCATGACCTGAGCCCAAACCAAGAATTAGACCTTAACTGACTGAGCCACTCAGGCACCCCCCTTCCATTCTCTTAATGGTGACTTTCCCTCTTTTTTAAAAATATATACTTTGTGTGAAAAACTTATCTCAAATGTTTTGTTTATGTATTTATTTGTCAGGTGTTCCTCAACTAAGTTCAACAGTCTGACAATGAAATACATATACATTATGACACAAGGCTTCGAAAATAAATTGGAGTTATCAGAAACAAAATAGAAGAAACAATAGTCAAACAATGAAATAAAATATAATTAAACTAGAAGGCCTGAGATAAAGGAGAATCAGTTTTGCCATTCATAAGGGTCAGTGTATTTATTGATTGATGTTCAGATTTCATTGTGAGCTTCTGGGCATTGGCTGCTCAGAGGGGAACATTATACACTTGTTATCACACAGGAAGTAGCCTATCAATCTCTATAGCGTATTCAAGCTTTCTCCGCGCTGAGTTCTCAGAGAAATTGATGTTGTAGCAATTTTTAAATTTTTCTTTTATTGAAGTATAATTGACATATAATATCCTGTTAGTTTCAGGTGTATAGCATAGTGATTCTACATTTTTATACATTACAAAATGATCCTGGTGATAATTCAACTTATCATCTATCACCATAAAAAGTTGTTATGTTATTGACTATATTCCCTATGCTGTATATTACATCCCCATAACTTATTTTATCACTAGAAGTTTGTGCCTCCTAATCCCCATCACCTATTTTGCCTATCCCCCAGGTCCCCCTCTGGTAACCAACAGTTCGCTTCCTGTATCTATGAGTTTGTTTCTGTTTTGCTTTGTTTCATTTGTCTTGTGTTGATTTTGATTCAATATATAAGTGAAATTATACAATATTTGTTGTTCTGTCTGACTTATCTCACTTAGTATAATACCCTGTGGGTCCATCCTTGTCGTTGCAAATGGCAAGATTTCATTATTTTTCATGGCTGAGTAATATTCCGAGAGAGAGAGAGAGAGAGAGAGAGAGAGAGATCTCAAATCTCCTTTATCCATTCATCTATTGGCAGACACAGGTTGCTTCCGTATCTTGGCTATTGCTATTGCAAATAATACTACAATGAACATACCAGTATATATATATATATATCTCTTCAAATTATTTTTTCATTTTCTTTGGATAAATACCTAGAAGTAGAGTTGCTAGATCACATGGTAGTTCTAATTTTAATTTTTTGAGAAATCCCCGTACTGTTTTCCATAGTGGTTGCAGCAATTTACATTCCCACCAACAGTGTATGAGGGTTTCCTTTTCTCCATATCTTCCCCAACACTTCCTATTCTTTGTCTTTTGATAATAACTGATCTGACAGGTGTGAAGTGATTATTTCATTCTTGTTTTAACTTGCATTTCCCTGATGATTATTACATTGAGCATAGAACACTGAACATCTTTTCATGTTTCTGTTGCCTATCTGTATGTCTTCTTTGGAAATATGTCCATTCAAGTCCTCTACCCACTTTTTAGTTGGGGTTTGTTATTGTTGTTGATAGTAAGTTGTATAAGTTCTTTATATATTTTAGCTATTAACCCTCCTTATTTCATATATGTTTTATAGATATTTTCTCCTAGTCCTGGGTTGCCTTTTCATTTCGTTGATGGTTTCCTTTGCTGCATAAAAGCTTTTCAGTTTAATGCAATTACATTTGCTTATTTTAGCTTTTGTTGCCCATACCTGAGAAGACTAGTCCAAAAAGTATCGCTAAGACCTATTTCAAAGAGCTTATTGCCTGCGCTTTCTTCTAGTGATTTTATGATTTCAAGTCTTACATTCAAGTCTTTAATCCATTTTTAATTTATTTTTGTACATGGCATAAGACATGTACTGGACATAAGTCCAGTTTCATTTTTTGCTTTTACTGGTCCAGTTTTCCCAGCACCATTTATTGAAAATACTGTATTTTCTCCATTGTATTATCCTTGCCTTCTTTTTCATGGACTATTTGGCCATATGTGTGTGTGTCTACTTCTAAGCTCGTCATTCTATTCCATCGATCTACATGTGTGTTTTTGTGCCAGTAGCATACTGTTTTGATCACTACAGCTTTGTAATATTGTTTGAAATCAGGGAGCATGATGCCTCTTGCTTTATTCTTTCTCAAGATTGCTTTGGCTATTTATGGTGTGTTGTGGTGTCATACAAATTTTTGGATTTTTTATTCTAGTGTTGTGTAAAATACCACTGTGTTTTGTTGGGGGTGGCATTGAATCCATAGGTTACTTTGGGTAGTGTGGGCATTTTAACAGTATTCTTCCAATTTATGAGCATGGTATGTCTTTCCATTTCTTTTTTTTAAAGATTTTATTTATTCATTTGACAGCGAGAGACACAACGAGAGAGGGAACACAAGCAGGGGGAGTGGGAAAGGGAGAATCAGACTTCACACAGAGCAGGGAGCCTGATGTGGGGCTTGATCCCAGGACCCTGGGATCATAACCTGAGCCAAAGGCAGACACTTAATGACTGAGCCACCCAGGAACCTTGTGTCTTTCCATTTCTTTGTGTCATCTTCAATTTTTTCCCATCAATGTCTTATAGGTTTATTTTTTTAAGATTTTACTTATTTGAGAGAGAGAGTGATAGTAAGAGAGAGCAGAGCAAGGGGGAGGGGCAGAGAGAGAAACAGGCTCCCCACTGAGCAGGGAGCCCAATGTGGGGCTTGATACCAGGACCCTGGGATCATGACTTGAGGAGAAGGCAGATGCTTAACTGACTGAACCACCCAGGCACCACAATGTCTTATAGTTTTTAGAGAAGAAGTGTTTCATCTTTTGGTTAAATTTATTCCTAGGTGTTTTATTCTTTTTAATGCAACTGTAGGTGAAACTCTTAATTTTTCTTTTTGATGGCTCATTATTAGCATATAAAAACATGACCAGTTTCTGTTAATTTTGTATCTTGAGACTTTATTGAGTTCATTTATTAGTTCTAATAATTTTTTGGTGGAGTCTTTAGGGTTTTCTATATAAGTATCATGTCATCTGCAGTTTCTTTTTCCTTGTCAATTCAGATGTCTTTTATTTCTTTTTCTTGCCTAATTGCTCTGGCTAGGACTTCCAAAACTATTTTGAATAAAGATGGTGAAAATAAAGTGGGCATCTTTGTCTTGTTTGTGGTCTTAAAGGAAAGGCTTTCAGCTTTTCACCATTGAATTGATGTTAGCTTTGGGTTTGTCATATATATGGCCTCTATGATGTTGAGGTACATTCCTTATATACTTTGTTGGGAGTTTTTATCAGAAATGGATGTTGAATTCTGTCAAATTCTTTTTCTGCATCTATGAAATGATGAAATAATTTTTTTTTTAGTTTTGTTAATGTGGTATATCATGTTGATTGATTTGTGGATGCTGAAGCATCCATGCACTACTGGAATAAATCCCACTTGCTTGTGGTGTATGATCCTTTTAACACATTGTTGAATTCAGTTTGCTAATATTTTGTGGAGGATTTTTTTATTTATCAAGGATATTGGCCTAAGATTTTCTCTTTTTGTGGTGTCTTTTTCTGGTTTTGTCATCAGGGTAATGCTGGTTTTGTAAAATGAGTTTGGAAGCATTCACATTCCTTTCTCTTTCTTTTGTTTTTTAATGATTTGAAAAGGATAAGCACTAACTCTTTCTTAAACTATTGGTAGAATTCACCTGTGAAGCTGTCTGGTCCTGGTCTCTTGTTTTTTTGAGAATTTTTAAATTAATGATTCAATTGTATTACTTGTAATCAGTCTCAAGATTTTCTGTTTCTTCATGATTCAGTCTTAGAAGATTGTGTGTTTCTAGATATTTATCTATTTCTTCTGGATTTTACAATTTGTTGGCATATAATTGTTTATAGTAATCTCTTATGATCCTTTGTATTTCTGTGGTACCAATTACAACTTCTCATTGGGTTTGGCCAGCAAACCCTGAAACAGCGAATGAAAAGATTATTCCAGACACCTAAGTAGGAGAAAGGAGAGAGCCTGGTGAGAGGCCTTGAGTCAAGCTCTACCTCCATTTTTATTATGCATGTTATTGTTACATCAAAGAATCAAGATTAGAAAGGAGTGTAAAGTTTTAATATCTAGGGCAGTGACATTTACAGGCATTGTGTGATTAGAACTGTGTTCGTGACCTGCAGGCAGGGAGTAGGTGACTATTAAGGATTTATGCTTAACCTAAGTTAAGCATCTGTCCCCTGGGAGATTGTGTTGAGCCACAATGAGGATCTGGCTGTTTTCAGCCCAGAAATCTAACAGGAGGCCCAGTTTTCTGGTCACTCCTCCTTTGCTTCTCAAGTAACCTCTCCCAAGGAGGATTGTGTTTGTCATACCTTCGCTAGCCAGGCATTATGAGTTCCCACATTCCCCCCTCTCTTATTCTTTGTAGGTTGGAAGTCTTGCTGCAGTTGTGCCAGGTTCAAATCTCGAGTTTCTCCTATTGGGGAAAGTGCTGTTTTTCCGATTTTGCAGACTACAAAGAGAAGCAATAGACAAATGAGTAAAATAATGGACAGTTCAATGAGTCCCCATTTGCTATTAGAAAACCAGTTTTTTGGATTTAACCATTGTAGATTGTCAGAATACCCCAGTTTTTTTGTTTATGCTCATGTTCATTAATGGTGGTGAGAGAAGATAAAACCTGTTTCTTTTTAAGTTGTGAATGTCTGAGGTTAAATTGTCTCAAAGGGAGCCTTGAAGATGTTTTTTTAATTTCTCCCCAATCATATTGAGTACCGTTCCAGTGTAAAGGGGCCTTCTGGGCCTTCTGGGCCCCATCACAATTAAGATTCTGGCGAAAATCCAGGGCCTCCTGTTTTTCTCCCAGGTATTCTATTGCTACTTCCATCAGGTGGAGTCTCCGCAACAATTTTTTTGTTGTTGTTGTTAAGATTTTATTTATTTATTTGACAGAGAGAGACACAGCGAGAAAGGGAACACAAGCAGGGGGAGTGGGAGAGGGAGAAGCAGGCTTCCCGTGGAGCAGGGAGCCCGATGTGGGGCTCGATCCCAGGACCCTGGGGTCATGACCTGAGCCGAAGGCAGACGCTGAACGACTGAGCCACCCAGGTGCCCCTCCCCAACAATTTTTGATCGATCGTCTGTTGTAATTGGAATTCAACCGGAGTTCAGTTGGAATTCAGGTTGCAGTATACGCAATTTGATCAACATGTTGGGCAGTTTGGATGGTGTGGGGAGAGCAGGTACAGCCCTGCTAGTGGTCCTCAAAATGGAGCTAGTGCTGCAGTGCCTGCTCTCCGTGGGCCTAGAAACCTGCACGGCCTTGTTAAGTCCTGAGTGCCTGATTAAGGATGCTGAGCGATTTGGATTCCTCCCAAGGCCTGTAAGATTGACAGGGATACAGGCAAAAGGCTGTCTTTTTTAAAACAAAGATGTGAGTAGCTTTTTGGTTAAGTACTGTTGTAATTATTTCAGCAGGCTCCGTAATAATATTGGAGGTCTTGATAACGTAGAGCCCATCCTCCTTAGATAGGGATATATTGGCTCCAAATAAGAAAACATAAGGGTGTGGTATACAGAGTTGAATATAATCAGTAAAGTTCTTATGAAAAATCATGGAGTAACTACCTGAGGAATTGTAGTATTTTTTTTTTTTAAGATTTTATTTATTTATTTGACAGAGAGAGACACAGTGAGAGAGGAAATACAAGCAGGGGGAGTGGGGGAGAGAGAAGCAGGCTTCCCGCCAAGCAGGGAGCCCGATGCGGGGCTCGATCCCAGGACCCTGGGACCATGACCTGAGCCGAAGGCAGACGCTTAACAACTGAGCCACCCAGGCGCCCCAAATTGTAGTATTCTTCATGCCACACAGAGAGGGGGCGAAATACATGTCCTGGCTTCCAGAGGGACGACTGAATCGGGAAAGTTAAGGCCTTTGCACCAGATAATAGGAGAGGCTGCTCTGCCGATCCAGCCTCCATTGCTAGCTGGATGGATCTTAATCTCTGTCTCACTAGCTATTAAATATCCTCTTGGACTCCAGGCCTTAATAGTATGATTATCTAGATGAAGGATATGGGGATTAAGAGCTGGACATGCCTCCCACGTTACCCTCTCTGAAGATGGGGTCCATTTAGTACTTTTCCCCCCCGAAGATGAGAAGAGTGGCTTTTATTATGTGTCTGATTGCCCTGCCAGATAATAACCAACAGAGTTTAAGATTAATTGAGTCTTTTTGTTGGTGCCTTTATGCACAAATATAACCAAATCTGGGGGGAGACAGTAATGCAAAGAGGATCATACAGAGAAGCGTATATGGGAAGAATTGTGGCATATAAGTTTACATTAGATGGTATGGAAGCCCAGAAGGAGCCATTAAGCTGGGGTTGGGAAAAGGAGAAGGAGGTTCCTCCTACCTAGTTAGAGTTATTGTTGGACATAGAAAGGGCACATCAACCCACGTTAAGGGTTTCCAGAAGGGGGAGTTAAGCATGTATGCCCAGTAGTTAGTGGCCATAGCTCCTGGAATAAGACAGTAAAATATACTCACCATGACAGAAGTTGTACTTACCACTGAGAGCATGGCCAGGAACATGTTTTCAGGGGTGGAGGCTTATCCTGTGCCCTGTAGGACTTCTTCGGCTATCTGAGTAGTTTTCTTCAGGCCTCCGCAGGTCATTCCTGGTGCTTCCTGTGCTCTCTGTAGCAGGTGACTTGGGGGTTGGGGTTCGCTTAACTTCAGCTGACTCATCTTTGGGATTGGGTTTGGTCTGTGCCAAGCCATGATGTGGCTTGATATTCCACTCCAGGAGCCAAGATGGTCCTTCCTGTGAGGAGATACAAGCAAGACACTTCCCCAAGTGATGAGTTCATGGGAGTCTTGCCGCAGTCTTGAGTTAGGGTCTTTCCATAAGACTAAGGGACATGGCCCCGGGGATTCTTGTGTGAAATGTTTTAATGCTGGGGTTAAAAATTGGTCATTCAAATTAAAAAGGTTTAGACTTAAGAGTGCCTTATATAATCATGAGGAGGGGTCTGGATTACTTAGACCTATATTCCCCCTCTTTTGTTTATTTAACAAGTCTTTAAGGGTGGAGTGTGCACATTCAATAATGGCTTGTCCTTGTGGGTTATAAGGGATGCCTGTATGATGCGTGATTCCCCAAAGAGTGAAAATTTTTTTTTAAAGCTGGTTGGTCATATCTGAGTTTATGCATGTCTCTCTCAAATATGGTATTTTAGTCAAAGCCTTGGTAAAATAACCAGTGTTTTCAATGGTGTCCTATTACAAGGAGAACAAATTGTTACTGAACTTATGCAAATGACTAGGATTGCCTTGGAAAAAATACTGAGAGACCTTTGAACTTCAGACCTCTGAGTTTTAGAGACCTTTGAATTTTGGTTCAGGTAGAAAGAAAAGTTAAATGCTTTAATTTGTTTTATTATTATTTCTGTATATCACTGATGTCTTAAAAGAGAAAGTCTCCTTAGTCTGGAAGAGCAAATAGAGAACCAGCAATGTTTTAAGTAAGAGTCACAAAAAAACTATAACTATTTTTTCCAATTCACTTAGTCCCATGATACTATTCTTGTTTAGTTTGAATGCAGCTCTAGTTAGTTCTGGAAATTCTTACCTGTTTTAGTTTTAATCTTAAAGATATCAAATACCTGTATTTGTCCTAAAAGTCCCTTATATGAATTTCCTGGAAGATGGAACAATAACTATAAATGACAAAAATTCAGAATGGACATGGCTAAAGATCTGATGAGAGTTTACAATATAGCAATAATCAAAATATCAAGTGATGACCTTATATTAAAACATTAAAACTTTAGGAATTGCGTATAATCTCTAGAATAGTTATAGCATTTACCCAAATGTAACCTAAGGCTTATCATTTGTTTAACAATGCTTCCAGAGTAACTTAACATACCAAATAAAAAGGCCTCTTGGGAAGTTTGTTAAAAAACAAACAAACAAACAAACAAACAAACCTCAGAAAGTTTAAGCATATGCCTAAATAGGATTAGGGATTGTCAAAGACCTGATAAAGACAAAACATAGAAACTGGCTTTTTGAGCAGACAAAAGAGAAAAAGAAACCTTTATTTACACTTTCTTATCAAGAGCAGACCAACAATTCTAGAAAACTTTGACCTTTTAACAGAGAGTAAGGGGAGTTTTATTCTTATACCAGCGTACTTTAAAATCCATTCATTTTAATCTTAGTCCATCTTGACCACACCTAAAATTCCTTTCCAAAGATTTCCCTTTACAGACCTTTTACAACTTTCTTTTGCATTCAGATTGTGTGCCAAGCCATTTTCCCCAAACAACCACCTTATTTAGGACAAAATTACGGTCTTTTACCTTCAACAAAAATGCATTCCCATTCCTTATATCTTTCTTACATACCTCCTACTTTTCTACATATAGAGTTGTTTCCCTTATTCCCACCAGTCTATTATAATTACATTTAGCAGAATTTTCAATCCTAGAAGCCTTAGTCCTCATAGTAAAAACTAAGCAGTAAACAATTGTGAACTGTTACATCAAAATTCTGTAGATGGCAAATTTTTTAATTAGTTAAGCGTAAAGCATGTTTACCAACAGACTCAAGTATCTTTAGTTCTTTTGCAATAAGAAGTCAAAAGCATGAACCTACATCCAGTAATCAATCAATGCTTTAGCACTTTATCCTATTTGGAAAAGACTTAGATGTACAATGAATTTAATCCCATTTATCATCCAAGGAAAACTTTACAATTTCAGGTTACCAAAGTCTTTGAAAGCTATCCTAACAATTACCCATGAAAATTTTGAGACAATTAACCATCATTTTAGTTATCTTTTTATTAACAAATTGCAACAGAGATAACATGAACTTACTTGCCCTTTAGCAAACCTCCATAGGATAAAGTTTTACATTTAGTGTTGATAACTTTAAAGACATGTTTATCTTAATTAAACCAACAAACTTAAATTAGTTTAAATACCAAATACATCTCACCTGGGCCCACTTTTTCTTAAAAGTCAATCAGTTTGTTCCCCATTGTCAATTTTTACCTGAGACACTGGTGGGGAAATCGCAAGAGGGTAGGGTTGTTTTTGTTTTGTTTTGTTTTTCTTTGATGCATAGAAATTTTAAAATTAATTTTAAGTATCTATAGTTACCAAATTCTCTCTTTATGGTTTGTATATTTTCTGCCTAGCTTCAGAAATATTTTTTTAATCCTGATATATATGGCTTTCTTGCATATGTTTTCTTCTTATGATGTTCCATAGATTATTAATTATTCAGTCACTAATTCATTTTTTAAGATGAGAGGTAAGGCTTTAATTTGGTCTTCCATATGGAGAACCACCCATCCAGTACCTTTTATAAATAGTAACTGTGGACTCTCTATTCTGTCTTATTGGTCGATTTATCTAGCACTGGGCCAGTATCACACGGTCTTAATTGTGTAAGTTTATCCATCTTGATATTTGGTAAAGTAAGTTTCACCAATTTTCACCAAGAATGTGGTCTCTTGGTCTCTTACCCTCTATAGGGATTTTAGGATTAGTTGTCAAGTTTCGTGAAAATCTCTTTTGGGATTTTGACTAGAAAAGTATTAAAGTGTAGGGTAATTGGGGGATAATAACAGTCTATTCTTAATTTGCTAAGGGTTTTTCTTAATACTGAGTATTATTGAATTTTATCAAAGACACTTTCTGCATCTTTTGAAATGATTATAAGGTTTTAATTCCATCAGTCTCTTAATATTAATTTATATAACATATACATAGATGATATTATAATGTTACATCATCCTTACATTCTTGTATGTGATTCAGACATGATGTATTTAGCATTAAAAAACAAATGTAAGTCATTGGCATCTCTTTCACTTACCAGGTAGCAAAATTGTTCCTAGTAACTTACCACAGTCTTATAATATCACCCCAACCTAGGTATTAATGTTAAGGGGGTGTTTTAAGTTAGCTGTGGCTGCCATAAGAAATACCACAGACCAGGGTGGCTTAAACAACAGAAATTTATTTCTCATAGTTGTGGAGTCTGGGAAGTCCAAGATCAAGGTGCTGGCCAGTTCAGTTCCTGGTGAGGGCTGGCCTGCAGATGGTGTGACTTACTTTGTGTCCCCACAGGGCCTTTACTCAGTGAAAGCACACAGAGAGACTCTCCTACTCTTCTTTTAAAAACAAAAAAACTGCTAATTCCATCCCAAAGGATGATCTCATCTAACCCTGATTACCTCCCAAATGCCCAATCTCCAAACACCATCACCTTGGGATTAGGGCTTCAACACAAATTTTGAGAGACACAAATATTCAGTCCATAGCAAGTGGGGATGGGATTGCTGAGTTTGACTCATCTTTGGGGGCTGAAGGAGGGGCCTATCTTCCTGGAGTTCTTTACTACTAGAACAAAGTGATGTTTCTATAAACTAACAGAAAGCTAAAACTTTCCTTTAGGAGGAAAATTAAATATGTGTACTACACTTGCATTCTACAAAAAATAATTCATTGGATTTAATGTTTTTCTTTTAACAATGTGTTTTGGGGGGTGCCTGGGTGGCTCAGTCTGTTAAGCGTCTGCCTTCGGCTCAGGTTATGATCCCAGGGTTCTGGGATCCAGCCCCATGTCAGGTTCCCTGCTTGGTGGGGAGCCTGCTTCTCTCTCTCCCTCTGCCACTCCCCCTGCTTCTGCTCTCTCTCTCTCTGTCAAATAAATAAATAAAATCTTAAAAAGAGAAAAAACAATGTGTTTTTGAACAATTATTTTAATTATAAAAGGGAAAAATTCTTATGTAGAGATTTAAGAAAATACCTAAAAAAAGAAAAAGAAAATAGATATAAAAATCCCTTTCTTTAATGTTAATCACTCTTTTTTTTTTTTAAAGATTTTATTTATTTATTTGAGAGAGAGAGAATGAGAGACAGAGAGCATGAGAGGGAGGAGGGTCAGAGGGAGAAGCAGACTCCCTGCTGAGCAGGGAGCCCGATGCGGGACTCGATCCTGGGACTCCAGGATCATGACCTGAGCCGAAGGCAGTCGCTTAACCAACTGAGCCACCCAGGCACCCCTAATGTTAATCACTCTTGAACTATTCCTGAAAAGCATCTCTACTTGCCTTTTGGGTAAAATTGGAATCATATCATACATATGTTATTAATATATTTTAAATTTTGATACCTGCCATTGTATTCTCATTGCTATTTTATTAATTTTTTTTATTTGACTTATTTGTGATTTGTTTGGCTTTTTGTTTGTATCTTTGTATATTATCTCCTAAATTTACATATGAATTCTTCTGGTTTTAATAATAGATTTATATCTGCTCTTGCATATGATTTTTGTTCTCTTACCCCCCCTTATTAATTTTCTTTACTAAGGTTTTTTTCTTTTTTTTTAAGATTTTATGTATTTATTTGACAGAGAGAGACACAGCAAGAGAGGGAACACAAGCAGGGGGAGTGGGAGAGGGAGAAGCAGGCTTCCCGCTGAGCAGGGAGCCCGATGCAGGGCTCGATCCCAGGACCCTGGGATCATCACCTGAGCCAAAGGCAGATGCTTAATGACTGAGCCACCCAGGTGCCCCTTTACTAAGGTTTTGATTGGGATATTTATCTCATGTCTTTCTTTTTAATACCTTTATTTTTAATAGAGATTATTATTCTTGTTATTATAAAGGTATGTAATTGTATTTGTTTTTACTTTCATATGATTGTTATTTATGAGTGATTCTTTTTCCCATTGGTTGGAGCATTATGATCATGTTTTGAATATGATTTTTTTATTAATAGATTTGTTGCTTGATGGTTATGTAATTTCGTTTCTATAGTTATAGTTGCTTGGGGTTTATTAGTTATCATTGTGGTCTAGAAAAGATATTTTCTGAAAATTTTCTTTGGAAACTTGAAAATAGACATTTTTTATCCATAGTTATCCTGGATTGTTAATTGCAGATAATTTATTTTACTGCAGCTTATTACAGAAACCATCTATGTAAACACATTTTCACTATTTGATAATATAGATCATAAATAATAAGGCTTAGATCTATCTTAAACAAATCTGAAATAGGCTGATAAGGTTTGATATTTCCTCCTGTTTCTTTTCTATATCCATATTTAATAGTCCATAAAACAGTACTTTCTTCTAGTTTATCTGAATGGAAGATTTAAAAACACAACTGATTGCTAAAACTCCACTCATTAAATGTTCTTGGTTCTTGTGATATTTTGATAAGTAAAGAGAAAAATGCAAAAGAAAACAAGTTACAAACAAGAATTAGAAAACAATGGAAAAACTCCATCAAGATGTATTCTTTTGCTTCTCCTTAACCTTATCAGGGGACCTACCAAATTCCTGTTTCAGGAGTTCCTGAAAATGACCTAATGATAGCTAACAATCTTTATTCAAATTTTCTTGAAGGACCCAGAATTCTAGAACTTGTCTATAGTATTCCAATTATTTTATTTTTTGGAAAAAAACTTATTTATATTTTCAGTATGTATATTTCATAATCTCTGGCCTTAAAATGAAAATTTTGAGAGAGAATTCAGGAAGACCTATTGATTTTGTTACTGCTTAATAAGAACTGACTTAAAAATAAATCTGCCACTTTGGGGGCTTGTGCAGATATATCGTTGATCACACAGTGACCAAGTATTGGTGAGAAGCATGCCAAGGTTTAATACATAGGGTGACCCCTGCTTTTGTAGGAGATAAAAAGTGAGGCAAGAGGAGTTTAGGTTTAACATTTAGCATCCAAGAATTGAAACTCTAAAGCATTTGTAAGGTAATTCAGTTAGTCTATGGTAGAGAAGAAGTATTATATTCAGGGAGAGATTTATTTATTTTTTTTATTTTTTTTTTAAAGATTTTATTTATTTATTTGACAGAGAGAGAGATAGCGAGAGCAGGAACACAAGCAGGGGGAATGGGAGAGTGAGAAGCAGGCTTCTTGCCGAGCAGGGAGCCCGATGTGGGACTCGATCCCAGGACCCTGGGATCATGACCTGAGCCGAAGGCAGACACTTAACGACCGAGCCACCCAGGCGCCCAGGGAGAGATTTATTTTTTAAGTTTTCCATACACATGTAAGAGTCATAGCCTAAAAAAAGCTTATGATATCATTACCTATGAATTTTATTACTTACCAAAGTCACTGCCATTTACAAAAAAGCATGTGGATTTATTATATTATACAGAATAAATTGTGTTATATAAATAATAATTTATACTTTAGAATTATCTTCCAAAACCAATTGAAGTTAAAGTCATCAGTGTAGCATAGGTTAGAGAAAGTAAGACTAGAAAAAATATGATTATATAATAAATGTCAAATAAAATAATGAGTAAAAGATAGATTATAGCTAACTACCTTCCTTTGGTGGTTTTACTTAGAAGAGAATCTATGGAGAAATATATATCACAGATTATTTATTCTAAATTAAAGTAGCTGTGAATAAATAATCCCAGAGACAAACAGTAAATTCTTAACCAAATCTTCTGTGTCCTGTACTTTGTATAAAACAAAATCAGTTATTTTACGTGATAAAACTGTAACTTTATTTCAAAAATAAGCAGAGGACACACTGTTAAATGCTTTCACATGAACATAAAAAATATTTGAATTTAACCCATATTATATTTAAATATATTTTAGAATTTATATAATACAGTGATTATTGAAACAGCAAATATTGTATAAAATAAATATTAGTAATTTTTTATTTATTTTTTTAGAAAAAAATCACTTATTTTTTTCCCAAAGAGTTATTCATGTATTTGAGAAAGAGAGAGAGAGAGAGAGAGAGAGAACGCACATGAATGGGAGGAGGGGCAGAGGGAAAGAATCTTCAAACAGACTCCCCAGTGAGGGCAAAGCTCCACATGGGGCTTGATCCCATGACCCACGAGATCATGACCTGAGCCAAAACCAAGAGTCAGACGTTCAACTGACTGAGCCATGCAGGTCCCCCAAATACTGGTAATTTTAAGCAATAATGAGGCATGCCTTTGTGTATGCTTTATGTCCCTATGGAATTTCTTGAATAAATGATATATCATATTTACTCATGATTATACTAGATTATACACACATCCATAGTGGTTTACATATACAAAATTATCTTCTGTCACTGTTACGAGTAAATAATGAAAATCTTTCAGTTCATCAAATATAACTTTATAAGATAAAGTGGGAAGTATAAATGGCCAATGTCTTATATTTCTTTCTCTGTGCCCCTCAATGCTTTGCACAGTGTTTTAGACATTGGAGATGCTCAGTTGTATTTCTTGATTGTTTAATTCTAACTTATTTTGTGAAAGTAATTACACTTTGAGTGTCCATCTACACCTGTTATACATTCCTTTCAATTCATCACATAGGAAAAAATGTAGGGGGTTGATTAAGAACTTCCTTATGGATAGAAGACCCTTCTCTAGATCAAATTTGACCTCCTGTTTATATAAGTAGAAGATAATTTGATTGAGTTAAAATTTGTCAGCACTTGATACTTGGATAAGAACCACAGGAAGGGGTTTTGTTTTTTTTTAACTCTTTTGAATTTTATTATGTTATGTTAGTCACCATACAATACATCATTAGTTTTTGATGTGGTGATCCATGATCCATTGTTTTCGTGTAACACCCAGTGCTCCATGCGGTACATACCCTTCTTAATATTAGGAATAGGGTTTTAGATTAGGACTTATAAAACCAAAGGAATCAAAAACCTTGGGAGGATTTCAAAGGCATGAATCAGCACTAGTGTGTGGAATATATTGGACAAGATTGAATTACCTCCAGTGACTTACATAGTAGAAACACCAAGGTTATCCAGAGCTAATGCTGGCAAACCCAAAATCAACCAGATCCAGCCAGGGTAGGCCTTCATGTAAGAGACCCAAGAGACAGCAGAGGCAGACACTTGAGTCAGAATCCAAACCTATGGTCCCAAAGTGAACTGAGTTCCAGCCAAAAAGATTAGTAACAAGAGGCAGAGGCTTGGGGAACACTGAAGTCTGATCTTAAGCCAAAGAGATATTTAAAACCCTTAGTCTCGGGGCACCTGGGTGGCTCAGTCAGTTAAGTGTCTGCCTTCAGCTCAGGTCACGATCCCAGGTTCCTGGGATGGAGCCTGACATCCGGCTCCTTGCTCAGCGGGGAACCTGCTTCTCCCTCTCCCTCTGCTGCTCCCCCTGCTGCTCCTCCTGCTTGTTCTGTGTGTGTGTGTGTGTAAAATAAATAAATAAAATCTTTAAAAAATAAATAAATAAAACCCTTAGTCTCCTGTTAGGAAAAGCACAGGCTAATACCACCCTGGGAAGGGTAGGGAGCATTCTGGAGAACAGATGTTAGGCAGCCTAAAAAGTTATGTCAACTGCCAGGCTTATGTTGACAAGTTGAACTTGTTTCAACTTTTAATATTCTGTAAAATAATTAGTTAAATTTGTTAATGTTACTCTGTTTTGTAATAGATCTCACCTTTATTCCTGGCCAGTCACCCACAAATAAGTGATATTTGTCTCTGAGGAAAGTGGATTGAAGCGGATCTGCCAAAATTTATTAAAATATTGGAAAATGAACTCAGAACATACATGCAATTTATAGTGGAAGAGCCATATAATTTCCTTTACCTTTTAATGACTTTTCAAATTGAAAATTATTTCCTATAAAGTCTCAGTATGACAGGTGCACAGGTTGGCAGGTTAAGTTGCAGAGATTGGCTTATCAGGACTTATCAGACCCCACCCTATGCCTGCTCCCCAGGCCCAGATTCTTTCAGTTCTACCACTTTTAAGTATTTATTATTTTAAATCTCTAAATTATATGCTTGTACTACTATTTCTTTTTTTAAAAAGAGCTTAATTGAGGTACTGACAATAAACTACATATATTATAGAACTGGGTAAATTTTGATATACACATATACATGTAAAGCCATCTCAACAATCAAAATAATAAGCATATCCACCATTTCCACGTTTCCTTGTGCCTTTGTAATCCCTCTCACACTCCTTCCCCCATCTCCAGTCAACCAATGATCTCCTTTCCATCACATAGATGGGTGTGCATTTTCTAGAATTTTATATAAATGGAATTAGACAGACTATACTACATTTTTTTTCTGTTTTTTTTTCAGTCAGCATAATTATTTTGAGATGCATCCATGTTGCATGTATCGATACTTTATTCCTTTTTGTTGCTAGCAACATTCTACTTGTGTGAAGATAGCACAATGTGTTTGACCACTCACTGTTGATGAGCATTTAGGTTGTCTCCAGTTTGTGGTTGTTAAAGACTGCTGCTACTTGTGCATTGGGGCACAAGTCTCTATGTGGATATGAGTTTATCTCTCTTGCTTAAATACCTAAGAGTAAGCTAGTTGCACCAGCTGTCAAGAGGATCAAAACCACATCATGTCAGCCCTACCCCAGCTGGTATGAAGTTATTAATGGCCACGGCAAGCTCATCCTTGTCATCTTTGAGACATTCAAAAGATCTCACAGAGGTTGTATAAGCTTGCTTCTTGCATGAGGGTTGTTCTTGTAGGCCTGTAATACATGGAATAAAAGAAAAAAACATTGTTCTTACTTTAATAAACCGTCAGTGTATACAGCACCATTACTGAAAACATCCATCCTTATGTATGGTATTAAATATACAATTATTATATGAGCTTTATTGAAATATTATTAATTACATTATGAAAACAAAGTCTTTATAATTTTCTCCATTAAGTATATTTATGTCTGCATTCACTTTCTCTATCGTAAGCTACCCAACACATATTAATGTTTAGGATTTCATTAGAAGCTGTGATAGTTAGTACTTAAATATTTTGCTTCATTTGTTGAGATTTATTTGTTCCTTGTCCATAAAACTCAATTTTATGTTGCCTTCATTTATTTTCATTCAGAGATGTCTTAGGAATCCTTCACATTTTATAAGGAACCATAAATTTATTTCAGCCAAGGGCCAACAACTAGCTTTCATGTTGACCCAGATGCATATATGCAATTTAGTCAGTCAATTTTGAAAATTTGAACGATAGCACATTAAACTGGAATAATGAACCAATAAAAATTTTTATAGCACTCAGAAAAATTATTTCTCATTCACACTATCATTTTACTCATTAAAATTATTCTAGGATCATAAGGTAGACCATGAATGTATTCCGAAGGCTTGAAAAAATCAACAGATCTTCTTTTCTGGTGATCAAATGACCCAACCTGAGTACATGATGATGATGTTTTTGGAGAGCTAGATGAGGCATTTGTAACTAGATTATCCATCTTCAAATAATGGAGTAAAATTTTTGGAAAATCTTTTATATGGTGTCTGTAATGCTCCTCATGTGTTAAATGCTATGTATGGTTTGTCAATTAAAGCTATTAGCTTCATATAGTCCATGCCAGTGTGTACCATTGGGTTTAAACTTGCAAAGCCTCAAATGCTTCATCAGCAGATGGAAAAACTACTACAATTTTAAGGGGTTTTCATGGAGATTAAAGAAATAGTGCAGTGAATAGGCACATGCTCAACAACATGGAAGTCCAATGTAGTTAAGTGCTCACAGGACGGTGGTTTTATATTTTTCACAAATCTGCTAACATGTAATTGGCCTGTCCTATAAAGCAGACCTTTAAGGATGTTATAGGATTCTAATCTCTTTGATGCGTTTGCCACTTGTGGTAGTGAGTTATGTGCTCAGGAAGGCATAGTAATGCTTACGAGTCACTAAGGTGCTGTTTCGTGTTGGTCTAATCACTTCATTGGCCTTTACCTTGTTTTACAAATGTACTTAATTCAATAAGGAAGAATGCGTTTCCTGAAGTTTTTACATGGGTGAAAAGTGTTTCTAAGCCATACAGATCATTTTACTTGGGGTGATATATGTGATTCAAGCAATTTTATAGATGATTTTTTTTTTTTTTACTTTTGAAGGAAGCACTTTAAAATTAGCGTAACATCTAACCATGTAGATAGGTATTCCTGTTTTCCGTTAATGAGAATGATTCTTATATTCTGAGTTAATATAAGTAATAAAAATCTTAGAAGGAAAATTTCATATCTAAGTATTTTAGATTGCAATTTGGCAACTAAGTGCATTAATCCAAATAGATAGAGATTATAGAGATTATTCAAGTTCCCATTAGTCATTTGGACATTTGTGTGTAAATGTCATTTTTTCTTCGTGAATTCAGTTCAACTGCTATAATTAAATGATACTGTTCATCCAGCAGCAGTACTAAAATCTTTTGTATCCTTGCAAAACATAGTAAAAAACAAACAAGTTTTCTATAAAATGTAGTTTACCTTCAGTTAGAAATTTTTAAGTTTTTAGCTTTATCTTAATTGTGACTACCAAATAGAGCCTCTCAGATTAGTGATATAGGCTAATTTCAAATTTTCTCTAAATCTACAAATATACTCTTCATTTTCCCTAGTCTTGGCTTAAATTGCTCTGCTTGCATTTGTTATCAGAAATTGATTGGGTTGCTGTGGAAACTGGAAAAGTATGTTGCTAATTGAAGACAAAATGCAGTAGAAGTACTGTTATCATAATTGTCCACTATCCTAAATGCCTATCAGTCTGAACAGTACATTGATAAAGCGTTCACACTCCAACCCTAAAATGCTTCTCTTCAGAATACTGCTTTGTGGTCAGTATTAATCCTCTAGATGGATTTTTATAACAACCAGCTTTGTTACATATTTAATTTGTTTCCACACTGAACTTTTTTTTCTTACACACAAAATATGAAATTAGTTTCCATTTTATTCATACTTATAAGGAACATCATTGGAAAAAAACCATGAAGCACAGTAAAATATTAGTTATCTAGAAGCCAGCATCTGAAACATTTCACCTGCTGATCATAAAGACATAAAATGAGTGCAAAAAATCAGCTGAAGCAAGAATTTTTTTTAAGATTTTTTTTTTAAAGATTTTATTTATTTATTTGAGAGAGAGAGACTGAGAGAAAGAGCACATGAGAGGGGGGAGGGTTGGGAGGGTCAGAGGGAGAAGCAGACTCCCTGCCAAGCAGGGAGCCTGATGCGGGACTCGATCCAGGGACTCCAGGATCATGACCTGAGCCGAAGGCAGTCGCTTAACCAACTGAGCCACCCAGGCGCCCTTTTTTTTAAGATTTTATTTATTTATTTGACAGAGAGATAGACAGAAGAGCACAAGCAGAGGGAATGGCAGAGGAAGAGGGAGAAGCAGGCTCTGCACTGAGCAGGGAGCCCAATGTGGGGCTCAATCCCAGGACCCGAAGGCAGATGCTTAACCATCTGAGACACCCAGGAGCCCTGAAGCAAGAATTTTTAACATATGGTAATAAAGGGCCAAGAGGAAGTGAAAGTGTATTTTATATACAAACACACAAAGACACAAAAGCAATATAAAGTAGTATGCATTTTACCATGTGAAAGCAAAGATGAATTCTACATTTATTTATTTATTTATTTATTTATTTTTGAATTCTACTTGTCTTTAAAGGTTTGTCTTTTGTATGAATGTTGAGAGAACAAAGATTGGACAAAGGGAATGAAGAGGAAAATCAAAAGAAGGAAGCACCAAATGGGCTCAGAAGTAGGAATTATGGGATTATGAGGGTTGAGAGCACATATTGCAGTGGTACCAATTCCCATTAATACCAGCAACTTTTCTGGAGACTTCCATTGTTTCCTTGATTTCAACAAGAACAAATGCAAAAAATCATCAGACTTCCAGAGTTTAAAATAAAATATCCCAAATCCCTCATAAATATTAAGAAACCAAGGGTCACAAAAGAGAGCAACCTACTGAAGTTTGACAGAATGTAGCATCTACGTAAGGTAAGACCCGTGTTGGAAGCAACTGAATTTGGAGACACACCTCAGCTCTGGAGTGTCAGGGATACACAAAATACCGTACTTACTTTACTTCTATTTTTATAAATAGTTCCAAACCATGAGCAAATAAATACGCCTTAGGAGAAAATATTAAAATATATAATATGTGTGACATAGTCTAAATGATGTATTACCTACTTAATGTATTGTTGAGATTTGGATGCTAGTCTTGAGTACTTTGTTTCACCATATACTTCAGAAAGAAGTTTGAGGGGCGCCTGGGTGGCTCAGTCGTTAAGCGTCCGCCTTTGGCTCAGGTCATGATCCCGGGGTCCTGGGATCGAGCCCCGCATCCGGCTCCCAGCTCGGCGGGAAGCCTGCTTCTCCCTCTCCCACTCCCCCTGCTTGTGTTCCTGCTCTCGCTCTCTCTCTCTGTCAAATAAATAAATAAAATCTTAAAAAAAAAAAAAAGTTTGAAACCATTGAGCATGTTTTATGCACGCATAGTTAGACTGTATCTTTAGAAGTGAATCCTTGTCTTCTTTCTAAGAACTGGAACATAGGCAAAAAATATATATATATAGCAGTTTTCATATACTGCACACACTGAAGAACAATTAAAATTGCTTTGACACATTAGATTTGTTAAGTTAAGCAGAGAGGAGAAAAACATTTGTCTAGATATATGTACTATACTGTACACTTTTTGTTGTTTTGAATAGGTAATAAAAAATAGTTTAAAAGTCAGAAGGGCATACACTAAAAAATCTTTCAATCCATTTCTCCTTTACAGAGACAGCCAGATATCTGTATTTTACAGAGCTATTTTATGCATTTTATGCAAATGTGTATGTATTTGTTTATTATTGTCAGATTTCTTAATCTGAGCAAATCTAGGGTTTGTATACTATGATATTACAGTTTTATTTTGCCTTTCTCTCATTATAATCAGGTTAAGCAGCTCTTCATTTGTCTATTGGCCACTTCTTTATGAAGTGCTGATTGTACTCTCCTACGCATTTTTCTATTAGGTGCCTGTTTTGTTTTGTTTTTGTTTTGTGTTTTTTATTATTGACTTGTGAGAGCTCTTTATATACTATAGATCTTCAGATCTTTTATTGGCTATATATTTTGTAAAGATCTCCTCCCCTTCTGTGGCTTGTCTTTTCACTCAATTAGTAGAGTCTTCTGATAAACAGAACTTATTTTTTTTTTTAAGATTTTATTTATTTGACACAGGGAGAGAGACAGCTAGAGAGGGAACACAAGCAGGGGGGAGCGGGAGAGGGAGAAGCAGGCTCCTGGCGGAGCAGGGAGACTGATGTGGGGCTCGGGTCCTGTGATTATGACCTGAGCCGAAGGCAGACGCTTAATGACTGAGCCACTCACGCGCCCCTGAACAAAACTTATTTTAATGTAGTCATATTTATCAATCTTTTCCTTCATGATTAGGGCCTTTTTTGTATTAATTAAGAAATGATTCCCTGTCTCGAGGCCATAAAAATATCCTTACTTTTTACATTTAGACCTACAGTCCACCTTGAATTTGGGGTGGTTTTTTTGTGTTTTTTTTTGAGTAAACTGTGAGATAGGATCAAGTTTCATTTTGTCAGTCTGCGTATCTGATTGACCAGGCACCATTTTTTTGACAATACTGCCATTTCCCCATGTTTCACAGTGCATTAAGTATTTATGTTTCTGGACTCACTGTTTTGTTTTACAGTCTTTTGTCTTGCTTATGCTAATTTTACATTGTAATTTGCTAACTGGAAGAGTTAGTTAGTCCTCCAAAATATTTTTCTTCTTCAGGGGTAACTTGGCTATTTTTAGCACTTTTCATTGCCGTATATACTTTAAATTTCCTTATAAAATTTGCCAAGTTACCAAAAAAGAGTTGGATTTTGATTAGGATTGCAGTGATATGTATCCATCAATGGTGAGACTTGGCATCCTTATTATATTGAAACTTCTAAGCAATGAACGTGGTTTATCACTCTATTTAGGTCTCCTTTAATTTCTCTCTATAAAGTTTTATAATATTCTCTATAAGGGTCTTACATGTAATTCTTGATGTTTATTCTTCATACATTTTTGTGACAATGTATATGGTCTCATTCTTGAGATTTTTTTTCGTATTTTTGACATATAAAATTATTTTTTAATATAGGAAACTTGTGAATTTGCCTAATAATTTTAATAATGCACATGTGAGTTTTTGGGTCTTTTGCAGACATAATGATATCATATGTGAATGAAAATTTTATTTCTTCTTTTCCAATTCATATAACTTTTTTTTTTTTTTTTTGGCCTTACTGAATGGGGTTGGCTTTCTGGTTCATTGTCAAATAGATATAAATAATACTGGGCATCCTTGCCTTCTTCTTGATCCCACAGAAGAGACTTTAATAATTCTTTGTAAAGTACAATATTTGTGATGCTTTTATTTAGATTTCCTTTATAAGATTAATGCAATGTTCATCTATTTCCAATGTGCCTAAAGTTTATATCTTAGATGTTGATTTTATAAATTTACATCTATTGAGATGATCATATGCTTGGAATTGGTTTGCTGATATATTTTGTTGGTGAATTTTATATTTGTGTTCATAAATGATACAGACCTATATTCTATTTCACATTATCCTTTTTGTATATCTCTGTATATTGTGAAAATTAAAAAAAAAACCCTACCATGAACATTAAAAAACATATAGTTCAATATATAAATAGGACATGTTTGCTGTGTATGAATGAGACAGATATAGTGGCTTGGTTGTCAATACTTTGATACTAGTTTTATTTTTAGCTTTCTCAACAAACAGCTGTGTACTGTTTTGCAAGTCATTATTTTCCTTGATCTCATACCTTCTTTGTAAAATTAGGCATTTAAAATGTATTATTTTTAAAGCTTCTTCCAGCTCTAGATCCAGGGATATGCAAACGGTTAATGCTTGTGCATGACTCTAAATATACATAAACTTAGGAAAAGTTCATGTCTTTTCTCCTGACTGTATAGCATATTTTCAGCCTATGTGTACGATTTTAAAATCAGTTTCTATCTGATCTGACTTGCCCAGTTCTCAACTAATTTTCACATGACTACTTATATCGTTATTGATAGTACTTTGTATAGACCCATAGATAATTGTCAATGGGGATATGCACTATCCCACAATCATTTTAAGAACATGGACAGCCGAGCCAAATTGACTAGCTTGGAAATCCTAGCTATACTATGTGTTAAGTGAGATATTTCTCTCTTTCCCAGTTTCTTCACCTATAAAAGATGATAATAAAAGTTCATACCTCATAAGAATATGAGGATAAAGTAACATAATGCATTCAAAACAGTAAGACCAGTGCCTACTAAACATGTTTGCTCTTTTTATTAGTATAGATGTCTATACCATGACTTGATAATAAGCTATGTTTAGCCTTAAACAAGTATAAAATAATCATTTATCTATAAAATTTAAAAATCTATTTTTCAATAATTTTTTTTAAAAAGGAAAGTAGCATTGGAGCACCTGGGTGGCTCAGTTGGTTAAGTGTCCAACTCTTGATTTCGGCTCAGGTCATGATCTCAGGATCATGAGATGGAGCCCCGACCGGCTCTTGGTTCAGCAGGGAGTCTGCTTGAGATTCTTTCCCTCTCCCTGAGCCCCTCCCCCTACTCCTGTGCGTGCAGGTGTGCACATGCATGCTCTCTTTCAAATAAATAATCTTTAAAAAAATAAAAATAGTATACATTTTTAAACATGAATAGTATTTATGTGTCTTTCACTCAAAAGATGATATGCTTCTGACTCAACATGTAGAAAAATTTTAAGCTTTAGGGAAGTTCTCTTTTTAGTGTTAAAATAAAAGCCTTTGTGTTTCTTCCATTGAATAAAACAGGCTACTTCTGCATAAATTGACATGGAATTTCCTTTATTACTTATATGAATAGAGTACATAGAGGAACATTCATTGAATAAGGATAAATAGGTCCCTAGAATACAGAAATGCTCAGATGATTTCCACTGATAACAGTTGATCTTATTTATTAATTTTTAAGACCAGATTTCATTGAATAAAACAATAAATTGGTGCTATTAAGAGTAAGAATACTTTTGTTAGTCAAGGACATGGACATGCCCTTCCATTTTATACACTGTGTTCTCAAGAGGTATTAGGTTAGGATTTTGGCATCTGATCTAGCTATGGTTCCTAGATTATGAGAGCCATGAGAATTTTCACATTACTTCATGTTTCTGAGAATATTCTTGGTCAGTGAGAAAATAAACAGAAATAAAATCTACATCTACCACCCATAAGAGTAGGATTGTGACCTGACACATAGGAAGAGAAATAGTAGGTATCATTCATTTAAACAAATTTTATAAAACAGTCCAAAATTTTATTTTCTTAGGAATTATCCTTTCGGATTTACTGATAGTTATAATAGCTAATGTTTTTCTCACCACTTTGACCAGGTCTAAATATACTCTGGGGGACAAAAGACATATGTTTCTTGGTCATACAGTGAAAGTAAATCTACTAAAGAATCTACAACTAAAATTACTGAAAAGGTACTTAACAGACTGGTTAAGTATGAGTTATTATTTTTGCCTACAGTAATACAAATGCAACTTCAAGTATATTATTTGTGTTTAACACAGTGCTCTAAAGATCCAGTATTTTGGACTGTTTTTCTTGAAAATAAACCTAAAATACATATGTGTGTCTTGATTGCCCAGAAGTATTACCTGAGGCAGGGATTCTTGTGCAAGTAATTTGTGAAGGGAGCGCTTTCAGGAATCACCTGTAAGGGAGTAAGTGAAGCAGGAGAGGGAAGGAGAAAAACTAGCAAGGAT
Source organism: Mirounga leonina (assembly GCF_011800145.1). Taxonomy (NCBI): domain Eukaryota; kingdom Metazoa; phylum Chordata; class Mammalia; order Carnivora; family Phocidae; genus Mirounga; species Mirounga leonina. The sequence goes on from NW_023270816.1 coordinate 5,612,767, forward strand.
ATAGCTTCAAGGGAGATCTAGCCTCAGCCTGATCCCATGAAGAGTTTGCTCCAAAAGTTTGGTCCTGACTTGAGGCAGAGGAGTGAAGCATTTGTGCATGAAAGCTCTTCCTGCACCCTGCTGCAGTCAGTCTGGTTACTGACCAGGCTATTCCAGGTGGCGGGCACAGCTCCCACGCACCTCTAAGCAGGACCACTCCAATTTCCCAAGTGCAGTGCTCCTGAGAAGGTTGCAGATATGAGCTGTTGGCAATGGCAAACTCAGGGTCCCTGGGGATCTGCATGGATCACCAAAAGCCTACCACAAGCAAAGGTGGGACCTTCATGGTTTCACATGTGAATTGCTGATGGAGTCCATACCATGGCGATCAGTGGAGGGGAGATGCAGGCACACTTTGAGAGGCAGGAATGAGTGTGGAATGCTTGAGGAATACTGAGAGGGACATTGTGAGAGGATAGTGGGGACAGGGGCAGTTACCAGAGAGCCACTCAAGGAGATAGAAGAGGAGCAGGGCACCAAGAGCCTTGTGTGCCAAAGGAGTGGAAGGGTTGTTTTAAGCATCATGCAAAGCCAGTGGAGATAGGTCATGGCTTGATAGGATGGGGAACCACAGAAGGCCCGAGTGGCTGGAAGAGAGTGAACCAGCTAGAAAGTTGAAATGGTAGGAAATGAGATGAGAGAGTAGAAATTTAGAAAGTGTAAGGACTCCTAGGCCTTTGGAAAGGCTTGCCATGCTTTGGCTTTGGCTTTTTCCCTGAGTGGGACGGGCTGTTGAAGGATTGTGAGGGAGCATTGATCTGGTGAAAGGATCACCATGGTTGCTGTGTCCAAGCAGACCAGAGGCTGTGTGAGGGCTATGTCCAAGCAGACCAGAGGGCCGTGTGAGCAGAAAATGGGAAGACCTTAGACTGGTTGAGGAAAGAAGTGATGGTGTCTTTGATGAGGTGGTTGCACTGGAGATGTGGAGAACTGAGCATACTCTGGGTACATGGTCTGGCTGATGACATTTGCTGGTGCCTTGGAAGGACAGGGATAGGGATGTGTGTAAGGAAATACAAGAATGAAATCCTCTGTGGCTCTCGTTCTGGCCACTCATCTCTAGAGCCTTCCCCACGTGGCTGAATGCCTTTGCTCTCCCTGCTCCTCTGTGGCTCAGACTTCTTTCCCATACACTGTCTCTAGAAAGTCGAATTCCTTTACTTAACCCAAGAGCCATTTAGCTCTGGGTTGGACTTGTCCCTGCTTCCACCTCTGCATATCCAAAGACTCATCCTTTGTTTGCCCGGCTAAACCAAGCCATTTCAGGCTGAGTCTCACCCTTTAGTGACATAGATGAGTTAGTAGATTTTTTTTTTTAATTGTCTTTTTCTCTTCACTACAATTATTTTTAAGTAGGAAGGAACAGGATCAAGATTTATTTTCCCACCAATATGAAGTACTCTATTACCTTTAGAAATCATAGTATGTTTTGGTTTTGAATAATTTTTCGCCCCACTCCACCATCAGTGCTAAGCACTATACTAGTTATATAACTCTTTAGTAGAACAGTCACATGTATCTGGTGGTAATATCCCAAATTTATGGGTAGGGAAGCCGCTTCACAAAGGTTAAGTGAACTGCCTAAGATAAAAAGTTCAGTAAGGTAAATTTCAAATTAAGTGAACTGCCTAAGATAAAAAGTTCAGTAAGGTAAATTTCAAAAGCCTGTCTGAGTGAAGCTAAATCCACCTGCTTTGGAATGTCTTTAAAGATACAAGGAAACAGGTCTGATAGAAAGCTCAGTGTAGTCAAGGAACTATGCTGTGTATCCATTGCCACATTAACTGGCATGTAGTTGTAGTAAGTTCTCAATAAATAATTGTTGAATTAATGAGTGAATCCATCTATGAGGCATTATCAACATGACACTGAAACTGTGGAGGAAGGAGAACTTAACTCTAACGGGGAGTTCCTTAGCAGATGTGGTATTCTAAGGGGTCTTCAACGCTGAGAAGGATTTCAGCAGGTTGACAATGGGAAACCAGTTTTACCCCAAGCCAAGAAAACACTGAAAAAAGCCAAGGAATTGTGTAAGGCATAGTTTCTCTTCTGTGGAAACATTGAGAATCAAGACTGGAAAGCTCATTCATGATGGATCACTTAGGGCTTTGATCTCCATGAACTTCCATTTCTTTCCACATTGGACAGTCTTTTTCAGGGGGTGGGGGCAAAGGGGGAGTATTAAGGAGTAGGAATCATGTGGGCCTTGGGATTTCTTTATATTATTTGTGGGTTTTAGTTTAAAAGATTAAAAGATAAGTGTATGGGTGTTTTTTTTAAAGACTTTTAAAAACTACATTTTTTATCGTAAGTGAGCTTAATATGGTAGAGATACCTATGGACTTCAGACTATGTGTTCTTTTTATCATGGTTACTAATTTACATTATGTGAATAAGTTACTATTTGTATCTTGTTGCATGCTAGAGATATCAGATTTCATTTTTTTTTTTTTTAAGATTTTATTTATTTGGGTGCCTGGGTGGCTCAGTTGGTTAAGCGACTGCCTTCAGCTCAGGTCATGATCCTGGAGTTCCGGGATCGAGTCCCATATCGGGCTCCTTGCTCAGCAGGGGGTCTGCTTCTCCCTCTGACCCTCTTCCCTCTCGTGCTCTCTATCCCTCATTCTCTCTCTCTCAAATAAATAAATAAAATATTTTTTAAAAAAAGATTTTATTTATTTAGAGACACAGCGAGAGAGGGAACACAAGCAGGGGGAGTGGGAGAGGGAGAAGCAGGCCTCCCGCTGAGCAGGGAGCCCGATGCGGGGCTCGATCCCAGGACCCTGGGACCATAACCTGAGCCAAAGGCAGACACTGAACGACTGAGCCACCCAGGCACCCGAGATATCAGATTTCAAAATCAATTTTACATGTACAGCAGTGAATAATCAATTTAGGAAGCAGATTAGTTTTGCATTTTTCAAACCCAATCTTTGCTTTTCATTCTTATAGGAACTCTATTGATTTGAGTATAATGTTATACTATATATAGGTTCTGTTTTCATGAAACTAATTAATGATCCTGGCAGGTTCTCTATTTTTTCTAAATTTTAGGACTTGCCTCAAATCAGAAGTCTTCTGGGTTTCAAATTTATAATATGCATTCAAACCTTAAATGCCCTTGATTAATGAAAATACATGTGACAGCAAAGTATAGCTCAGCTTTTAAGCTGTTAGAGAGAACATAAAATGATTATGGCTTGCAGTAAACGTTATTATGGTCCTAAGATGTTTCCTGAGGGATTCAGCCATCTCCCACACTTTCTTTAAGACTGACCCTCTCTCCTTGAGAAGCAGACAGGAAGGAGAGCTGCAGAGGCAAGACCACTGCTGGGTCACCTGTCATGGCTCTGACAAGCCTCTGATAGAAAACCTAATTTACAGTTTAAGAAGCACATCCATTATCCTTCTGATTTTAAAATAGAACATACATCAGCAAAATGATAAAAGAAAGTGCTTAAGAATTATGAAAGTCAAGGACTATTTCATATCATAAAGTCACAACCCTTTTTGAATATTACTTTAAATTATAGCCAGGTCTAATGATATTCATGCGTTCTGCCCTCTGAAAATTAGTATCACAGTATTCCAACTACTGATAGTCTAATAATCATGGATTAACTGTTCACTCCCTTTTCTCCCTTTTAGGCAGATGATATTGCCGGTATTTAGATACTTCTTTTTGAAATAGATGTGCACTAGAACATTGCTTGGAGAACTTCAATAATGAATGTTTTTCTGTTTACCTACATTAAAAATACAGCATTGTTTTATTTCAAATCAAATGTCAATTGGCAATGTTCCTATTACTTTCTTTCTCACTTCTTACTCTTGTTTCTCCAGTTATTCCCAAATAATGAATGATATATGAGAAAATCCCAGTATTTTTTAGAACTACTGTCCTCTTGAAATGCAAATAAACTCTTTTAAAGTGTCCATACAAGAACCTTGGATTTTCTTTTAAAAAAGGGTATTCCATATTACTATAATCATAAATTTCATTGCAGTAATTGTGTTATAACAATTAGTGGTATGGATTAGATAGTTTGAATTTTTCTAGCATTCTCTTCCTATGTTCTTATAATGGAAACAATATGTAAACATTTTTTTATAATAGGCTAACTTATTAGAATACGATTTGAGATTTGACACTTCAAAAGCAGAAATGTTGAAATATTTGCTTTGTACTCTATGCTAGTGAAATTCAGGGTGATCATTAACTTACCCATATCCAGATTTAGAGGCAAAAGACTGAAACAAGTAGTAATTTATCTGCCTCTTACCAGTTTCTCCTATATTAACTATTTACTGGCTTTAAGATGAATTGTTCTCCCTATCTCTGCTATATTTTGGTGGACTCTGCTTAGCTTATCTCCTTCCTATCTAATTTTATTTGAAATATGCATTAATATTTAAGATACAAATAATAGAAATAAAAATACTGTTAGACTAAAAACTTAAGAATCCACACTTTTACAATATGTTCACATAAAGTACATTCTTTCTATCCAACTATCTACCTACCTACCTACGAACCTACCTAAATATTAGAACTATTTGGCCCTACAAGGTGAGGTACCACTTTAATTTGACTACTGGCTTTTTACCAGTCTGCCTATCTCATAATAAATTTTAGTCACCGCTTCTGAGGCCTCCTTATGGGGGTGAGGGGAAAACCTTGAAGTCCCTTTTTCCCCACACAGACTCAGTAGCCAGTTACTTTTCCACTCTTAACCCTCCCCTTTATCTTTTCACCCAGCCCCAGGACCATACAATTTCGGATCCTTTTTTTAGGACTCCCTCAAGAGTGAGATGACCCCCCTCCATTAGTGCCTGTTCCCTGTGGGAAAATGGAGCAGGGAGCAGGTTACCCTCATGTTTATTCCATTGCAGTAAGTCATTAAATGCTTAACTCTGATCCTTTTGACTTTTTGCTTTAATCTTCTGGTCCAACACCTAAGAGCTCTTCTCTCCCTCCCCAAATCAGTGGAGCTCCTGATATATATATATTGATATATATATCAACACATTATTATTTTTATATCTATATTGATGAGAGAGATTGGTGTATTATTTTTCTTCCTATTCCAACTTTTTGGTCTGATTTTGGTTTCTAAGTAAGAGTCACCTCAGAAAATTAGTTGCGGTGTATTCCAGGTTTTTCCCTTCTGGAAGAGTTTGTGTGACATTAGAATAATCTTTCCTCCCAAAATTTTGCAGAACATTTCAGGAACATTATTGGGATGATTCCTCATATAAACATTTATAACTAATATCTTATATAACTGTTTAATACTTTAAGTGCTGTGGGAGGATTCAATCTTGGTATTTCATCTGAGTCGGCTTTCTAAGTTATATCTTCTACTTATCTGAGTTTTCAAATTTATTGGCATAAAATTATTTATAATTTTTAATTATTTTTAATCCCTGATATATCTGTGATTATGATGATCTTTTCATTTTTGTTGTAGTTTATTGTGTCTTCTGTTTTTATTCAGTAATCTCAAAATATCAGTTGATTTCATTAACTAACTTTTTGTTAATAACAAATATTTGAATTTGTAGAACCAATTTTTTAATTTATTCATTTTATTTATCTTACTCTTGTATTCTATTTCATACATTTCTTCCCTTATCTGTATTTCATACTTATTTCTTACTTTATTGCTTTTATTATGTTCTTTTTAAACTTAAGTTGAGCATTTAACTTACTAATATTTAGTTTTTCCTTTCTCAAAAAATACAAAGTGATAAATTTTTCTCTAAATACTGATTCTCAGACATTTCTTTCTATAGTAGTTTCTTTACTCTTCAGTTGTCAGAGTTTTTACATTCCCATTGTTATTATTTCAAAGTGTTAATATTGTATTACTGTCATTATCGTCATTGTTGTCATCATCATCTGTGATGATATATTTGCCCATATATCTGAGTTGTTATACATTTTTTATTTGTATATTATCAGGTGATTGCATTAGGCCCATAATATTCAGAATCATTTTTCTGGTGATTAAAACTTTTTTCATTATGCAATAACCCTTTCTTTCCCTAAATATGTTTTTTTCTACCTTAAAGTCTACTTTGTCTAATATAAATAACCCACCTTTTTTTGTTTAATGTTTTCCTGAAATATATATTCCCCTCTTTTACTTCACTATTTTTTTTTAAAGATTTTATTTATTATTTGACAGAGAGAATGAGAGAGAGAGCACATGATAGGGGGGAGGGTCAGAGGGAGAAGCAGACTCCCTGCCGAGCAGGGAGCCCGATGCGGGACTCGATCCCGGGACTCCGGGATCATGACCTAAGCCGAAGGCAGTCGCTCAACCGACTGAGCCACCCAGGTGCCCTACTTCACTATTTTTAATTCCTCACTTTGTTTGTGAGTTTGTTTGGCAGCTCTCATAAAAACAGCATATAACCTGGGTTTTATTTATCATATCCATTCTGACCGTTTGGGGGAGAATTTAACCATTTATGTTTATTGTAATCATTGATATATTTGGATTTATTTCTACCTTATTAAGTTTTGTTTCTCTTATTCTATGACCATTTATTGTTTATTGTCATTTTAATTGATTATTTTGTTATTTATTCTGTGCGTTATTTTACTTTTTGGAGGATTTTAATACACTATTTCTATTCTTTTAGTTATTGCCCTTAAACTTTTACCATTCATATTTGCCTTAATAAAACCTAAATTTAAACTATTTTCACTTCTCTCTTCAAGACTGTAGGTTAGCAGTGGCTCAGTTGGTTAAGCATCTGACTCTTGATTTTGGCTCAGGTCATGATCTTGGGATCATGAGATCAAGTCCCCTGTCCAGGCTCACTCACTGGGCGTGGAGCCCACTTAAGATTCTCTCTCTCCCTATCCCTCTACATCACACCCCCAGAAAGACTGTAGGTTATGTTAGAATACTTAAATTATGATCACCACTCTCAGACTTATGTTCTGTTTTTCTCCAGCCTTTTTGTTCTTTTTTTAACCCCATGAATTAGACATTGTTTTTTATTATTTTAAAGATTTTATTTATTTATTTGTCAGAGAGAGAGAGAGAGAGAGCATAAGCAGGGGCAGCAGCAGAGGCAGAGGGAGAAGCAGGCTTCCTGCCAAGCAAGGAGCCGGATGTGGGGCTCGATCCCAGGACCCTGGGATCATGACCTGAGCCGAAGGCAGATGCTTAACTAACTGAGCCACCCAGGTGTCCCAAGTTTTTATTATTTTAAATAGATAATTAGATATGCATGTATGGTTAGTATTATAGTTGCTCACCATTCCTTTTGCATCTCAGACCATTCTTCTGAAATCGTATTTCTTCTTGAACATGCTTTACCACCTCCTTTAATGAAGGTCTCTTGGTAGACTGTACATTCAGGTAAATGTTTTACTGTCATTTCTGAAAGAGTGTTCTGGGAATGTAATTATAGGATAATATTGATTGTCTCTCAGTTCTTCAAAGATATTACTCAATGGTGCTCTTATTTCTGTTGTTGAGAAGCCTGCTGTTAGTCTAGTTATTGTTTGTTTTTCAATGATCTGCTTTTTTTCTCTGGATAATTTTATAATCTTATCAGAGTGTTTTCAGTTAAGCAGTTTTACTTTGAAATTGAAACAGATTTCTTGTCAGTTATTGTGCTTGGGACACACTGGAAATGTTGTTTCTTAAATCTGGATTTAGAAAATCACAATTGTTTTCAAAAATTATATCTCCTACATTCTTTGGGAATTTAAATATCTGTTATACTTTCTCATTCTCTATCTCTTTTAATTTTTTAAATATTTCAGCCTCATTTCTTCATCTGTATTTGCTATATCAGTGATTCTCTCTTCAGCCTAGAAAGACTAGATTGAGAGAAGGGATATGACCAAAATATTTCTGGATTTTTTTCACTAAATTCTAAAATATCAATATAGAGTGCTTCTTGTCTCTCTAAAATGACTTTGTACCTTTCTTATTTTCTTAATCAGATTGTCTAACTATAACCTAAATGCACACATTTGATTGACATTGCTTACTGTAAGTCAAATTCATTTGGGAATTTTTAACTCAGAAGTGAACTTCAACATTGATTTTTATGGGAAGCCTACCTTGACTACCTTTCATGGTTGTTGTATACCTCCCCTGTCTGTTCATACAGAATTCTGTACTTGATCAACAGGGGTTGATTTTGAGGTGATTTCTTACTGCTCCATGACCTAACTTATCTTGGCTACTACAGTTAAGTGGAGGAAAAACATTACTATTGCAATTTTACAAGTGAGGAAACATTGTTAGGCTAGATTGTCTTACCAAAGCCTAGATATTCTTAAGCATAGTTCTCTGCTCTTTAAACCATACTTTACAGTTTTTGTGCCTCCTCTGTGAGGAAAGTGGTTTTTGCTCCAAAGGAGGTGCCATAATGATGGAGAGTATATTGACAAGGTGCTTGTAGAAAGAAAGAGCCTATGTAAGTGAATATCCAAACGTTGATGGATTGTGAATGATGATCTGCACTTTAGCTCTGAAAGTCTGAGTTTTACTTAGAATTATTTAGCAAAGTAGATCTATATGAATCCAACCATTGTTTTAGTATATTCAGGCTGCTGTAACAAAATACCACAGACTGGGTGGCTTATAAACAACAAGAATTTATTTATCACAATTCTCGAGGCTGCTGTAACAAAATGCCATAGACTGGGTAACTTAAACAACAGAAACTTACTTCTCACAGTTTGGAGGCTGAGAAATCCAAGATCAGGGTGCCAGCATGGTTGGGTTCTGGTGAGAACCCTCTCCCTGGTTTGCAGATGGACACCGTCTTGTGTCCTCACGTGGTGTCAACAAAGATTGTCCATCTCTCTTCTCTCTTCTTATGAAGGCACTAAACCCTTATGATCCTATCCCTATGACCTAATCACCTACCAAAAGCCTCATCTCCAAATACTATCATGTTGGGGATTATAAATTTGTGGAAACCCAAACATTCAGTCCATAGCATAGGCTTTTTAAAAATTTTTTAACTTTTTTTTTTCAAATTCCCTGTAGTCTATGATTAGAAACACAACCAGACTATACTTCCTTAAAAGTTTATAACCTAAAATCTATCTGGTTAGTTAGTTGGCATTAATTGCCCTTATTCAAATCAGGAACCTTGCTTCATTTGTTTCCTTTATTATCAGAGACATCACAATGCAATATTTTTATTGTATATGACATCTCCCCTATCAGGGTAGAACTTCTTGGGGATAAGAGCTTTCTCCTGCCTGTCTTTGTTTGGCTGGATGTCACCTATATACTGGGCATGTAGCAGAGGCTCAGGATTTACCCAACTATAATCAAGAGTTGATGTTTGACTTCTGCTCACCTATTATCAATGAGCAAACCATTTTAGGACCCTGACAAAGAGAATTTTGTAAGTGTTAGAGATATATGCTTATCTAATTTTAATTTTTATTAATTTCATATAAGATATCATATATATGTTATAATATAGAATATATAACATATATTATTAGCATATTATATAATATACAAATCACATTTGCTTTTCAAAAGACTTAATGCCCTTGATAGCTATATAATTGAGAACTAAAATCAATTACATAATTTATCTCAAGCGCCTGTAACAGAGTGTAGAAGAGGCTTAACCATAAAAAGTAACAGGTTTTATAATGCATATACTTCAAATTATGTGCACATCAAATGTTGATATGTAAAATAATGTTTTTCAATGTCTATTATGATATCAGTGATATTTTATCTTCCTTTCATTTTTGGAATCATTTTAAAGGAGACTTATGTATCAGTTTTGTCTTCCTTGCCTATTAAACCTTCTATGATGTAGTTAATTAGTCTAAACTAATACTTCTAATCATATATTTTAACATTGAAAAGGAGCTTAGGAATAATCTGGCCCAACCACAACTGTATTTTTAAATATGAGGAAACAGGTGTGGAGAAGTTATAAGACCTGTATAAAATTACTACAAGTTTGGGCTATAATCAAAGCTGGATCTAGGGTTTCGTGAGGCTTGAAGCTTATATAGTTTAGGAAGCCCTTGTTAAGTAATGGAATAACCAGTTAGATAAGAAATTTAATATTGACTTAAAATGAGAAAAGAATGGGGTGCCTGGGTGGCTCAGTCATTAAGCATCTGCCTTCGTCTCAGGTCATGATCCCAGGGTCCTGGGATCGAGTCCTGCATCAGGCTTCCTCCTCAGCAGGGAGCCTGCTTATCCCTCTCCGACTCCCCCTGCTTGTGTTCCCTCTCTCGCTGTGTTTCTCTGTCAAATAAATAAATAAAATCCTTAAAAAAAAAAGTAACTTTTAAAAAAAGTGAGAAAAGAAATTAAGAAGCTGACAAATACCACAAATATAATAAAATCCAGAAATTAACATTTGGTATTAGGGTATTAAACTGTCTCCTAGACCCCCACAGTACTTTTCTCCCCATATTTGCTAGCTGTGTAATCCTTGGTCTTCTTTTCATGACAGCAATTGTATAATGTCATTTTCTATAGAAAACAAAGAAAGATAATCAGACTCCTCTGTGGCATGGTTTATGAAAACTTGGTTTTTACTTTGAGCTTTAGAAAAATACCTTTAAGCTTCATAACTCCTTGTTGGTATTGCCACATCTCTAACTTGCTCTCCATCTGCATGTCCTTCCTCTGGCCATGGGAGCCCTTGGGGAACCGCTTTTAATGTCTTTCAGCAAGCAAGCTCCTGGACCCTCCACCATCCTCAAGGCCCAAGATAACATCTGGACACAGAGAAGCAGGCTGATTCTGGTGCACAGACCACTAGGGACTAGTGCTGGCTGCCCCACCAACCTGCCTCAGGCCAGGGTCAAAGTGCAGAGGGGACTAGCCTCCAGCCCTTGCAGGTGATTGACACTGTTTCCAGAAGGACCCCATACAAGTGAAGGGGCCCCAAAGCTTAAGCTTCATTAATTCCATTGTGTATCTGCCTTGCCTATGGCACATCCTTTGCAAAAAGTGAAGATGTTTTCCTTTTTACTAAGAATTTAGAACATTCTAATTGACCTGCTAAGTACTAAGGTAAAAATCGATGATGACAAATATTAAGTTTAGGAAGAATTTCAGGTTTAACCTGTGTGTCCTCAGGCCACATCTCCTTGAGATTGTATAGAGTTAGCATTAAATCAACCAGTCAAGTATTTCTCTGGTTCAGTGTTCTGCACATTTGAGCAAACCCTGATCCCTTTTTAAGAATCTCTTCTATGGGTGGATTCTAGGTAAAATTGGCAAAGGAAATCCCTGTGAGTCCTTGGATTTATTAATTAGTGCATGTGATTTGATAAGGAAATATTTTATTTTGTACCTTTATTTGAGAGATTGATCTCAAGTTTAATATTAGGAGATTCTGGAGCATCTTGTAGATGACTGTCTTGTAACTGAATCCTACCACACAGTTCAAGTGCATTTTGTTTGAATTATCACATTCCCTGTACTTGCCTTGAACTAATGGAAGAATAAGGAGGTTTCTTCTCATCCTTCCTTTCTTCCTTCCTTCCACCACACATATATAGTTAGTGTATTTTTTGGACCAAACACATTTGGGATCATAAGTATACAGTTGTGAGCCAAACAGCCACTGTCTCAGGCCTCACAGAGCTCACAGTCTTAATACGTAAACTATGCAATTGCAGGAGAATGGTGTCACAGTTTTCTGTATGCATGAGGGTTTTTCAGGAGCTTTAAGAGAGAAACTGGGTATGAGAATTGAATCTTCACACAGTACGTGTGACAAAGCTGTGCTGAATCTAAAGAAAGAGCAAGTCAGCACCATATTCCTGGTGTAAGCTCTCATTCAGCTTCTGTGGGACAGCTTCTGTCCCATTAAAATGTGTCATGGGATGGATAGGGGGATTTGTACTTTTTCTTGTTTAGGTACATGATCCCGGAACCTATTTTGTTTTATGGTTACATAAGTGTTATAACCCTAAAGAGCATCTACCTAGTGATCATATGTTTTATTTAGTTTTACTTATTTAGCATACACTCATAAAGCACTTAAAACACAAAGCACTTATTACACTTATACTCACAAAGCACTTATACTTATTTAGCATATACTCACAGAGCACTCACAAAGTCACTGTATTAAGTGACTTACAAATATCAACTCTTTTTTTTTTTGCATGTATTTTAGGTACATTGTGGTTAAAAAATAATTCAGTACAAACTTGGAGGTCCAGCAGAATACATTTTTCGCTGTTACGGAGTCACTAAAAGTGGAAATACCCTTCTGAAGATGAGGTACCTGGTGAAAAGATACTCAAGGAAACCTAAGTAGCAAATATTGGAACACAGTGACTCCTCCCAGCAAAAAAAAAAAAAAAAAAAAAGCATCTTCTTGCCTTTGTCTCTGAACTAAAAGGCTATTTGTCAATTCCTTCTTAGGAAGCTCTTTGGTTTCTAATGCAAATCGACACAATGAGCAGGATTCTGTCAGACTCCCCCCAAGCCTGGGCCAGCATAAATACTCAGAGGGAGCCTGGCTTGGGTTGGCCTCTGAGGCTCTGACATTGAATCTTTTTTAAAAAAAAAAGAGAGAGAAGAGTTCTGCTTCTAAAAGGACATGACTTTATCAACAGTGCTGGGTTGGTCTGGTTACAAGGAATTCTATTGAAAGTATATAGTCATTCTTATTACAATACTGTGTGCCTGTCACACTTCAGCAACCAAAAAATATATATATATATATGTGTGTATATATATATATATGTATGTATGTATATATATACACAGAGAGAGAGAGAGAGAACATGCACCCTTCCTCTTCTTTGGACTACCTTTTGCCGCTCTGCTCCTTTCCTAGCTTGTTTTCAGCCAATTTCAAACATCATAAGCTTCATCCAGAATTCAAAATTGTAAACCATCTAAAAGAATGCCATAATACAGGCACCTGGGTGGCTCAGTCGTTAAGTGTCTGCCTTTGGCTCAGGTCGTGATCCCAGGGTCCTGGGATCGAGTCCCACATCGGGCTCCCTGCTCAGCGGGAAGCCTGCTTCTCCCTCTCCCACTCCCCCTGCTTGTGTTCCTGTTCTCGCTGTCTCTCTCTGTCATATAAATAAATAAAATCTTTAAAAAAAAAAAAAAAAAAGAATGCCATAATACACAGGTCTCAGAACTTGGAGGCCAAAGAAAAAATAAAGAGTCATGAGCCAAATACACCCTTTTCCCCTTAAAATAAGTATTGAGAGTATTTATTTTTATTTTTTATTTATTTATTTTTAATTTTTGTTTGTTTTATTTATTTATTCATGAGAGTCAGAGAGAGAGAGATAGAGAGAGGCAGCGGCAGAGGGAGAAGCAGGCTCCCTCAGGGAGCCCGATGCGGGACTCGATCCCAGGACCCTGGGATCGTGACCTGAGCCAAAGGCAGACCCTTAACCATCTGAGCCACCCAGGTGTCCCGAGAGTATTTATTTTTAAATGCTAATTCAGTAATCAATAAGGATGTGATTTCAAAACAACGTGTAATCCATTTCCAATCAAGAATGAATCACAGCAACTGAATTTTTCCTCCTACTTGAAACAACTCCAGGCAAAATACATAAAGCAATAGCACTCAAGCCCACTGGACATCAGGAACAAAGGGCAGTGATCCCTGAGAGATGGGAAATGAGGTGAACCCTACAATTGCCTCAACTTACTGTCTGGAGAAAGTTTCCATGCCATGACCCAGGAGGCTTGCTATAAACTGAATTGTGTCTTTCTGAAATTCATGTGTCAAAGCCCTAACACCTAATACTTAGACATAGAGCCTTTGAGAGATTAGGTTTAGATGAGTTCTGAGGGTAGGGCCCTCATGATGGGATTGGTGCCCTTTTAACAAGAGACACCAGAGACCTTGCTCTCTTTCTCTCTCTTTCTGTCTCTGCCATGTGAAGACACAGCAAGAAGGTGGCCGTCTACAAGCCAGGAAGAGCGATCTCATCAGAACCTGACCATGCTGGCACTCTGATATCAGACTTTCAACCTCCAGAACTGTGAGAAATAAATTTCTATTGTTTAAGCCACCCAGTCTATGGCATTTTGTTATGGTGGCTCAAGGTGACTAATACAGGGTAGGAGCCTAGTCAGAGCCCAGCTGTCACTTCAAGTTCAGGAGATGGCCTAGGAATTCAAGGAAGTCAGATCAGCTAGAGTTCACAGGACAGGGTCTGAGAGAGGAATGAGGTGCACAGGGAGAAACCTGACATCTGCTGAGGTCCCCCTCAAGTGGTTTGCTGAGTACGGTCAGTGTATTCTTGAGGAAGCTGGCAGAGGCTTCAAAAGGACCACCTGGAAGACAAAATATGACCAGGGCTTACCAAGGGGGGAGGCAATTCCTGATCCCAACAGACAGAGCAGGAAAACCTAGTAATTCCAGGGGCATTGGTTAGAGTACTGAGAGAGTCCTCTCATACTAAGGGAGGGGGTGGGAGTGAACCCTAGAAAAAATGATTTGGGGCCACCTAGCAGATCTTAAAGGTATCAAAGTGATCCTAAATATCCCAAATAAATTAACCATGTCCAGAGAAATCTCAAGAATATTTATGGAATTTTCAGTATCCAAAATTTTCAGCATCCAAAAAGTTAACATCCAAAATATCTAGCAACGAATAAAATATTACCAGACATGCAAAGGAGAAAAATACAACCCAAAATAAGGAGAAAAATCAATCCATTGAAACTGATCTAGAAATTACATAGAAGATAGAAATAGGACATTAAAATAGTTCTTATAACTATATTCCATATATTTAAAGAGCTAGAGGAAATATCTTACATGTTAGTAGGGACACTGAAGATATAAAAAGATCCAAATCCAACATTAATAGATAGAAGCCCATAATGTCTGAGGTGAAAAATACACTTGATGGGATTAAAGGCAGATTAGATGTTGCAGGGAAAAGGATTTGTGAACGTGTAGATAGCAATAGAAACTAGCCAAAATGAACCATGAGAAAAGAAAAAATTAAGAAAAAAATGAAAAGAGGATTAATGAGCTTTGAGACAGCTAGAGGTGGCCTACTATATGTGTAATTAAAGTAAGTGAAAGGGAGAGGGGTGGCAGACAAAATAATTGTTTAGGAACAATTGTTGAAATTTTCCAAAGTTGGTTAAAATTATAGACGTACAGATCTATGTTCAGTAAAATCCAAGCACAAGAAAAATGAAAACTGCACCGAAGCACATTATAATCTAATTGCTTAACACAAGTAATAGGAGAATCTTAAGAAGTTATAGGGAAAAAAAAGGCACCTTATGGACAGAGGAAAGAAGATAAGTATGACATCAGATTTTTTATGGGAAAAAAAATTCAGGCTATATAAAGGTGGATGAACATCTTTAAAGCACTCAAAAAAGGAAAAAAAAAAAAAGTCAACCTATAGTTCTTTACCCTGGGAAATATTTTCAAAAATGAAGGTGAAATGCACGCTTTTTCAGACATAAATAAGTTGAAAATTTTTCTCATCAGCATTCACTAAAAGAAATGTTAAAAGAAATCCTTCAGGGGCGCCTGGGTGGCTCAGTTGGTTAAGCGACTGCCTTCAGCTCAGGTCATGATCCTGGAGTCCCGGGATCGAGTCCCACATCGGGCTCCCTGCTTGGCGGGGAGTCTGCTTCTCCCTCTGACCCTCTTCCCTCTTGTGCTCTCTGTCTCTCATTCTCTCTCTCTCAAATAAATAAATAAAATCTTAAAAAAAAAAAAAATCCTTCAAACAGAGGAAAATGAAACCAGAGGAAAACCTGGATCTATACAGAGGAATGGAGAAAACAGAAACAGAAGATATGAGTAAATACACTTTATTCTCTAATTATTTTAGATAATATCTAATATTTTTATTATTTAGATCTTTAAAATTAATCTACTGTTTAAATAAAAAGTAACAATGCAGTGTAGGGTTTGTAACATAAGTAGAAATAAACTCTGTGACCACAATAACATAAAGGCCCAAGGGGGAGTAAAGGAAGTACATGTTGGGAAGTCCTTTATATACTACTCATAAAGTATAGTATACTATCACTTGAAAGTAGACAGGGATGAATTTAAAATATTTACTCTAAACCCTAAAGCAAACACTAAAATAACAATAATTATAGCTAATAAGCTAAAAAGAGAATGGAAAACACAATAATAAAAAATTCTCAAGTAATCCAAAGGAGGGTGGAAAATGGAAAGAAAAGGAACAAAAATGAAACAAAAAGAAAAAAAATAGCAACATGTATATTTAGGCCCAACAATATCAATAATCCTATTAAATATAAATGGCTTAAAAGCCCCAATGAAAAAGCAACAATTATTAGATTGGATTTAAAAGCAAGACCCAACTATGTCCTGCCTACAAGAAACTCACTTCAAATATAAGAACATAAATAGAGTTCAATTAAAAGGATGGGCAAATATATAACATACAAAGACTAGCGAAAATAAAGGTACAGTGGCTAATATCAAACAAAGTAAGTATCAGAAAAGAGAATAATGCCAGGAGTAAAGAAGGTCATTTCATACTAATAAAGGGATTAGTTCATCTAGAAGACATGGCAATCCTAAACATTAAGCAAAACCTGATAGAATTGTATGGAGAAATACACAAATCCTCAATGATGGAGATTTCAACACATCTTTCTCAATAATAAATAGAAGAGTAGAGAGAAAATTAGTAGCCAAAGATAACTCAAACAATGCTGACAACCAACTTGACCTAATTGACATTTATAAAGCATTCCACCAAACAGCATGTGGAACACTTATCAAGATAGGCTGTATTCTGGGTCAATCTAACTGTTCATCAGCAGATGAATGATAAACAAAGTGTGTAAAAAAA
Organism: Mirounga leonina; assembly: GCF_011800145.1. Classification (NCBI taxonomy): domain Eukaryota; kingdom Metazoa; phylum Chordata; class Mammalia; order Carnivora; family Phocidae; genus Mirounga; species Mirounga leonina. The sequence continues at coordinate 5,629,634 of NW_023270816.1, forward strand.
CAATAATATAGGGGCACCTGGGTGGCTCAGTCGTTAAGCATCTACCTTCGGCTCAGGTCGTGATCCCAGGGTCCTGGGATTGAGCCCCACATTGGGCTCCCTGCTCAGCAGGAAGCCTGCTTCTCCCTCTCCCTCTCCCCCTGCTTGTGTTCCCTCTCTCACTGTGTCTCTCTCTGTCAAATAAATAAAATCTTTAAAAAACAAAAACAAAAAAACAATAATATAAGGAGTGGAAAAAGTGATAAACTAAAAATAAAACATAAAGAAATAAAAAAGAGCAAAAACAATCCAGTTACCATAACAAGCTTTGACTATTGTGAAAGATTTAGAATATGTGTTGGTTCAAACAGAATTTTTTTCTGAATTGTATTTTCTCTAAGTGGGGAATAAATAATGCCATATTTTGGAGAGTAGAATTTAAGTTATGTGAGTCAGTCAGCTATTATTTAGAGAATTTAAATTTCAAAGTTTTTCTTTGTAAAACATAGTGCTTTCTCTAAAAGTCAATTTTCCAATGCCATATGCTTTACAAGGTTAAATTTTAGTAATAATTTAACTGGCACTGTCTATGCACATTTGTGGTTTATTTATATTATTTGGCTGTGCAACTTTGCTGATTTACCTAGTTAAGGGAAATTTCAGGGAAAAAAAAGTGTTCCGGAAAAATGGGCCATATCAACTAATGCAGACTTTTCTATCCCAAAGTTTGTGTAAATTCAGAAATAATTTTTGCCAAATGCTTTTATGGAAGAAAACTTCTAGGAAAAAATATTCTAAATATTAATTTAAATGCAAATACTAAGAACTTTTAATATTTTATCTAATTTAATTCTTACAAGTTTGTGAGATAGGCATTATTTTTTTTTTAAAGATTTTATTTATTTATTTGACAGAGACACAGTGAGAGAAGAAACACAGCAGGGGGAGTAGGAGAGGGAGAAGCAGAATCCCCGCTGAGCAGGGGGCCCAATGCGGGGCTATGACCTGAGCTGAAGACAGGCACTTAGCGACTACGCCACCCAGGCGCCCCTGAGATAGGTATTATTATCTCAGTTTTATAGTTGATTAAGCCCAAGCTCATGGTTTAATAACCTACTGGAAGTAGCACAATTACATAGCAGCTGATAGAGATCTTCTAAATGTTTGTTCAATAATTTTTCAGTAACTTCATACTGAAAGTTAACACAAGACAAAAATTACCTAGATTCAGACCCAGAAATTACCACTCTTAACATTTAATACATCCAAGTTCTAGGCAACCATTGACTGGGAATATGAGTGATCTTTTTAGACTACGTAAAAGTTTACTCTCCGGGGTGCCTGGGTGGCTCAGTTGGTTAAGTGACTGCCTTCAGCTCAGGTCATGATCCTGGAGTCCCGGGATCGAGTCCCGCATCGGGCTCCCTGCTCGGCAGGGAGTCTGCTTCTCCCTCTGACCCTCCTCCCTCTCATGCTCTCTGTCTCTCATTCTCTCTGTCTCAAATAAATAAATAAAAAATCTTAAAAAAAAAAAAGTTTACTCTCGGTATTATATAAGCATTCTTTCACAAGTTCTTAATTTTTCCTCTCTCCATGTTTCTCTCCCCTCCATACACACACAAATATACCACTAATAAAATAAAATCATACTATATATGCTGTTTTTCATTCATCACTATGTATTAGCACTTCTTTCTACGTGGATAATTAATTTGTATTATACTTTTTAGTGGTTGTTTAGAATTCAACTTTAAGGGTATAATTTGCATAACCAGTCTCTACTTTAGAGGCATTTCATAGTTTTTCTGTGTTTTAAAATGTGGCATGATAATAATTCAATACAATACAGTAAATACAATAATTGTACTTACCTCTGTGAATTTTCCAATTATCTCATTAATATAAATTCCTGGAATTATAATGCTGAATAGTAGCATAATTTTTGAGACCTATTATCAAACGTCCCTCTACAAAAATTGTACTTCATTTGGAGTCCCTCTAAGAGAATATGATTGTAAATAGTTCTTTTATACCCCAGTCAACAATTGATATTATCAGTAATGCATTTTTGACAACTAGTGAAGAGGAAATGGCATTGCCTTTTTTTATATTAATTGAACTTAAGAGTACTATCTTTTCATATGCCTTGTTGTCATTTTTTAAATAATTTTCCTATAAGATATAGATGATTGTATGTTTTCTTATTTGATAAATACTAAATATCTAGCCTTGAGGCTGGCAAACTAAGGCCTATAGTTCACTATTTTTTTATCATTTTATTTATTTATCTATTTATCATGATAAGTGTACTCTTTAATCGCCATTCCCTATTTCCTGAATGCCCCCAGCCACTTTCCTTCTAGGTAACCATCAGTTTGTTCTCTATAGTTAAGATCCTGTTTCTTGGTTTGTCTCTCTCCCTGTTTTTTTTTTTTTTTTCTTTCTTTCTTTGTTTTGTTTCTTAAATTCTACATATGAGTGAGATCATATAGTATTTGTCTTTCTCTAACTTATTTCACTTAGCATCATACTCTCTAGCTCCATCCACGTTGTTGAAAATGGCAAGATTTCATTTTTATATATGGCTGAATAATATTCCATTGTATATGTGTACCACATCTTCATTATCCATTCATCTATCAGTGGACATTTTTAAAATTTTTATTTATTATTTATTTTTAGAGAGAGCACAAGCAGGAGGGGTAGAGGGAGAGAGACTCTCAAGCAGACTCCATAGTGAGCATGGAGCCCTATGTGCGTCCGATCCCACAATCCTGAGATCACGACCTGAGCCATCGTGACCCAGACATCCCTATTGATGGACATTTGGACAGCTTCCATAGTTTGGCTATTGTAAACAATGCTGCTATACACATAGGGGTGCATGTAACCCTTTGATTTAGTGTTTTTTTTGTATTTTGTGAGTAAATCACCAGTAGCAGGATTACTGGATCATAGGGTAGTTCTATTTTTAATTTTCTGAGGAAGTTCCATACTATTTTCCACAATGGCTACACCAATTTGCAAAAATGTTCCTTTTTCTCCACATCCTCATCAACATTTGTCTCTTGTGTTTTAGATTTTAGCCATTCTGACAGGTGATATCTCATTGTAGTTTTGATTTGCATTTCCCAGATGATGAATGGTGTTGAACATCTTTTCTTGTTGTCTGTTGGCCAACTGTATGTCTTCTTTGGAGGAATGTCTGTTCATATCGTCTGCCCATTTTTTAATTGGATTATTTGGTTTTGGGGTATTGAGTTGTATCATTTCTTTATGTATTTTGGATATTAACCCTTTATCAGATACATCACTTACAAATATCTTCTCCCTCAGTAGGTTGACTTTTAGTTTTGTTGATTATTTCCTTCACTGTGCAGAAAGTTTTTATTTTGAGTAGACGCAATAGTTTTTGTTTGCTTTCATTTCCCTTGCCTCAGGAGATATGTCTCCTGTTGCTATGGCCAGTGTCAGAAAGATTACTGCCTGTGCACTCTTCAAGAATTTTTATGGTTTCAGGTCTTACATTTAGATCTTTAATCTATCATATTTTTGTATGGTGAAGAAAGTGATCCAGTTTCATTCTTTTGCATGTGACTGTCCAGTTTTCTCAAAAAAAATTTTTTAAGAGACTGTCTTTTTTTCATTATATATTCATTCCTTCTCTAGCAAAGATTAATTGACCATATAATTGTGGTTTTATTTCTGGGTTTTCTGTTCTATTCTATTGATCTCTTTGTTTTTGTACCAGTACCATACTGTTTTAATTTAACTTGAAATCTGGAATTGTGATACCTCCCCCCCCACCCTTTTTTTTTTTTTTGTTTCAATATTGCTTTGGCTATTCTCAGTCTTTCTGGTTTCATACAAATTTTGTGATTATTCTAGTTCTTTGAAAAATGCTGTTTGTATTTTGATAAGGATTGCATTAAATCTGTAGATTGCTTTGGGTTCATGCAAAGAGACATTTTAACAATATTTGTTCTTCCAATCCATGAGCATGGAATGTCTTTTCATTTCTTTGCATTCTCTTGAGTTTCCTTCATCAGTATTTTATAGTTTTCAAAGTACAAGTCTTTCACCTCTGGTTAAGTTTTTCCTAGATATTTTAGTATTTTTGGTGCAGTTATAAGAGGGATTGTTTTCTTAATTTCACTTTCTGCTACTTTATTATTAGTGTATAGGAATGGAACAGATTTCTGTACATTGATTTTGTATTCTGTAACTTTACTGAATTCATTTATCAGTCCCAGTAGCTTTTTGGTGGAGTCTTTTAGGTTTTCTATATATAGTATCATGTCATCTGCAAATAGTGAGAATTTTACTACTTCTTCTTCTTTTGTTTTTTTGTTTTTACCAATTTGGATGCCTTTTATTTCTTGATGTTCTCTAACTGCTATAGCTAAAACTTCCAGTATTATGTTGAATAAAAGTGGTTAAGAGTGGGTATTCTTGTCTTGTTCCTGACCTTAGGGGAAATGCTCTCAGTTTTTCACCATTGAGTATGATGTTGGCTGTGGCTTTTTCATATAAGGCCTTTATTATGTTGATGTATATTCCCTCTAAGCCTTTGCAGAGCATTTTTATCATGAATGGATGTTGTACTTTGTAAAGTGGTTTTTCTGCATCAGTTGAAATCATCATATGATTTTTATCCTTTCTCTTACTGATGTGACATATCATATTGATTGTTTTGTGAACATTGAGCCAGACTTGCATCCTGGGAATAAGTCCCACCTGGTTGTGGTGTATGATTTTTTAAAAAATATATTGTTGGATTCAGCTTGCTAGTATTTTGTTGATTATTTTTGTATCTATATTCACGAGAGCTGTTGACCTGTAGTTCTCCTTTTTTTTGTGTGTATGTGTGTGTGTGTGTGTGTGTGCTGTCTTTATCTGGTTTTGGTGTCAGGGTGATACTAGCCTCATAAAATGAATTTGTAAGTTTTCTTTCCTCTTGTATTTTTGGAAATTGTTTGAGAAAAATAAGTATTAACTCTCTTTAAATGTTTGGTAGAATTCTTCTATGAAGCCATGTGGTCCTGGACTTTTTTGTTTTTTGGATTTTTTTATTACTGATTCAGTTTCATTGCTGGTGATTGGTCTGTTCAAATTTTTTATTTCTTCCTGTTTCAGTTTTGTGAGGTCATATGTTGTTAGGAATTTAACCATCTCTCCTAAGTTGTCCAATTTATTGGCATATAGGTTTTCATAATATTTTGTTAGAATTGTTTGTATTTCTGTAGTGTTGGCTGTGACTTCTCTTTCTTCCCTTTTTTTTTAAGATTTTATTTATTTATTTATTTATTTATTTATTTATTTATTTATTTATTTATTT
>NW_023270816.1:5634960-5636904 GCF_011800145.1 Mirounga leonina
TTTATTTATTTATTTATTTATTTATTTATTTATTTATTTATTTATTTGACAAAGAGAGAGAGACAGTGAGAGAGGGAACACAAGCAGAGGGAGTGGGAGAGGGAGAAGCAGGCTTCCCTCAGAGCAGGGAGCCAGATGTGGGACTTGATCCCAGGACCCTAGGATCATGACCTGAGCTGAAGGCAGATGCTTAATGACTGAGCCACCCAGGCACCCTGTGACTTATAATAATTTTTACTTGGATCCTCTCTCCCTTTTAATGAGTCTTGCTGGAGGTTTATCAATTTTGTTGGTCTTTTCAAAGAACCATCTCCTGGTTTCATCAATTTGTTCTATTGTTATTTTGTTTGTCTGTTTTGTTTTTGTTTATCGTTTCTATATCATTTATTTCTGCTCTAATCTTTATTATTTCTTTCCTTTTGCTGGGTTTCCTTCTTTTTCTTGCTCCTTTAGGTTAAGTTTAGGTTTGTTTTGTTTTGAGAATTTTCTTGCCGCTTTAGGTAAGCCTATATTGATGTAAAACTTACCTCTTAGAACCACTTTTGCTGTATCCCAGAGATTTTGGACTATTGTGTTTTTATTTCCATTTATTTTCATATAATTTCTGATTTCTTTTATTTCTTGTTTGACCCATTCATTGTTTAGTAGCATGTTATTTAACCTCCATGTATTTGTGTTCTTTCCAGATTTTTTTTCTTGTGGTTGATTTCCAGTTTCATAGTGTTCTGATCAGAAAAGATGCATGGTATGACTTTGACTTTTTTTTTTTTTTTAACTTGTTTGGACTTGTTTTGTGGCCTAATGTGTGAACTATTCTGGAAAATTTTCCATCTGCACTTGAAAAGAATGTGTATTCCACTGTTTTAGAATAGAATGTTCTGTATATGTCTGTTAAATCCATTTGGTTCAGTGTGTCATTCAAAGCCACTCTTTCCTTGTTGATTTTCTGTTTGGATGATCTCTCCATCAATGTAAGTGGGGTGTTAAAGTCCCCTACTATTATTGTATTACTATCGATTATTTCTTTTATGTTTGTTATTAACTGTTCTGGTGTTTGGCTGCTCCCATGTTGGGTGCATAAATGTTTACAGTTCTTATATCCTCTTGCTGGATTATCCCCTTTATTATTATATAGTGTCCTTCTTTGTCTCTTGTTACAATCTTTGTTCTAAAGTCTGTTTTGTCTGATATAAGTATTGCTACCCCAACTTTCTTTTGGCATCCATTTACAAGATAAATATTTCTCCAACCCCTCACTTTCAATCTGCAGGTATCTTTCTGTCTGAAATGAGTCTCTTGTAGATAGCATATAGATGGGTCTTTCATTTTTTTTTTCCACCCTGTTTCCCTGTGTCTTTTGATTGGAGCATCTAGTCTATTTACATTCAAAGTAATTATTGATATATATGTATTTACTGCCATTTTGTTACTTATTTTGTGGTTGTTTCTATAGATTTCCTTTGATCCTTTCTTCTCTAGCTCTCTCTCATGGTTTGTTTGCTTTCTTTAGTGATATATTTGGACCCTTTTCTCTTTATTCTTTGCATGTCTTTTACTGGTTTTTGATTTGTGTTTACCATTAAGTTTGTGTGTAAAATCTTATACATATAGCAATCTATATTAAGTTGATGGTTGCCCAGATTTAAACCCATTCTTTACCCCTCTCCATGCCACATTTTAGGTATATGGTATTTTTATTTTACATCTTTTTATTTTGTAAATCCCTTGACTGATTTTTACAGAAATATTTATTTTTACTGCTTTGGGGTTTTTTACTCTTCATACTCTCACTTATGGTCTTCATTTCCACTCAAAGAGTCTCCTTTAATATTTCTTACAGGGCTGATTTAGTGGTCATGAACTCCTTTAGTTTTTGTTTGTCTGAAAAAAACCTTTATCTCTCCTATTCTGAATGATGGGCTTGCTGGATAGAATATTCTTGGC
>NW_023270816.1:5636914-5808539 GCF_011800145.1 Mirounga leonina
ATTTTGCCTGACTTTCTGTGTCTATTTCTGTGTGTTAGGAAAGTCAGCTACTTCTCTTGCTCTTAATGATAATAGTCTTATGAAGAAGAGGTCCTGTAGTGCCCTGTAGTGCATTGTCCCCTGTTCCCCAGGGCTTGGCGCTTTAGAGAATGTCATCTATGTGTGTTGCATGTACTCTGCTATTCAGTATTGGCCTCTTTTTCCTTTAATCCAGTTGCTTATTGTGGGTAGCAAGGTGTGCAGTGATATGCTTGTGAAATGAGACCTGCCCCCACTGCCACTAGAACTGTGGTCCCACAAAACACACAGGTCAGGAGATGTGATGTTGGCAGGGTTTACACTGGTCTTGTGCAGGAGGTGCCCACAGCACTGGGATTCAAGTGCATGTGACTGGGAAGGGCAGAACCCCCAAAGGGGAGGGGGCAGGGCTTGGTATAAGCAAGTAAGGTAACAAATATCAACATGGTGCTGGTTCCCTCAAATGGCTGTTGTTTATGCTAGGGGGTAGGAGAGGGAAATGGCACCTGCCAGCTTTTTTATTCCTTGAGTGGTTGGTCTCCCCGTGATCCCTGTCTCCCCAGGCTGTGCTCTGAGATGAGCAAATCACTCTTCCTCCCATCTGTCCCTAGTGTTTTTCCAACTGCTGGTTCTATAGCTGTATCTGCAGGAGTTTTTTGTCATGCTGTCTCGTTAAGGGCAGAGACTCTGCTTCCTAACACCCTTCAGGCTTTCCCAGGGCAGAGCCTGCCGATTTTTAAAATTCCAGGCTTTAAGTCCTGCCAGTGTTAAGAATTTATGAAATTTGTTTCTGTCACTTTCAAAGACAAATATTATGGAGATTTGTCCTTCCTGTTTATGGGCTCCCTGCTGTGAATGTCTATTTTCTGACCTTCTCTGAGCCACAGACTCCCTCCCTGCCAAGGATGGCCATAGTTTGTTTTGTTCTCATACCATGTCTTCACTCTTCTTACCTTCTTCAACATGGCCTCTTCCCTACCTTTAGATAGAAGGCTGGGATATCTGCTTTGGACTTTGATCAGAAGAAACAAAATTCTGATGGGTTTCATGCAATAAAAGTTGATTGGGGGTTCGATTGTTATAGCACTAATCATTTTTTGCACTAATGCAATTTTTGTTAAATTTCTCCCTCTCACTTTTTAATGTTTTGGAGGTAGTCCTTGTGAGTGGTTCAAGGATCCAGTATAAACAAAGTTCATAAAATTTGTCAATGGCATTGTATCACTTAGGTTAATTTAGACTTCATTAAAAAAGAAATTAAAAAAAAGAAATCAAATGCATTGTTAGTGCAGAGTTCTTTTAAGTCAAATATAGTGCACAATGAACTATATATTGATTATAATTTCCAAATGACGTTTTAAATGACACAAAAGAGTAGCAGTTTTACAAGTAGAAATACTGAAATTTCTGCCATGAGTAATGGTTTATACTAGGAAGAAAAATAAGTATGTGATCTGCTCTTACTTTTGCATGATAGCAGATAAGAAGTGATTGATATTAGGTTATTCATTTATGGGTAGCTCATCTGTGTTTTATTCCTTGCCCTGTCATACTGAGAAGACCTACCAATTTTATTAGGGCTGCTGATGTACTCTGTACTTATAGTTTTATTACCTGGTGGAGAAGTTACAAAATATTGGCAGTGTTTAATAACAAGCACTTTATGTTTCCTTGTGTCAGCAAATTTCTTAGATTAATACCCTATGTTTGATTGATGGAGTTGTACTGAGGTTTTTTTTTTAAGTTTCTAATTTCTGTAAATGCTTGTAAAAAAAAAACAAAAACCTAACAGGAGGCCTAACATGTATATGTATGTAGCTACATATATACGTACACATATATGTGTCACATATATGTATATGTGTGACACACATGTGTCTATATGGCTACATGTGTATATATGTAACTACATGTGTGTATATATGACATATATATGTATATGCCTCTCTTTGCCTAGGTAAACCTTTGTCTGAAGCTGATATTAAATATTTGTCTGTGATTACAAGTACTCAGCATGTTGTTGTCTGTGTTATTAGGTTTGTAAAGTATTTTTAAAAACCCAAACCACAAGATTTAGAAAGAAAATACAAACCTCAGTTTTCTGGAGTTTGGAGGCATAAAGATGCTTATTCTTTAGTTTTTGTGACACTTACTAAAGCTAGTTCAATGTCAGTGTTGGACAAGTACTCTGAATTTTTAAAACTTTGAAATGAGAATCTTAAAAATTTAATTGAAACAAATATTTGATCTTTTGTTGTAAAACTTAAGATATGTTAGTTATCCCTCCCTTTCCCTGCGGTCCTCTGTGCTATTCCTTATGTTCCACATATGAGTGAAACCATATGATAATTGTCTTTCTCTGCTTGACTTACTCTACTTAGGATAATACCCTCTAGTTCCATCCATGTTGTTACAAATGGCAAGATTTCATTTTTTGATGGCTGTGTAATATTCCATTGTATATATGTACCACATCTTCTTTATCCATTCATCTGTTGAAGGGCATCTCTACTCCTTCCACAGTTTGGCTATTATGGACATTGCTGCTATGAACATTGGGGTGCACTTGCCCTTTCTTTTCACTACATCTGTATCTTTGGGGTAAATACCTAGTAATCCAAATCAGAGAGGGAGACAAACCATGAAAGACTCTGGACTCTGGGAACCAAACTGAGGATTACAGAAGGGAGGTGGGCAGGGGGATAGGATAACCCGGTGATGGGTATTAAGGAAGGCACATGTGGTGATGAGCACTGGGTGTTATGCAACTAATGAATCATTGAACACTACATCAAAAACTAATGATGTACTATATGCTGGGTAATTGAACATAATAAAAATTTTTTTAAAGAAAAAAAAGATATGTTAGTTATTTGCAAGGAATTTAGAAGAATGGAAAAGATATTTTCCCCTCTTTTGATCCTTGGATGAGACAGACTTTTATTTTACTTATTTATCTTTTTAATTTCATAACTTTTAAAGCTTAGGACATTTTCAGAATAACTGATCTTTGACCTTTGCTATAATGATTTTTGTAATATTTCTATCAAACAGTTGCTAGTTCCTCTAGCACTAGGTAACAAAGTTTCGAAGAAATACGTAAGTTTTTTAAATGTAGTTTTATAGCATAACTATAGGCATATCAAATATTTGAACATGTCTATTTTTGTAGGGGCCTAGAAACTCACCTTTTGAAGGAAAAAATCAAAGAAAATCACAAAAATCCATAATCATGTTGATTTTCAAGGTATAAGCTTGTTTTTTTTTTATTTATAGAGATAAAAAGGAATGCCTACTGTCTCAAATTATTCTTAGTTAAGTTATAGGGTAAGGTTTCTTACATCAAATTATGTTTAACTATTTGAAAATTAAATAGGTTCATTTCAAATCATGTGAATATCATGCATTAATTTACATAAATGACTTTAATTACTTTTCAATACATCATTAGGTATTAATTTAGGCTGTTCTCATAAGTCTCTTGGACTTCCTCAATAGAAAATAACTTCCCGTGAATTTGCACTAATTATTTCCTCCTATAAACGGGATGAGATAAGTATGCCAAAATGATTGGCCAGAGAAAGTGCATGTACCTTTATTTTTTTAAAGATTTATTTATTTATTTTAGAGAGAGAGCGAGTGAGCTCATCAGCAAGCAGCGGAAGAGGCAGAGAGGGAAGGGCTGAGGGGGAGGGAGAGGGACAAGCAGACTCCCCACTGAGTATGGGTCCGACTTGGGGCTCAGTCTCACAGCCTGGAGATCATGACAGGAGCCAAACCCAAGAGTTGGATGCTCAACCGACTGAGCCACCCAGGCGCCCCAAAAGTGCATGTTCATTTAGACACTCTTAAAAGTATCGAAGGAGAGCTTGATTATAGTTTAGCACAATTTGAATCATGGCCTACAAACCAGTATTTCTGTCTGCACATGGAGTAAAAACTTCACCATAAAATTAGCCTTTAACATTGATGGCCTACCATTCCCCAATATTAATATACTGATATTGGAAACAGATCTCACATAGTAGGCAATTCTTCTGTTTTATCTGATTAGAGAGTCTGTTTTCGTATGATTTTTTAAAGTAGCAAAATACGTATAAGTGATCTTTAAAAGTTTTTGGATGTAACATGATTGGAAGAAGTCTTTGTTCCCCTTGTATAATGTTAGCATGAACTAAATGCTCCTGAATTGGCAATGATGTGTTAGCACCAGGCCTGGGATTAAAAACGTGTATGTCATTAGAGCTCGATAATTCAGATGTGCACACTCATAGATTCTCAGGACCTTGTATAGTTCTCCCTTCTCCAGTCCGGTTTAAAGATCCTAATGGAGTGTTCTATTGTTTTATAACAAGTGAAATAATTTTCTTCATATATATATATATATATATATATATATATATATATAATTTTTTTTTTTTACTTAGTCATTCCATACATAGTTAATTCTTTTAATCTTTCCTCATAAATCAATGTTTCTGGCTCATTAATCATCTATACTGCCCTTTTAAATCTTACCATATATTTCCCTTTCCTCAATACCTTGTAAACCTGATTTTCCCTCCACACGAAATTTATTACACATTCTTAAGTAGGCTGAAGATATAAATTGCTTTCTGAAAGAATGGCACTTTAACATTAAAATGTCTCTAAGAGTAGTCTTATCTAGATCTGTGTTGATCCTGCTACATATCAAAAGACAACTTAAAGCCAGAAGAGATCTGAAAGCGTCTTTTAAATTACTTTGCACTTCTGAACTACTGAGTTACATTTGAATGGATAGCTCTAATAAAATGACAAGATTTATCACTTACAAAACCTTAGTCCAATATTATTGTGTATTGTCCAGGAACTTCTCCTAAAGGAGAAACATATATATTTAAAGATGTAGTTGAATTTTTTTATTAATATAAATGAGCATATTTTTGTTTGTTTGTTTGTTTTAAAGGTTTTATTTATTTATTTGACAGACAGAGACACAGCGAGAGAGGGAACACAAGCAGGGGGAGTGGGAGAGGGAGAAGCAGGCCTCCCGCTGAGCAGGGAGCCCAATGCAGGGCTTGATCCCAGGACCCTGGGGTCATGACCCTAGCCGAAGGCAGACGCTTAATGACTGAGCCACCCAGGCGCCCCAAGCATAATATTTCTAACCAGTTTTTCTTCCACTGGAATATATCATAGGTAGAATTAGCATGTTGCTTTCAATTTATATATGTGATCCTTATAAATTTAACATACTTCAGGATATGTTTTATAGTGAGTGTGAGATTTATAGAGAAACAATCATTCTACACATACTTAAGAGTATATGTGTGTGAACTTGCAAGTATTGAAAGCCAAACTGAAAAGAGTGGTTTCAGTGGATACATTTGCTCTTTTTCTGCCATCTGACTCTAGTTTACTTTGTGCTTATCTTAACTTTCCTATTTCTGTAGATCAGGATCAAGTTTAAGATCTTAGCATCATCTCTGACTTGTCCCTCTTTCCTCCCCCACCTCACATAGAAATTTTTAAATATGTCAGAACAATGTCCTCTAATATGTACTATTGTCTTATTTTAAACATTCATTTATAGATTGCTTGATCCTTCTATAATAAATTCTGGGAGAGCAGGGATCTTACCTGTCTTGTTCACTCCTAAATGCCTGGAACCTAGAACAACAAATGCTCCATAAATTAATGAATGTCAGTTGTGTTTGTTTTCCTTTTCTTTCAGACTAGCCCTGGCCTGGTGCTTTTTACCTCTATTTAAATGATTTAAAATAAATGGCATTCCTTTGATTTAAGCTTCACCATCCAGTACTCTGTTCTAGAAGGAAGATGAGGGAGTGCAGGGTGTAAGATGCAATTTTAGGCAGGGGCAGTCATGGAAAGCTGTAGTAAGGTGAGCCATGAGAAAGCATGGGTTCTGATGCACACCTGGCAGGAAGGCATGTATGTTTTACAGGTTAAGTGCATAGATGTGGTGGTGGGAGCATATGGAAATTCTCGATGTCATTTCTATTTTTCAATGAAGAAGAGCAAGATTATTAGCTATGCATGTGGGTGGGGAAGAGGTGCTAGAGGTTTGAGCAGAGAATAAATGACATGGAACAGTCGTGTATGTGAGTGGGGAGAAGGATTAGGGGAGTGTAATAAAGTACCATCTTTTAGGTGCATGGGTGTTAGCACAGAGTTGGCAGAGTGTACTTAGGCAGCATTAACCTGAGAAAGTGTTCAGGGAGTTGAGGGGAGTCCAAGGGACGAGTTGTTATACTGATCGAACCATGAAGTGCAGAAAGAGGGAATAAAGGAAGAGGAGGCAGATGATTGTTACAGTGAAGGGTTTTAGGGTTGGGGCTTCATAGGGATTGAGCTAGAAAGAGAAGAGATGGTAACCTTCGAGTAGGACACTTGAAGTATGAAATTCCTAGATTCCTAGGAATGCAATGGCAACTTTACCAGACAATGCAAATGCTTTCCAAAGTGACTGTATCACTCTAACCGACAGGAATGAGACTTCCTGTTCCTCCATATCATCTCTAATATTTAATATTTAAGTCTTTAAATCACATGGAATTGGATTTGTGTATGGTGTGAGGTAGAGCTCTAACTTTACTTTTTGCATGAATACAGTTGTCTTGTCACCGTATATTGAATAGTACAGCCTTTCCACATTCATCAGCAGTGTCTCCTCGACTGTATTATCAAATTAATTAATGCGTTAATGCAACAAATATTTATTGAACACCTGTTGTGTACCAGGCACTATTAATCTAATAAGGAACAAAACAAACAATAATCCACTATTAGAGTTTATAATTTAGCTTGGGTAGAAAGGCAATAAACAATAAATGTTATAAATACATTCCATAGTGTGTTAGAAGGGAGTGAACACTAAGGAAGAAAGAAAAACAGAGCTGGATAAGAAGGCTGGGGGCCCCAAGGTGGGGAGACTGTTCATATTAAATAGCATGATCACGGTGGATCTCATTGACAAGATTTGGGCAGGCACTTAAGAGAGGTAAGGGGGTTCATCAAACAAACATATAAAGGGAGAACACTCCAGGCAGAGGGAACAATCAGAGCAGATTTCCGAAGTTAGGAATATAACTGGTGTGTTCAAAGAGGAGCAGGGAAGCCAGTGTGTTGGAGCATGGTTAATTATGGAGAGTAGTAGGAGGGGAAACCAGAGAAGAAATGGTGGAAGCAGGATGTGTAAGGCTTTCTAGGCCATTGTATGGATCCTTTTTTTTTTTTTTTAAGGACAGTTAGTGTTTCTTTTTATTTTTCATTTAAACATTTCATCCATTTGGAACTAATTCTGTTCTAAAGTGTGAAAAATTGATCCAGTTTTATTTTTTTCTGGATGTATACCATTGTCCCAATACCAGCTAATGAGTAGTCCATGTTTTCCCCATTGATTTGAGGTCTGCTTAGTGATATATTGAATGCATATAATTATTTAGATCTATTGCTAGTTACTGTTCTATTCTTGTAGCTGCACACACTGATTCTTTTTCAAAGATTTCCTACATAATCTTGTTGGCTTATTTTAACATATAAACTTTGGAATCATCTTGTCTATTTCTGAAAAGAGAAACCAGGTTGTATTTTTATTGGGATTGTGTTAAATGTATAAATTGACTTAGTAAAATTGGCCATTTCATGATGTGTAATTTTTCTATCACAGAAAATTGTTTTCTGATTTTGCAAGTCTTTCTTTTAGTCATATTTAAAGTGTCTTCATATAGATATTATACATTTCCTATAAATTATTTCCATATATTTAATTTTTCACTATTATAACTAAGGTCTCTTAGCTTATATCTTCTTTTTTTTTTTTTTTAAAGATTTTATTTATTTATCTGAGACAGAGAGAATGAGAGAGACAGAGAGCACATGAGAGGGGGGAGGGTCAGAGGGAGAAGCAGGCTCCCTGCGGAGCAGGGAGACTGATGCGGGACTCGATCCCGGGACTCCAGGATCATGACCTGAGCCGAAGGCAGTCGCTTAACCAACTGAGCCACCCAGGCGCCCGACTTAGCTTATATCTTCTAATTGGTTGTTTTAAGTATTTCCCCCTATTCTTTTGAATTTCTTTTTTGAGGACTTCGGTTATGCATGCTAGTTCTCCTTGGCCAGACTATTTCTCTCACACATTTCCATTTTTCTAATAAAATCACTGATATTCTGTGTGTATTTTTTTTTAAAGATTTTATTTATTTATTTGAGAGAGAGAGTGCATGAGGGGGGGGAGGGTCAGAGGGAGAAGCAGACTCCCTGCTGAGCAGGGAGCCCGATGCAGGACTCGATCCTGGGACTCCAGGATCATGACCTAAGCCAAAGGCAGTCGCTTAACCAACTGAGCCACCTAGGCACCCATCTGTGTGTATTTTTGCAGTGTTTTTTTCCCCTTTTACCTCTTCCAGTTTCACCTGCATATTTTGAATTTTTT
Organism: Mirounga leonina; assembly: GCF_011800145.1. NCBI lineage: Eukaryota > Metazoa > Chordata > Mammalia > Carnivora > Phocidae > Mirounga > Mirounga leonina. The sequence continues at coordinate 5,645,370 of NW_023270816.1, forward strand.
AATTCCTACTTGTTCTTAGAAGTCTCCAGCTTATGTTTCATCTTCTATCACATTGCTATTTCTTCTCTGTCATAATTCTTAATTTCTTACATTTCTACTTTTTGGTCTTCTACAGAAGTGGTTGCTTTCAGTTTTTTAAATTCGTGACAAAATATTTGGTTACAGTATTTATCTCTGCATTGTATTTTTCTTTAATTGGTAAGTTTCATGGCTCTTTGATACATTTTTTTTTCTTATAGTAATTTTGTTTTGATGCTGTGCTAGGTCGCATTTTAATATTCACAATTGAATGAGTTGGCTTTTCCTACACTATAACCTGAAGTAGGTTTCTGAGTTGGGATAGAGGGTAGCATTCTTCTGGGATTTATAATCCAAAATACTTCTCCTTCTCTGCTATCAAAAGAATGATGGTTTCCAGTGCTATTTGTTTATGTATTTATTTTGGGGACCCTTCTCCTCTGCTTCTCTGATCCCAAATGGATTTGAAAGGTCTTCTATGAGCCCTTCTTGCCCCCATTTTTGCAAACAGGAAATAAAGTTTGCCCTCTATGGGATCTTCCTCACCAGAAACATTTTTTTTCTGATGTTTTCTTAAATTCTTTAATTATCTCTCTTGTCTCACACTATAATTTATCTCTTCCCTTCCTCCCACATGACTTATGCCTTATCTTAGCTAACTTTTGTTTTTAATGAAATCCTCAAGGTCCATCCAGGTTGTAACAAAAGGTAAGATTTCCTTCTTTTTTATGTCTGAGTAGTATTTCATTGTGTTTATATACAACAGGTTCTTTATCCATTCACCCATCGATGGACACTTGTTATTTCTTGTCTTTTTGATGATATCCATTCTGATATGTGTGAGATGTTGGCTCACTTTTGATGGATCACTTTTACCCCTAATTTTATAGTAAATGAAATTCATATTATGTCTGTATGATTTTGGAATAAAAAGAAAAAAGTGTTCATGCTAGAAATAATTTTAACTTTTGAGATTTAGTACTTCATAGTTAGGAAGGAACTAAAGTAGACTAGGAAGGGGAGGGTGTTTTCTGGACTCTTCCTTACTTCTTCTAAAGGCAAAGTTATCTTATGTTTTATTCTATAGTAAAAACAAAGATCCAGTAACATGTTTCAAAGGCAAGACATGAGGAAACTGCTCACTGACTCAGGATGTGTGTGTGTGTGTGTGTGTGTATGAATTACTTCTATAAGCATGAGGAAGGTTTGTATAAAATTCTAATATCCAACATATTTCAAATCATGCCTACAAATTCTATTCAAATCATTACTTGCATTCATACATCTGAAGTAAACTATGGCTATGGAAGAATGAAAATTTCTGAATGTAAAGAAAGCTACTGATAAATCTGAGTGGGCGAGCTGTGAATGTATAGTTGGGGTTAGTTAGACAAATGGCCGAGATTGGTTTGTTGTTAATAGAGAAGAGGTGAAGAGTTTATTCTCCATGTGGGACTAGTTGGCTTTATTGTGGCCACAAGCTGGCTTAACTTCAGCTGGCATTCACAGATGAAGATCTTGGCTCAGGAAAAATGTACTTTATTTATTAAAAAATAAAATATGAGGTAAAGAAAAATTAAAAAACATATTACATCTGGATAGTGGATGAAGCATTACTAATTTTACTTGAGATGGACTACTTAGGTACACCTTAGATACTACTTAGGTCCTACTTAGGTATATCTTTGCTCCTTCCTCTTCTCCTTTTACATTCTTAACATTTCTTTACTGGTTGAATGAACTGTGGTAGAAATTGTGGTGGAAAAAATCCAGACTGATCAGACTCTAATCTTTTTGTTTTAATTAACATAATGCATTATTTGTTTCAGGGGTACAGATCTGTGATTCGTCAGTCTTACACAATTCACAGCGCTCACCATGGCACATACCCTCCCCAATGTCCATCACCCAGCCACTGCATCCCTCCCACCCCCCTCCACTCCCACAACCCTCATTTTGTTTCCTGAGATTAAGAGTCTTTTATGGTTTGTCTCCCTCTCTGGTTTTGTCTTGTTTCATTTTTCCCTTGCTTCCCCTATGATCCTCTGCCTTGTTTCTCAAATTCCTTATATCAGTGAGATCATATGATACTTGTCTTTCTCTGATTGACTTATTTCGCTTAGCATAATACCCTCTAGTTCCATCCATGTTGTTTCAAGTGGCAAGATTTCATTTTTTTGATGGCTGCATAATATTCCATTGTGTGTGTGTGTGTGTGTGTGTGTATACCACATCTTCTTTATCCATTCATCTATTGATGGACATCTAGGTTCTTTCCATAGTTTGGCTATTGTGGACATTGCTGCTATAAACATTGGGGTGCATGTGCCCCTTCGGATCACTACATTTGTTGTATCTTTGGGGTAAATACCCAGTAGTGCAATTGCTGGGTCATAGGGTAGCTCTACTTTCAACTTTTTGAAGAACCTCCATACTGTTTTCCAGAGTGGTTGCACCAGCTTGCATTCCCACCAACAGTGTAGGAGGGTTCCCCTTTGATCAGACTCTAATCTTGTTATTTATCATGTTATCTTCCAGTTAAGTTGCAATATGTGTGCTTTGTATGTGTGATAACATACATGTTTTTGCACATTCTTTTCCTCCTTTATCTGTCCATTAGAGTTTATAATTTATAATCAGTGTATTTAACATCTCTATAATTACATGAACTTTCAAAGTACTTTATTTTAGAGGGAGCCAGTAGATTGATGGGAAAGCAGAACTCTTTTTTACCTATATAAATATATCTTTTATTGTAGACAGTTCCAAAAAAATTTTTTTTTCTATTAAATAGCTAGTTGTTGTTTTTTCTGGAGAATATCAGATTGGATCATTAGACACAAGGAATTTCACATTTTCTATTAAAACATTCATGATATGTAAGATGTGAATAGTCACAGTTTCTTCACATATACAAAAATAACATTTTTACTCTAATTATTCAGTAAGAAAGAACTCTGTTCCAAGACACAGGAGATGTGCATTTAGATATAAACTATTTACTACGCTTTCAACATTAAAGGTATAGGAGGAATAGAATGTATTTTAAACTCTTACCCATTTATATTCTCCTTTCACATTTAGCTCACTCATTTCTTTGGCCTTCCTGTTGGGTGTGACAGTGTATTAGCCAAGCTGTCTCAGGCATTCAGGCATTTTATCAGTTCTACAAGACAGATGCTAAACAGCATAGTCTAAATTGAAATCTCTGATGACTCTCTGGAGACAAGTTGATAGCAAGAATCACACTCGAGCACTTAAATATGTGGCCTTTTCCCATATTTAACTGCAAGGAGAGAACAGCTTTTGAGTAAACGTTTTTAGCCTTCAACTGTCAAGATTTCTTTTTTATCATTTGATTATTGCATCTCGTTTTGTTAGGAAAGGCTATCAATCTCCCTTTTTTTCCCCTACAATGGAGAATTTAAAGGACCATCGATGCCTATTACTTTAAACAAAACAATTTACAGAAACTGTGTAGTCTGATACTGCTTTCAGAACTATTTTAGGCTATAGAGACAACATTTTGAAATAAAATCTTAGTGCCAAGTGTGTTCCAGTTTAGTTGTAAATTTAAAATGACATAACCATAATATTCTCAGCTATCTTCGGGACTTCCTTATTTCATACAGTTGTTGCAGAAGCATTTTTAAATCATGTTATTGGATCGTAGCCTGAAAGAAGTCTTGAATTTATGAAACTGAGGTTGTTATAAAGGTGATAGAGCTGAGAAAAATAAGCCTTGAAATGTAAACAGGGATGTATTTCCATAGCCCCTGTGGATTCCAACAGGGAGTTTTTGTGCTTTTTGAGATTCCACTTAGCTCTACAGATGGGTGGATTCTCTGATAATATGTTTGTCCTTAATATTTGTTGAATTAATAAATACTCATGTCAGGTTATAAAGGTGTAGGAAGGATCTTAGAGGTCACCCAGTGTAATTTTTTATTGACCCATGAGAAAGCTGAGGCTCCAAATAGTACAATCACTTGCCCACAATGTATGGAACCAACTCATCTGCACCACGCTCATGCTTTCTTCTGTACTGCGTATATCTGCACGAGCTACCCTAGATCCTTTTGAGAACAAGGCAGGGCATAATTTATTGTCGATAAGACGAGTTAAGTCTAGTACTGAAGTCTTCGAGATTTTTTTTGATTGAAATATTTGTCATTTTATTCCATATTTCTATCTTTATTAACACCGTATCCTCACTCTACCTATCTGAAAAACTACATTATAAGTTTCTTGGGTTTTTCTTTGGGCGGGGATGTAATCATCATCTGACAATGCTAATTTAATTATAACTTATTATAATACCCACAATACTAATTTTAGTTTTTATTTATTCTAATCATATTTAAACTAGTTTCTATAAGCACTTTAGACTAAGTTATCTCATTTTAAGTGTCACACAAGCCTTAGATTTTATTTTTATTTATTTTACTTTATTTTATTTTATTTTTTTTAAAGATTTTATTTATTTATTTGAGACAGAGAATGAGAGACAGAGAGCATGAGCGGGAGGAGGGTCAGAGGGAGAAGCAGACTCCCCGCCGAGCAGGGAGCCCGATGCGGGACTCGATCCAGGGACTCCAGGATCATGACCTGAGCCGAAGGCAGTCGCTTAACCAACTGAGCCACCCAGGCGCCCCCCTTAGATTTTAATCAAAATTTTCTCATGTATACAAGTGAATTTCAAAAGAGAAAATGTGGGTTTTAATGTGAGAGGTTTTGCATAAAAAGAAAATATGTATTGGTCTCATCAGTAATGAATTTGCGGTCATAAAATTGGTAACATTTGATAGTTACTTAGATCCAAGAAATGTACAGAAAATACAAGCAATTGGTTCTGATTTAATCGTTAATAGCTACAAAAGTTGTAAATACACAAATCTGTGATACAGCAACCTTAATTCTCAGATAATTATTTCTAATCGAAATTGTACAGAATTCAAGTTCATAGGAAATTAAAATATATTTCTGCCTGGTTCCACTGAAAAGTATAGGTATTTTGCAAAACCAAATAACATTTTCTAATGAAAAGAAATAATGTCTTAAAACTGAAATGTTTTATTGTCTGAGTGTGCAGAATTCTATATATCTTTCTGTGGCATTTCTGTGGCATGTCACCTGCTTATTTCTATAGAAGAGTCTGGGGAATATTCTCATCTCTTTTCCTAAATGATATATGTCTTGAGGATAATATATTTGACTTACCTCTTTGTCACCAATAATACCAAGCCTAGTGACTTGGAAATATTATGTATTCAATAGATTTTTCAATAAATGAATGACATAAGCAGGATCTATTTTAGAGACAATTTCTTAACTCTGTTTCTAAGAAATATTTTAGTGTATATGACTATAGGTCCTTGAATTCAGATTTATGAGTTTCTAACACTGAAAAACCTATACTTCACAAGTTTCTCTGGCCATTTTAGATAATTCTAAAATCTATACCAGTTCCATAAGTGATTAAATAGTTTATGAATTCCAGTATTATATCCCATTAATATTTTTTTTCTTTCTCCATTTCCAATCACAATTAACTTTGCTCAACTTTAACAATTCTACCTTACTAGCAACTCAGATTTTGACAGTTCATGGGGTAGGGTGGCTCCCAAAGACTACATCTGGTTTCATGTTCCTCATTCATCCCTCAGTGCATTGTAGTCTATTTTCCATCCCATCATGCCAGTATAACTTCTTAATTTTCAGAGAACTAACCCTCGTCCTAATTGGCCCACTTATATCATTAAAAAACTTGTTACTCCCATTCATTGATTTCTATCCCATCCCTTCCCCATTTTCTTGCTCCCATTCTGACCATTCTTCCTATTCTCCTGTAGAATCCACTTATTATTAAGTTTTCAGGAAATGTTTCAAGTTCTCAGCCTTTTTCTCACTGTATACTTACTTTCTCTTTGAAAAAATTTGCCAATTTCTGTAGATTTAACCCACTACTTGACTACAGGCAAACTTTATAAACAGCCCGGATCTCCCTGATAATCTCCATACAGATTGTTCTGGTGTCTACTGTTAGTTTGTCCTTCAGGCATTCCAGGCCTAATGTGAAGAAGAACTTAATCCCACTCCAAGGTAGGGATATGGCCTGTCAGAAAAGGCTTCTTAGGATTAGTGAGGTTTGTGCTGAGTCATGAAGGTGATTGGTGGTTATTCAAGAGAAAAAGGAGGAGGAGTGAAAGGGATGAAGGAGTGAGGGAGAATAAGTGGCTGGTAGAACAGGAAGATCATGGAGCCTGAAGAGAGCAGGCCGTATTTGAGAACGGCCAGTATGGGGGCATAACTGATGGCGGAGCCTGTGAGGAGTAACCAGAGGCATCACAGTCAGCCTCCAAATGTCTGCACAGTGGGAGTGCATGTCAGTGGGAAATCATCTGTGGGTTTTAAGGAGATGAAGGACATGATTTAATTAGCCAGTATTCACAATATTCACAGCAGTCACAATATCCTGACAGAGGAATGATACAAAGAAGCTCAAAGTCAGAGACAAAAAGAGCAAGGAAAGAAAAAACAAACTTTTCTACAAAAAAAAAAAAGTAAAAATTTTCAATGCTAAATAAGTAAAAATGGAAAACAAAGAAGACGAGGAGATACTTACCGTAAATGCAACCAATGGTTAATATCTGTCGACAGAAAAAAATTCATACAAATTGATATTAATATGGAAAAGACATGAACATACTTTCACAAATGTATGCATGTAGCATTTATACTAAAATAAGAAAATATTCAGCCTCATTTGTTAAACATAGTAATCCAAAGGGAACAATAGGAGGGTGTCATGGACTGAATGTTTATATTCTGCAAACTTCTTATGTTGAAGCACTAACCCCCCAGTGTGATGGTGTTTGGACGTGGGGCTTTGGGATTAGATTTATGAGATGGCCCCCCTACGAGTGTGGCCTCCGTGATGGGATTAGTGTCCTTATAGAGGAGGAAGAGAGACCAGACCTGTTTTGAGCACTCTTTGGCATGTGAGGACACCTTGAAAGGTAAACAGTCTGCAAGCTAGGAAGAGGGTTCTCTTCAGAACCTGATCACGCTGCCACCCTCATCATGGATATCCAGCTTCCAGAAATGTGAGAAAATAAATATCTGTCATTTAAATCATCCAGTGTGTGGTATTTTGGTACAGCTGCCTAGGCAGACTAAGACAGAAGACCTGTTCTCCTTAGCAAATAATTTCATCAAGAATCATAAAATATAAATTTTGATTTTATTATCCCATATGATGGACTCTGTCTGAAGGGTGTAATATAAAATGGAGAAAATGTGATATCCCTGAGATGTTTATGATAATGTGATTACAAAAGGCAAAAGAAATCAAATAATATAAATTTCAAATTTAATTTCAAATGGTGGAATATTGCTTAGCCACAAAAAAATGAAATTCTCCATAGCAACATCAAAACATATTACACTACATGAAAAAGTACACTAAATGGAATGGACATAAAAATGAAAAATTATGATATTTGTACATATGTTCTAGAAGGAAAAAACACAAAATTAGCAATAAGTGGTAGAATTCGAAGTGATTTAATAAGATTTCCCTCCATCTCATAGTATATTTTTCATGTAAGTTCTCATGTAACAAATTGATTATTTGCATCTTTATTGTCAGAAGCCTATTTCATCTCTGCCTCTGGATCGCCTCATTCAATCAGTCATGTGCCCTAGATAATTCCCCTCTAGGTTTTTGCCCAAACCCAGCCTGCTAGTATAGTGACTAAGGACATGTCCTATAGAGCAGAAGCACTGGGGGTCTCTTTCCTAGTACTTACTAACTCTGTGATTTCTGCCAGTTTATTGAAGCTTCGATTTTCTTGTCCATGAGGATCATTTCATATGGATTTTGTCAAAAACTGAAACCAATAGTGCTTGTAAAACAATGAATAGTTATATTAAGAGATTTTGCTGTTGTTCTTGATGGTGTCCTAATTTAAGGCCTTTGCTACCTTGTGCTTGGACCACTGCAGTAAAGTTCAGACTCATCATCTTGACTCCAGGCCATCCCATTAGATCTCAGCAGAATAAGCTTCCTAAAATAGGTTACCCCCATCACTTGGATGTTTCCCCACCAACTGCTTAACCACAGTGCTTTCAATGAAACCAAATTTCAGGTTAAAGCTGATGAAAATAGGAATGGTGCCTGGGTGGCTCAGTCGGTTAAGCATCTCCCTTTGGCTCAGATTGTGATTCCAGGGTCCTGGGATTGGGCTCCCTGCTCATTGGGGAGCCTGCTTCTCCCTCTCCCTCTGTCACTCCCCCTGCTTGTGCTCTGTCATGTGCTCTCTCTCTCTCAGATAAATAATAAATAAAAATCTTTAAAAAAAAGGCTGATGAAAATAGGAAATTAATGTTTTTGCATCTTACTGTTTCAATGTTAGTAAGCTGGCTAAACAGACTAATTAGAATAACACAATATAGATTTCCCACTTGAAGTAAAGGTCATTTTTTTTTTAGCAGCTTCAGTTTATGCTAAAAAATAAAACTATTGACTAGAAAACTATTGAAACTATTGAAAACTATTGAAAAGTAAACTTTCAACTATATGATGAAGAATTTTAGAGAACCTTAAAATTCTTTCCTACTAATTATTATTAGTTTTTGTGACCATATGACAGAGCCTGTGCTCTACATCCTAAATCCATTCTAGCATTCAGTAAATGTAGGCATATAAAGTACTGTGTCATTCATAGTCACTTCAAAGTGCATTCAATATCTTGGTTCCCAAGTGCATTAGATTTTATTAAAAGCATTCTGCTGCGACACTCATTCTTCCTAATTGGTTTATGGACAGCCCCCCCCCATTCAGGCAAATCCTAACTGCATTTTCCCACAAATCTAGTTTGATTTATGGTTCTTTATTTGTTCTATATTATTTATAATGAATTGGGGTAAAATTCTTAAGACATTAAATAAAATTTTCAGTGGTCCTCTTAAGACATTTAATAAAATGTACAGTAGTCCTTTGATAAATATGCAATGTACATAAGGATTATTAACAGTATTTTTGCTTATTTTTAATTTTATTTAGTCAACCTACATCCATCTGTGTGATTTCCAGTAGTAATATCTTTATTACCTTTCCAAAGATTATTATTTACTTGATTTTTCATGTAGAGATTTTTAGAATTACTTGGAATGTTGGAATGGATTATGTGTGGAATATAAAAAAATATTTTAGCCTTCTATTAGGTTAAGTAGGTATATATGTATTGGGAACAGAAAAAATATTATCCAGGGACAGTGACAGAGCATCTGCATACAATTAGATAATATCCATGTGGTACTAACAGGTTTAACCAGTCAGCTTTCAAATTACAACTTTGAGATGCCAAGAGTTAATTTGGAATGGGTCTGTAGGAAAATCCAAAAAAATAGTGTTTTAAAATGAGTAAATGGCAGAAATATAAATACAGAGGATAACAGACACTGAAGAAAGAATTTCCACACTGTTGAATGATTGCATAGCAAACTAAGTGAAGACTTTGCATGGAATTGTAGGCATGGAATCATTTCTGTAAGGAGTCCACGAAAACTTATGGGAAGAAAGAGGAAGTATACATTATCTATCAATAGTTTATAAAAAGCCCCCTAGGCTTCTTAGAAATATGTTCATTCTTTGAAAAGTCTGGACGATTAGAATTTTGAATTCAGAATCAGAAAGAATGGAGTATGTTTCAAATAAGAGACAAAAGGAAAAAGAGAAATTGATTTTAAGATAAATACAAAGAAAAGGGACAAAGATGGATACTATAGCAAAATTTTGGTCAATTAAGCAAATGGGAGGCTTGCTATCAACAGCATAAATGATAACTTGGCATCTAGAAAAATGGAAAGGATGGTTGGCAGATGATAAGCAGACAAAAGATCTACATGACGGTTGTAGCTGAATGTTTTCAATGAGGAGTTGAGCCTTTCATCCTTTACTGGAACAGTAAAGAGGACCTCAGCACCCACAGTGAGGGTAGCTTGGACTCTGACCGTAGCCAGCACTAATAAGTGCTTAGCCCTTTCTGCTGGGGTGCTGTCAGAGAATGCCTCCTAGTGGGGCGGGAATGTCATTCTTCACTGCCCAGCAGTAATGAGGCCGCCCCCTTCTGTGGTGTCAGTGTGGGCAGCAAGTCATGGGGCGCTCCTACTCCTCCCTGTCCAGGAGGTGTCCCTGGAGGCCTAGTGGTGCTGGAGCCCCCACCTTCACCCAGTATCAATGAGAAACTCCCTCTGTGGAGTCAACAGCAGCCAGGTCGGCTTCCAGGATTTCCACCCCGACCTGACAGTAATGAGCTAGTAACCCTTCCCCACATCTCCGCCAGAGATATGTTGGAAAAAACCAACTAAAACAGAAGGTTTAAGGTCCAGAGTCTCACAATCGCCAATGTCCAGGTTTCAATAGAAAATCAATTATCACACCAAGAATCAGGAAGCTCAAAAAGCGAATGAAAAAAGACAATCAGTAGATGTCACCTTTACCCTCTAGACCCTGGCAATTACCAATCTATTCTCTGTTTTTATGAGTCCGATTCTTTTAGATTTCTCATGTAAGTGAGATCACACAATATTTGTCTTTTTGTCTGACTTACTTATTCACTTAGTATGCCCTCAAGCTTCATCCATGTTGTCACAAAAGGCAAGGTTTTCTTCTTGTTTTATGGCTGAATATTTCATTTTAAGTGTGTATGTATGTATATACATATCTGGGTGGCTCAGTCGGTTAAGCATCCAACTTCTGATTTCGCCTCAGGTCATGATCTCAGGTTCCTGAGATGGAGCCGCACATGGGACTCCATGCTCAGTGGGAAATCTGCTTGAGATTCTCTCTCTCCCTCTCCCCCTTTGCCCCTCCCCACAACTTTGCATGTGTGTGCGGGCACGCACATGCACTCTCTCTTTAAAAAAGTAAAAAGTTAAAAAATAAACTCTAATAAATACCTTTGTGTTACCTCACTCTTCAACTCTAGTTCAGCATTTAATCATCTTAATATTTTAATACCCCACTCAGTTCTTAGTATTAGCCTTTCTATGTGCATCAGATAAAATGTATTTGTCATATTTGTTATATTACATGTATTTTTACATATTTCTTTATTAAAATTCAAATTTTTTACATGAATGTTAAAAATTAACATGATATCAAGTAACTTAAAATACTAAGATATTACATAAATTATTTGCTATTTTGTCCATATTCAGAATTAACAAGATAATCTGTTTTTATTAAACTAGTAAATATCTAGTATTTACTTTTTTTTCAGAGAAAAATAATCAGTGGTCTGTAATTTTCTAAATAGTTCACTAATCACTTTCAATTTTGTAAACTAATGTATTAATTCATATGTAAATAATGCAGATTTAAAAGATATTCTTCATATGAATAACTCAATATAAAATGTTTCTTCTTTGCTGTGCCTGGGTTTAGTATCTGCCTTTGGCTCAGGTCATGATCCCAGGGTCCTGGGATTGAGCCCTGTGTCAGGCAGGCTATCTGCTCTGCTTGTGCTCTCTCTCTTTCTCTCTCTCTCTCTGAAATAAATAAATAAAATCTTTAAAAAAATGAAATGTTTCTTCTTTGAGAAAATTTCAATTTGGGGGATGAAAGATTCTCACGTAATCTAATGTTACTTTCTCATAAATTCGTAATATCAAATGTATGCTATTATATATGCACATTTTCTTTTTAAATTCTCTTATTTGTTATAATTTTATATAACATTTTTATAGTTTTGTTGTTAATATTCACAACATGAGAACATATTTTACATTTTATGTATATAGAAAGATTTAAAGGTCATACTGTATTTTTTTTATTTATTTTAGAGAAAGCGAGTAGGGGGAGGGGCAGAGGGAGAGAGAGAACCCCTAGCAGACTCTGCTGAGCCGAGCCTGACATGGGGCTCGATCTCATAACCCTGACATCACAACCTGAGCTGAAATCAAGAGTCAGATGCTTAACTGACTGTACCACCTGGGTGCCCCTAAAGGTTGTATTTTAAATGTATTATTTTGGTATTCCACAAAGTATATCAGACCTGAGATTAGAATTAGCAATTATTAAAAATGTTAAAAGTTTTAACATTCTGAACTTAAAGGCCTCTATTAAAATTTTTACTTAAACAAAAGTTTAGACTTTTTTTCCTTATAATGTGATATTTTTTAAATGACTTTTTGCAGGAATGCTTTCTAAAGTAGCTTGAAGTAAAGTAAACCCTTAATGATTATAAAATAATTTTCTTCTTTAAATATTGTATTAGTGAAGCTGCTGTTGTCCATCATTAGACAGTTTGGTTTTTATCTTCCAGAATATTTTATATAAACTAAAACTTAAGAAAAGTCTTTTTACTGTGCATTTTTTGCTATTTTCCAAAACCTGATTCCTATTTTTTTTTTTTTTCTTTAAAGGTGAGAGGCCCTCCAGCTGCAGGAGCATTTAAAGAAAGACCAACCAAGCCCACAGCATTTCGAAAATTTTATGAACGAGGAGACTTCCCAATTGCCCTTGAGCATGACTCGAAAGGAAACAAAATAGCATGGAAGGTAAGTCAGGGCACAGCTGGGTGACCAGCTGGGCTCCTGGAGTGACATCTCCCAATGCCAAACAAACTTGGCTAAGTAAATAAACTGGAGTGATTTCTCGGTGAACGGAAGATGGTGGGTAAGCTCTTAGAGAAAGCCCCCCTGTGTCAGCTGTCCACCTTGACTAACCATTAAATTATAGCCTGCAAAAAAGAAAATGACAGAGTTGCTTTGCCTCAGAGAATTGTCTGCTGCCCAATTCATCTCTATTTTTATGAGAACCTGGCAGTGGAGCCTGTTTCAGGCAGTCCATCAAATGATGGAACTGGTGGCTGAATACAGAGAGCAATAGCCATTTATCTCCCCCAAATTTCACCTTCCTGCAGGACACTTCCAAATGGAAGCTTTAATTACCTAAATGGATAGGTCAAAATTGTCTGCTCCCTGGAAATGCAGAGTGGAATACAAAAGAAGGTTGCTTCTGGTCGCTGCACTCTCTCTCTCTCTCTCTCTCTCTCTGCGGCATGTGTCCACCGCGGTGGCCGTCATACGGGCCCGGTTAGAGGCTGACCTCCACGCTGAAACCATGACGGCACTGACATTCTTCTGACAAAAGGTTAATTGGCTTCAAAATAAATGTATTGCCTAATGACTCCATTCTAATGTGGCCGTGTTTCTTTCTAAAAGGCTCACTGATGTTATTTGTAAAAACTTGCCAATCTCTTAAGGGGAGAAGGCTTTTACATTTAATTTGAAAAACGAATGCTGATCTCTCACCAGCTTCTGCTATTTAATTATTTTTTGTTATCAAGGACCTTACTTTGGGTGATATTTATCAGCTAAAAGGGCTTCTCTGCCTGAAAACAGAGTGGCACATGTGTGTATCACATCAGGGTGAGGAACATAAGAGGTGTTTGTCAAATACCATCTCACTAAAGCAATTGACCCACTTAAAGTCCCACAGTAGTGTCTGCAGGTGAAGGCAGGAATTGTTTGTACTTTGTATAAATTTACATTAAAAATTAAAATGACCAAAGTAAAGAATTCATCAAAGTAAGTACTTAAATTCATCAAAATTAACCTTTTCCTTCCTGTATGGAGCAACTAAAAGAATTGTTTGCATTATTTCTGGTATGTCTTTAAATGTTTTCATAGAATTATCAAACATTTCTAAATCTTAAGCAGCCATAAGTTATTCAGTTACTGAACGTAGAATTACTACAAACTATTTGGTAATAGAAATCTGAAGGTGTCCCTGTTATTAAATTTTGTCATAATTTTTTTGAGAGGATGAAGGACATCACTATCTTGCTTTTAATCATTTCTATTAAAATGTGAATTTGTTATGTGACAATGTGCATATAATGAGGAAAAACTTATAGCAAGTATAAGTGATTCAGATATTTTAGTCTTGATGGAAGTACATATTCCCAGAATTTTACTGTGATTTTGGGTTTGTTTATATTTGAGTAGGTACATGGATTTTGTGTTTACTTGTCTTGGCTCCACTGGGAGCCACACACACACTTAAAAAAGACCCATTCCTTCGGAGTAAAAGAATATGCTGTAATTCTTTTTTAAAAAGCCAGTAGATTTTGGTGTTTTAAGCAATTATAGCCCCTAAAAATTATATCAATAAAAAAATTTATAGAATTAGTTTGACCTGCTCAAATAATCTTATGAGTAACTTTTAGAAGTGTCAAGAGACTCGGAAAAATTCATCTTAAAAATAATGAAAACGTAGGATGAATAATTTTGCTTTATCTTTGATAATCCAACAGTCAGAAGGGATATAAACATCTTTTCTTTTTTATAGTTTTATTAATTCTTTTAAGTTACTATTGACAATAGTCCTGATTCAGCAAGCTAAAAAGCCCAAATAAAAAGGAAGCAATTTATTGCTGCCAGTGGTAAAATAATAGCATACATTTAAAGAAACATCTTATCCTATAACCTGTAGGCTTCCGCCAACCACATCATTTGTACTACTCTAATATTGAAATTAAGATGTTAAAATCATTAAGGATAGGCCTGTAAACAGTCTCTCAATATATCCATATTTATTTCTTGGTACATGTGCTGTGGGGACAACCTGGTACTTGGTAGGGAGTAGAGGGCTTCTTTAGGACACCATACCTGAGGAAGGGGCCTTGAATGTTGAGGGAAGCAGGACTATTACCCCCTCCCCATGCCCCAGGAAACAAAAACAAAACAACCCCTGACCCTGCACTGACTGTACTTCCTTCCTGTGTATGGACAGAGCATAGGTCTCGATGTCACAGTTCACCCCCTGGTGAAGTCTCCCGAGTAACTCTGTTTCCCAGGAAAATACTGGTCCCCTCTCCATCCTCCTTGTGACACCACTGGGACTCCAAGAGGTTTGTGAGTGCCTGAAATGGCGTGTGTAATTAAGTAGTAAGAAGTGGTATGTCTTTCATCAGAATTTCCTGTGACGCTGAAATCCTTAGGAGCCACTGTCCCGAAGCATGACGAAGGCTGCCGCAGCATCTGACACTCAGCTACTCTGTGGAGTCGCTGATCCTTGCTGCCCACGACCCCAAATTCCCTGTCTACCTGCCCTAGATTTAGCGACCCCATCATCACTATATTAGAAGTCACCATATAGTCTTCAAATAACAAAGGCGCTCTGTGATAACAATTTACAAATGACTGGATAAAGTCAGAAAATAGAAGAGTTAGATGTAGGTAAATGTCTTTGTACGTTTAGATTTTTCAGCCCACATCCTGAACTGCCACCCTAGTTTAGGGCCCATGAAAATGGTTATTTGTTCCACATGCCAAAACAACAAGGCAGACCAAATGCCATAATCTGTGCAGTTCGGTCTATTCCTCATGGTATCGCTAAAAATCAGAGCACTAAGACAACTTTCTGCAGTGGTTAAAATGTTCTACATCTGCACTGTCTAATAATTACAACTAGCCATATGTGGCCATTAAGCACTTGAAATGTCCCTAGTGAGACTGAGGAGCTAAATTTTTAATTTTAATTAATTTTAATTTAAATAGCCACATGGTTACCATATTAGACAGCACTGCTCTCCACTAAGGTAGTGGCAGTCAGAAATCAATGCCCGAACCTGCTGGCCAGATAGAGGCCTAGAGCTCTGTGCAGATTACTATGAAAATGAAAAAATAGGACCGATACATGCATTTTTGTCATGGCTATCTATGCTTATCATATATTCTTTGGTAAACATGAAAAAAGTTTTGCAAAATTTTTGTAGTGAAATTTTTCATAGACTGATCAGTGGCAAGTTAATTATCTATTAAAAATGAATAGATCTGATCTGGAATATGAAATCTACCAGGCAAGCTCTGGCACTTTTTTTTTTATTTTTAAATACGCATTTTCTAAATATAGCTAAATAATTATTAATTATTAATGGCTAAAGACATTAAAAAACAGTAACAACTTAAGCAAAAAGTTTTAAATGTTTCTTTTTTCTGCCTTTTCTTCGACTCTACCAACATTCAGGAAACATGACATTATTCTATGGCTGATATCTTCAATATCCAGAATGTAGGCAATAGAAGTAAAAAACAGCTAAACATTCTGGATAAGTTACAAAGCAGATAATTAGCATGAACAAAGGACATTCTACAGTTGTGTTTGTTTCCACATCTTAAATTTCCACATGGGAGTAGAAGACTTTACTGTGAACTGTCCTCTCAAGTCCGCCTCCCAGCATCCTCCATCCCCTCTCCCACACCCTTCAGGTTTCCTCAGAGTTGTCCCCTCCTCCTCTGCTGCCTCCTCTTGTCTCTTCCTGTCCCCCCTCCTCCCACTCCTCCCCCTCCCTTCCCTGCTCTCCCTCCTCCTCTTCCTCCTCCTACTTCTTCCTCCCCTTTCCCTTCCTCCTCCTTCCCTCTCTTCCTCCTTCCTTTCCTTTTTTGTTTGTTACTTCCTTGAATGTACATTTTTGCCTCTAGTTTTCCCATGGTCAGTTTTGGAGAAGGAACAGGAGACCATTCTAATTCTCTGTTTTGGGGCTGAAGTCATCAGGAGCAGTCACCCAAATGAATGTGAAATGGTAATTGTTATTTACACACTTAATGAGGAGCAGAAATACAAATCATAGGTAACACATGAAATTCACTGTCTTATAAATTCTGATTCTAAACCATCATTTTAAAATAGTAGGACAATACAAGTTATTTTAAAATAGCCACTTTTATATAGACCTTGGCAGAAGGAGTTGGAGAAAAATGTTGGAATCGCATTGGAGTTTTTAAAAATTAACTGTATGGTATTATAAACCATTTATTTATTTTGTAGAGCTATAACTACACTAAGGTGTCTCTAAGTTTTTTGGCATTTTGATTTAGTAGATACTGATAGAAATCACCTTTCTCCACCTGTCCATGGTATGCTCTATGACAGAATATGGCATATACTAAGAGACTTGTTTTCACTGAATTTCTGATGAACATGCCTAAAGATGTCCCAGGTATTAGATAGGTTCGGGTAAGAAATAGATAGCCTATAATTGTCTTTGCCAAATCAGGATATAATAGAAACCCTTTTTACAAATGCAACTCAGAGAACAAACAACCAGATTGTCTTAAAAAGGGAAAAGCTCAAAATGGGCTTTGTAAGCAACATATAATCCCTCATTTTGTCAAGGTTGTCACAGGCATTGTCCAAAGTGGCATTGCTTTGCGGCGCATTTCTTCCTTCTTGTTTTCTCATCCCTTATTGAATATGTATATAAATGATTCTAGTAACCTGTTATACTGAACTAAAATTAACAAAGCCAGAGCTGATACACATAGGCAGGTACAGGTGAGAATGGGCTTTAGGTAGCCTCTACTCACCACCAAGAATGTGATCTTCCTCACAGGTCTTTTGGAGATACCTGGGATGGCATCATGAAAGCATCCTTCCCCTGAGGTTAATGTATTCATTATAGTTACTCATTGGTCAAAACTTGGATCACACAACTTTGTTTTTCTATTAAAAAGTGACTTCGTAAATTGACATTAATTAGGTAACTAAAAACACATTTTTCTAATTTTTAAACAATGAATTATACATTTATATAAAGAACTATAAAATAGAGAAAGCGTATAATAAGAAAAGTGAAAGAAAATGAAAACCAGATAGGGACCTCCAGTGGAGCCAATATTAGGATTAATAAAAATGACATATTCTGAAGTCTTCTAAGGTAGGAATCTCTGTATTTCGGGTTCGTTTGCTCATTTTTCCCAGCGCCTAGAACAGTATCTGGCACAGAGTTGGTGCCCAGTGATATGTACTGAATGAGTGGAAAGCAGTCTAGAGTATATTGATTATCTTCAGGTTTTACTTTTCTAGACACTGTTTCATGATGTGTCTCTTACTCTGTAGGCTTTACTGTCTTCATCTGTAAGTGAAAACCATGTACTAGATGATTGGTATGGCCCCTTTTTAATTATGGGAGCTCTAAGAAATTTTGTTTCATAATTATAAAAATAACTATAATTTGCAATGTCCATGAAATATTTCAGGGAATAAATATTGACTAGAAATTCCAGTAAATTTGAATGCATAGTCCCCAGAGTTATATGCACTAGTTTTGGTGGTTTGGATTTTTTTCATGCAAATGCTCCTTTGGGGACGCCTGGGTGGCTCAGTTGGTTAAACGACTGCCTTCGGCTCAGGTCATGATCCTGGAGTCCCGGGATCGGGTCCCACATCGGGCTCCCTGCTAAGCAGGGAGTCTGCTTCTCCCTCTGACCCTCCCGTCTCTCATGTGCACACTCTCACTCATTCTCTCTCTCAATTAAATAAAATCTAAAAAAAAAAAAAAATGCTCCTTTGATTATATGTAAATGCTTTCCCAGTGAACTGATTTTTAAAATTTCTTAAATTTCAAAATTGCAAATTTTTACCTTTCTAAATGACTAAATATATATGTCCAATTTTAACATCCAAGTGAAGAAAATGCTGCACATAAATGAATTCTCAAATTCATTTTTTAAAATTTCCGACAACAGTGGGACCACACCCTCAATCCTAGGTTACTCTTTACAGTTTCTTCTCAGTATGTTCTTTTTCTCGGTTCTTTTCAGTTCTTAGCAGCATTGGTATTCATGAACTATAAAAAGCTCTGTCAATGTGACTGTTTTCATTGACATAACTGATAATTTCCTACTAGGAAAAACAGTTATTGAATATAATTATTATTAAAATCATGCACTAATTTTCTTACGATTAAGATCAGCCCCAAACCATGGTAGCTCATTATCTGTAAATAGTACTGCATTTTAAAGTAAGTCACTCTGTGATATGATACCTGATCGGTTAGTTCTCATTACATTGTTCTCAAAATTCTATAATTTTGATTAATCATTAGTCCTTTGGTGCCTTCAATTTCTTAATGTTTCAGTTTCTTAAGGACTAAAAGAAAATTGATGTTTTATCTATACCGACCCTCTACCCCCGGTAAAACCAATGTTGATTTTTCACATCTTGTAGGCAAATTTATTTGACAGTTGCATAATTTGTTTCACATGAAGAAGAATGAATGTTCTCTTGGAATTGTCCTGGGCTTCTGTTTCTTTTGATAACTGCCAAAGCTTGGGTTTGGGTAGCAGGCCTTGGTAGAATTTGTAAGGCAAATTTCACAAAAGAAGTGACAATTTACCTGATTTTTGTACAGGAGAGCTGCCACGTTTCCACTGTTAATTCCTCTGTGATTGATTAATAGAGCTTATTCTAGAGGTCTTGAAACAGAAAACAATCCTCTGGCAATTACTGTGCTGCTATGTGTTTTTTGGAGGAGGGGACTGCATACACAGTTAATGCTATTCTTTTATTTGATGTAAATCGCTATGTCTTAAAAGTGTACAGCGCGAAAAAACAGCCATGTATCAGAAATAACTTTAATTTAAATTGGTTAGATGACCTCTGAAAGCTAGATGAAAGATTTTCTGCTGAATGGGCTGGTGCTCCCTGCTGCCTATATAATTTATGTGAGAAATTAGTGCGAATGGTTCACTTTTATGGAGCACTGCTGCCTGTAAAAAGCCTGCAGAAACAATTTTCCCCCAAGCCTCCATCTGTTCTTCAAACTAGGGCATATGCCATCTCATCGAGCTTGAAAGTCAACTGATGTATAACTCCTGGAAAGTGCAGAGATTGAAAAGAAAGGTCGACCGCGGCTCTGTGACAGTGATTTGGTAGGCACCGGCTAAAGACAATTCACATCACCGGGGGCCCAAGGGAAACAAGCCACGTCGTAAGCTTCAGATCTCGTAGGACTGACAACTGGAAGAAAAACACATCACTCCTGCTTTTTATGTTAAACGACCCCCTGTTGAAATGTAGGAGCGGTCTTGGTGGTGTGAGGGTGTCAGAGCTGAGACCCTGGTGTCACTCACTGTCCCATGAAGAACTGGGCCAGCTTCCACCCTCCCGGTGATCCCCGCTGCCTGCCTTTTCGGGAGTATCAGGATGCGAATCTTTAAACTAAAGATGTGTGTTGTTGCTTGTTAGAAAGTTCCATCTGGGGACACAAACCGATGATTTTTCTGTATCTGCCTGGAGGGCAAATCTCCAGTTCTATTCCAATTAGTAATTTAATGACTGGCTCCCACTCTGTCTTACCACTTGTCACATATCCCTTTTCTTTATTGAAGCACTTTTGAGATCAAAAGTTCTTTGACAGATGACAAGTGGAATCAGATTGATGGTACGATAGTAAAAAAAGAAAAAATCAATGTTTGTTTGATGCTTTTATTTAGAGTGGTCGAAGTGTCTCTACATTTGAGGCTTCCAGATATTGAGTGAATTTTCAGCCCCCTGCAGTTGTATTAAAGTTTCTCCTTTTCTTGTAGGTCAAATCTAAATAAAGTGTTACTGAATACTGATATCAATTTTAATCCATATTGGAGGCAGCAATTTTAGGAAATCACATTTTATCTTTATCAAAAAGGTTATCCTGACCTTGAAAGTTGTATGCAAAAATCAGTACTGATAGGATAATCAGTTGAATTCATGTAAAAAAAAATCATCCTTATCATTACTTACAGAGTTCTATTCTCAATATGAAATAGTTATCTTATAAAATAAGAAGATATTAGGAAGTAGATGGAATAAATAAATCACCCACCATTCCACCATTCACTGAATGCAACTGTTAACATTCTTAAAAGTATTTCTGTCTTATCTTTCCTTTTTGCCTAATTGAGGTCATAGTGTATACAGTACCTTGTAAAAACTATTTGTCATTATATGGCATATAACGATGGGATGCACTTATTAGATTTTTCTGATTTTTTTGTTAGATTTTTCTGATTTTTTCATAGTTTAAAAGTAATAGATGATTATTTTAGAAAATTTGGAAACCAGATAAAATGTATGCAGAAGACAGCATTTATTCTGAGATAACTTTTAGTAACTGATGTTTCAGTTCAGGCTTCTACATGGATGCTTTTAACTTTGTTGAAGTTGTGTTTCATAGGATGATTTTTAAGGGACTCAGGGGAACGTTCAAGGACCTAATTAGGAGAGGAGATTAATAATGGACGTAACTGCCACAGGAGTATTAATAATTAATAGTTCTCTCCAGCAACAACAAGAAAGACAACCACAGTTTTATATGCATTTTTAAATTCCCAGCGGTCATCTCTTGGGTAGTGACACACATGGCGTCTCCTTTAGCAATTCTTAAACCACAGTGACACACGGAAGTGTGTTTGTCTTTGTGAACATGTGGTTAGTGCATTTTTGGAGAAGAGAAACAGATATTAAGAAAAATTTTTATTAACTATGAAACACATTTCTTGCTATTGGGAAAAGCGTAAAAATGGACAAAGGCACTAGACAAAACCATTATAAAACCAGTCTCTGCTCCCAATCTAAGACACACCCCTAACAACAACAAAAAATCCTGCAGAATTTCCAAAATTGGGTTCCAGTCTGAACAAGGGAAAACACATAAAACTTTGAAGGCATACATTTCCATCCTTTGAGTTCTTATTTAGATTCATCTTTCTCTGTGTTCATGTATATCTTTAAGCAATTTTATAAAAAGCAGGTACATGGGTTGGGTATTTCTGAATCCTTGAATATCTCGAAAATACAATTTTTCAACTTTCATGCATGCAACACAATTTGCTTCATATTAACATTCTTAAATTACAACTGTTCCTCTCCATATCTCTGAAGAATGTAACATCATTACATTCTAACATGTGATTGCTAAGAAATTAAGACCAGTCTGATTTTTTATTCCCTTGGTCTGTTTTTGTTTGCTTGTTTATTTTGTTTGGTAGCCTGGGTAATTGCACTATTTTTGTATAATTAAATGTTGCTTCCATGTGTATATTTTGTTTTCAATGATTCTTTCATATAGTAAGCTTATTCTATCTACTTACTTGAAATTTTTTCTCAAGTGAGGTAAGTTTTTTTTTTTCTGTAATGTCATTGATGATTTTTTGTTACAACTTTTTTCTTTCTTAAAACAAATAAATGGAGTGTAAACATATTTTATCCTGTCATTCCTATCATTATCTCCCTCAATATTTTCATCTCTTAATTCACTTTTTAAAAACTTTTATGAAAGCTTTCTTATATTTTCTATTTTCTTTAGTATCAATTTGTCTATCACTGCTTCAAGTTCAAATTTGACTTCCACTACTATATTTAGTCCTAGAAATCTTTATATTGCTCATTTCTTCACTCATATTGGCTTTAAAATCATTGTACAAGCAAGTTTATCATAAATAATGTTCTGATTTATTCATATTTTATAACCCAGATTAGCAAAAATAAAAAATATGGGCCAACCACAATCCCACAACCGTAAAGTAGCCTCTACTAATTTGTTATTGTGAACTCCTCATACCCTTTTTTCTCTGCATTCACAAATCTGTGTATGTATGCAAATTTTAAAAAAACATTTTACTCATACTTCGTAACTTTTTTCAATTAATTACAAATCATAACCATCTTTCCACATCAGTGAAGGTGCACTTTAAAAATCATTTTGGGAATCTCTAGAGTGCTCTACAATTTAACCAATTCCCTATTGTTGGATATTAATGTTTTTCTTAGATAGTAATGCTTTTCTCCAACCTTTTGCTAATATAAGCAATACTATTATCAGCATCATTGTCCATATTGTATACATTGTGTCTTGCAAACATGTCTGATTATTTCCTAAGGGTAAAATCTCATTTTCTCTTTACCTTGGCCTGTTCTCAACAAATGGATTTCTGCTTTTCTTCTATAAAGAGGTTGTGCTTTGTGAATCTTTGAGCACGCCCATTTATAAAAATCACTGATTTCTGCAGTAATGAATTTAAAGGGGCTTTCTCACCATCTAAATGTATAAGATGATATTCCATTTCATTTTTTTGCAAGATTCATATATTACTGTTTATTTATCTTCAGTTGTACCTCAGTCTAGAATTTGTGTTTGCTGAAACATAGAGCATGTGGTTGTCCTTGACCTCACTCACTTTGCTTAGGGACAGGTGAGCTCTCCTTATCAGCATGACTTAGGGAGACTGCCTAGCTCCTAGCCAACACCGTGTCTGGTATGAACATGCTTCGTCTTGTCCCATTCTGTTGGCCTTACAGGGACTCTCTGTGACTTCTGACAGTAAGATGGATGGGTTAGGTAAACACATACACTCCTGAAAATGCACATGCACCTGGCTGTGTTTTCCTCTGGGCTTAACTGCAGCATGTTACTTGTGGGGCACGCTGTTTTCCAGGGTGCAGTGCAGTGTGCTACTAGGAGTCTCTGTCCCTCCTTCCTGTTTACAGGTTTTCTGAGAGTTGGCCGCCAAAGGATGTAGCAGTGGTATTGACAGAGATGAGGATAGAAGTGGATAGCTTTGCCCTTGTCTTTGTCTTAAAAAGCAACTACTTCATAGCAGCAGGATGGTGGCTGACTCCATGCCCGCCCCCAATTCAGTTTGTTGCCATCTTAACCTTTCTGAGGGGACAGAAAGTGTAGGAGGGGTGAAAAAACCACCTAGCGACTGGTTGCAAAACGTGAGTTGACCATGAATTGTGGTTTTTCAGTCCAGTTCCCTTGGCCTCGTTATATGTAGAAACTACTTTTATTTCTGCTATGCATTAATTATTATACCTGGTTTCAGTTGCATGTTGAGTTTTTCTCCTTGTCTGCATCTTCATAGGTAATTTTGTGACATGTTGGGAGACACTATGTCAGATACTCTTGTCCAGATGCTATTTAAAACAGCCAAGTCCAATTTAGTTCTGTCCTTCATGGGACTGTTTTCCATTACAGAAAAGTAATGTGATCTCATCAATGCTTAGGCAACAGTGACTCATCTATTCATAAGAGAATTGAGTAGGTATAATGGGTAAGACTCGGAGGTGAGCTCTGCAGCCCAGCTGATAAGGGTTCTGGTCTTGAGAAGCTTATTGACTAGATCATTGTTCGATGAAGAAACTGAAAAGTGCATAAAGAGCACATACCAAATCTTAAACCAAATTGCTTCCTCTTGCGTAGTTCATAAATTCGTAATTCTTTATTCAGTATGTGTTCAATGTTTGCTGCTTTAATGATATGGGTCAAATAATTTCTGTAAACAAATTCTTAAAATTGAGAGGCTCTACAAAATTTTTACTCGTTCATAAACTTGTATATATTTCAATGAATGCAGTTTCCTGACGCTTGTTTTTTTTCTCCTGCTTCAGTGTATTTATTACTATATAAACAAATAGCAAATTTTACCTTGAAATTGACCATGAGGTAATCAATCCACATTCCTATGTGGCTACATATTGTGGCAATCCCAGGTATCACTGAGATGTCCCTGACTCCAAAACTTTACACTGTATTTTGAAACATACACTATTTTTCATGTTTTTACCTAGATGTGAATTTTAAAGATTTATCCTGTTTGAGGTTCAATCTAGAATTGGTGTTTGCTTCCAAATCACTGTAGCAAGTTTTAAATTTGAAGCCTTTGGAGTCCCTCTTAAGTACAAGTCGGACTTTTTTCATGGTTGCTTTCATATCTGTTAGTCTCGTTTTTCTTACTTCCATCTCTTTAATCTACTGGTTTCATTCTAGACTAATTCCTCAAATCTGTCTCCAATTCAATAATTCGCTTTCTTCAGTTGGGTTTAATGTGCTGCTTAACCTGCATGTTGAATTTTATTTTTTAATTCGGTTTCAATGAATATCAATTCTAGAATTTTTTTTTCTTTCCTTAGAAGATCTGCCTGTTTTGTTCTTTCATTATGTCTTTTTCTTGCTTTATGGTTTCTCTTACTGTCTTTATCAGGTTATATGTTTTAAATATATTCATTTAAAGTTTCTTTTGCATTAATCTATTATCTGTACTTCCCAGGATGTGAGTTTGAATCTGCCACTTTCTCTTACTCTCAACTGTTTTGTTTTCTTGCATGCTTTATGATATTCCCTTTTGGGCACGCACTTTCCTTCGTACTCCCTCATGCCCTGGGATGTGCGGGCTTCCCTGTGGAGTGCTCTCAAGTGTGTTTCTCCCTAGGCACAGGTTCTGACTTAACTTTTATGTGAACCAGGTTCCAGGTTTCTTCCCCAGGCTCCTACTCACCATGCGAGATTTGAGTTTTCTCTTCATTTCTAGGAACTTGGTATTCACCTTTCTTACTTTTTAGAATGGCTATGTATTTTGTAACTTTTCATCCAGTATTTATAGCTTTTTCAGTCATATTAGCCAGAGGCCTTATGATAGGGTTGCTTTCTCAGTCAGCTTACTATCTTGCCTTCTTTACAGAGAAAGAACTGTCTTGAGATACAATCTTTCTTTATTGTAAGACCAAATCTAAAATTTTTTCATGTAAAGAAATGGATGAAATAAAATACTCTTTATATTTCTCATGGAAGCCCTTGTATTTAAATAAATGTTAGCAGCTAATGTGTATTGCATGATTTTATGTGTGTGTGTGTATGTATGTGTGTAAAATCACACACAGATATCTATTAAATCTGTTTTGAAGGTATTAAAACTTGGGCTTGGAAAAATTACAGGGAAAAGAGTTGCAAAGATTTTGTGCCAACCCACGATTCTCATGCTTGTATATAATGGGTGTGTGTACATGTGTATGCATCTGTATATAGTCATCTTGTCCTATTTCAGTACTGGAGTTAAGATTTCAGTTTTCACTTTGTAAAATTTAACCAGCAAATTAAGGTGAGTGGAGTGACCTTAAGAAGATCTTTATCTTTTCACTATTCATATCTAGTAATAAGGAATTTCTTGAGAAGCATTAACCCACAAGTTGGAAAAGATTTTTTAAATGCTTTCCATGTAAGCAGTAAATTGTATAAAATTTTACTAAACATAATTAAGCATTTTTTTAAATCAGCAAAGTATAATGTATTGAAGAGAATTTAGTTTTTTATAAATCATTCTTCACAGACATAATCCCTTTAGATTTATTATTACTTTCTGTTTTTGAAGAATTGCTTGAGTAAGGAAGTATTTGTATATGCACAGAAGAGATTGATCTTTAGCATACATTTTTCTTTTCTCTTTATATTTTTTAAAATGCAGTACAAGAAGTATATTAGACCGGCAATATTAAAACCACAAGTCAAAAATACAAGTTAAGACTTATAATTCTATTTGGGAATCTCTAGCTTACTCTGCCTTTGTGGGTTATAATTTTAACACTTCATTATTGTAACTTATTACATTTAATAAACTAACAGTTGGGACTAGGTTCAAATCTCAAGCAGCAATTTAGCAGATGTTTCATTTCATGAAGAAGAAATGTAAACTCATGGTTGAGACCATACAACTGGGGAGATGGAAGGAAGACTGAAGGTAAATGCATCGGTCAGTTGCAACATCCCCAGTAATATTTTTGTCTGGTCAAAAATACTAGAATTTAGGTCACTTGGCAGAAAGAATGAACTTTAAATCCAATGAATACATCCTCCACAGAATGTGCTAGTATTGTGGAAAGTGTTTTTTTGGTAATACATTTTGCCTATTATTACTTTAAAGTGTCACTACTTGGCTTCTTTTTTTTTTTTTTTTTTTTAAGATTTTATTTATTTGAGAGAGAGAGAGAGCAACAGGCTCCCCACTAAGCGGGGAGCCTGAGGCAGGGCTTGATCCCAGAACCCTGGGATCATGACCTGAGCTGAAGGCAGCCGCTTAACCCACTGAGCCATCCAGGAGCCCCACTATTTGGCTTCTTAAACAGTCCCTTCGGTTTTTCTCATTGGTTGCTGTCTTGTACTTTATAAATCAGAAACCTTTGCACGGGTGGATTCCCAAACATGCCATCTTATTTCTTGCCTCTTAATCTTTGCTCATGGTTTCTTACCCTTCCTCGGAAAACCAGCACACCCCATTGCTAGTCTCAATGCTGAGTAGGGTAGACATCTGTCTTCATGTCTCCCCTTGTGTGGTGGATCCTGGAAGGACTGGGGCAGGATGTTATTTAACTTTCACTTACCATAGTCCTGATGTATCATGAATAAATACTTTAAAGCTGATGTTTCAAGTACTTTATTAAAATATTATATTTTCACATTTTATATATTTCACTTGTTTAACACAATAGCAATTTGAATTGTCATCTATTCCAGAGCCAAGAGTAAGGATGGTTATCTTAAACATATTTTGTTTTTAAGCTCCATAGATCTTTTGGTAGCTGTTTATTTTTATGATTCCTTGTAGAATATTGTCTGTAGTACTTTGAGGACCTTTGTAGGATCAGCTCACTGAGTACTACTTATTGCTGATAAATAGAATTCGTTTATTTAAACTCTAGTGGTCTGATCATATTGTAACTGTGTCCTGATGTATGTGTTGTTTTTAACTGCATATCATCTAATCGATGTCCATGCAACTTAGTAAGCATCCAGTTATTCAACAGACATCACCTGAATTCCTACCATGTGCCAGGCACTGTTCTAGATTCTGGAAATACAGCAATGAATGAAACAAATTCCCTGTCCTCATGGTGTTTCCTTTATAGAGGAAGAAAACAAGCAATCAAATAAGTAAATATAGAGACTGTTAAATTGTGATATTACAAAGAAAAATAAAACAGGGTGATATAGTCATGGGAAGATAGGGTACAGTTTTATGGGGTAATCAGAGGAGACTCCTTTATTTTAATAAAGTGACATTTAATATTGTCTAAATTCTTAAAAAAAAAATTGATGCTTTCACATTTTTAAAATGTGCTGATATCAAAAAGAAGAAAGTGTTAAAGAGAAAATACAGTGAAAACAACCAAATAAATTGTGTTCTTTCAGGACCCATTAATTACTGAAAATCAGTGTCAAAGTTATAACCCAACACTAATGAATTAACAAATTATATTTTAATTAAGTTCTTATTCTACTTAAAGACTAATTAAGGGATCATGAATGACTGTGTTTTGTATATTTCAACATAAATATTTTATGAGCATATGCAAATATATATTTCCTTTGTGAAAAGTAGTTTTCATATTTCAAATGTAAGGAGGCCTAGATAACCAAGCAAATCGTATGTCCCCTTTCTCCTTTTGAAAATAAAATCATCACGAGTAAGCAGACTTAGAAAAAGACACAAGAAATGATGAGATGCACATGAGCAGACACAGCTGGGTACAGAAATGTCATATCCGTGTTGTCTTTACATGGGTCACACAAAATAGGAGCTTCCAATTCAGGCAAAGCCTGGCCTACAGGGAAGACTGGTTTATATGCTTTGGAGACACAATCTGATAAATTTATAGCATAATATCCTTTTTTTTGTATAAACATATGATATCTACTATGACAGTCACATTATATAGTGTTATATCTCAGAAATTAATAGAATTAAATGAAAGGAGGTTAAGTTGAGTATTACATATATGCGCTCTCCATTTGTTCTGAGCATTCTTTCATCTATCACATATTGGATAGTTGCAATTTATTAGGTGCAGTGGAAGTCATTGATGATAGAGGTCTTTGTACAGTGTGTACAATTAGTCATAAGTAAAATGATGTAAAAAGTAACTTAAAATAGTGTAAAATTAGCTGTATTTTAGAAACCATAAATCTAAGTGCCTGCCCCACTCTGAGCCACAAAATTAGTAGAGAGAATGTGCTTGAGAAATCAATTGATATCAAAATTATTATAACAAAAATATAAATTGTGTGTAATTAATAAATATACATATTTTATAATTTATTTTGCTTTATAAAATTATTTTACCAGCACTAAAGTGTTCATCTATTTCTTAATATTATAAATCTGATGAAAGTTGTATAGAAGATGGAGTATCAGTATATTTAAACTATTTTTTACTATTAGAGTAACAGAATATTTAAAGGATATTTAAATAAGTAACTTCAGCATATTTTTTTTTTATTTGAGAGAGAGAGAATGAGATAGAGTATGAGGGGGGGAGGGTCAGAGGGAGAAGCAGGCTCCCCGCCTAGCAGGGAGCCCAATGTGGGACTCGATCCCGGGACTCCAGGATCATGACCTGAGCCGGAGGCAGTCGCTTAACCGACTGAGCCACCCAGGCGCCCAAGAATATTTTTTTAAAGAAAATATAACCAAGTCTCCATTCTGACTAATAGAAAGCCACCATTGTCACCTAAGCCATATTTTGGACCTTAGGTTCTCCTGTACTTTTTTTTTTCATTTTTATTTATTCAAATAGATGTTTAATACAAAATCAGTATAGTATGGAATGCTAAAAAAAGGGGTGTGTACTCATGTAATTTCTGTGACAACAGGAAACAGTGAGAATGAAATCTGCTTTCAGAATGCTGTCGTGGTTCATAGCTGATTGATTTAACATCAATGAACTGCTTTATTCTCTCCTCCCACCTCCTTGGCCCCATTCCCTACTACGTAGGAACACCAATACCTTTTTCTGGTTTGACTGGACTACTTTTGATGAATTAAGCCAAAAACAAAATTAAAAGAGAAGAGACCAAGTTTGTGTGCCTGGATGATCTGGGATTAAAATTTTGCACATCCATATTTCCGTGGAGATTTCATTGAGCTCCAGGTGGCCAGACAGATGGAGTCACCGGCAGGTTTAAAGCTTTTTATTTCACCATAACTCTCACTGCCTGTGACCCTGGCCTGTTCTTACCCATCCACCCACCCAGCTCCAAAAACACTGGCTTCCTCAGTTTTCCAAGGACTTAAGCCCAGAGCCACCCCTGGCCTTCACCAGGAATGCTTTTTTCCCAGCTCTTGGCCAAGTTCCCTCCTTCAGGTCTGCAGTCTAGCACCTCAAAGCAGCCATCGTTGGCCATTCTCTATAAAATGGCACCCATCCCTGCCCTCATGCCCCAGGAACATGGTGTTTCTGCAGAGCTCAATATCATGCCCATCCCAGGCAAAACAGTGGACCAAGAAAGGCATTCTTGTTTGGGGATGTCAGTACCATCCAGTAGGAGCTCCACATTTCTTTAGACGGGAAGGATTAAAGAATGGTAATCTGGATGAAAGTGTGAGAGCAGGGCAGAGGGTAGGGTACTTATCAAGCACATTATTTTTCTGGTGGCTTCGGTGGAGCAGGGCAGCTCAGAAGATAAGGCTGGGGAGAGAGAATCAAACCACTCAAAATATCTCTTCTAGTTTCCGCTTGGCATCTTCTTACTGTCTGTTATTTCTGACATACCCATTATCAGCTCTCCTTTATTTATTCATCAATTTACTTGTTTATTCAAGAAATATTCATTAAGCATCTTTGTTGCTGTCACTGCTACCCACGAACCCTTCTTATTTTTAATCAGCTTTATTTTGTCTTACTCAGCTGGCTACTAAAACTCACCTGTTGTGTATTAATCACATTAGACGGCTGCTTGTTTTTCCAAAGTAAATACTGTTCATTGCTTGAGCCTAAAAGAGCATGACTTTAATGATGGTATTTGGGGCACAATGGCAGGCAGAGGGGTTTAGAGAATAAGAGAAAAGTAGGGCAAAAGAGTATGTAAATTACACTCCTTAAGTTGACACATATACAACTACTTAATTCCATCTAAGATAGGTCCTCATGATCAAGAGTTAATGGAGTTCAATGTATACTTGTGGATTTTCATTGGTTTATTATATTTCATTCAACAACACTCAGCTTATGGAGTATCTGCGATATGCCAAGCGCTGATTAGGTGCTGGACATAACAGCATCTAAATCCTTGCCATCTTGGTACTTGAGTCACCGAATATGATGAAATCACATTTCTAAAAAAATAGACATCTTTGTTGTTTGAGATTTTAACTCAGAATACCATATAATGATATTTTGGGACATTAGAAAAACCTGAAAGATTTATTTTCTGCTTCTTTGATTAAACTTCCTTTCTTCCCTATTAAAATGGGGATTTTAGAGGAAAGTAAAGCTATATAAGAAAATATATTTTTTATCAATCATTGTAATGACCACAAAATCTAAATATGTCTTATCAGTATTCTGACTGACATGGGCTGGTTGCTTCTAAATTTCCTTTTATAATAGTTGAATGAAATTAAACAAAATTCTTGCTATATTTGGTTTAAAGTGATTTTAGTGATCAGCATGTGTTAGCAGCATTTACAAATTCTAAACAACTTTCACCACATCTATAATATTCTTTAGTTCCTTCTGGGATTTGCTGCTTAAAGGAAAGTGGGAACAATGAGGCTCACATTATTCTGATAATTAACATCTGTGAAGGACAAGCTTCTGCATAAATTTTTCTCATAATAGGAGGAAATACATAGAAACAGAACAATGCATCATGTACTATGGTTTTAATATTTAAACATTTATCTCTTAGGGACTGAACCTCTAGCTTCTGCACATAAAAACAATCTCATTTTTTTTTTTTTTACTTTTTGCTCAAATAAATACAGAAGATAATTCCAAATAAACTATTTTGTTTAGTTATGGTCTTTTTTTCTACACATGAAAATCAGAGATTTGTAATTCTAATAGCTTTTCAAATAATTTCTCCAAGTATTTCTTTTTAAAATCATTTTTGTATAATCTATAAAGTGAAGATTTAATCAACATTTGAAAGAAACTGTTTCATTTTGATATCTAATTCCTCTTACTAAGCTCTCTCAACATATTACTAGAGCTTTCTCAACATATTAAGGCCGAGGTGCAGAGTTTTACCTTCCCTCCCCCTACGGATGGGTGATAATGTGTTGAATTTCTCATGATTCTCATAGAATGAGCGCTCAGCCTTCCTGTCACTAGTTTAAGACTAATTAATTGTCTTTTGTTGCCTAACCAGAAACATGTTGCCCATCTCTTCAGCAGTCTTGGAAAATGCTCCTACTTCAAGATGTGGAAACATTACTTCCAATTAGCGACATGATTTCTAGTATGGTTAATTTTCCTAGTAACTTGAGAAGATAGCACCAAAACATATTTCCACTTCTGATATCTGGAGCTCTTCTATTCCCCTTGCCTGGAGAACTTGTTGGGGAAATTTTTCTGGAATTGGAGCTCTTTTTCTCTTCCTTTAAAAAAATATATTTTTTTTTAATTTTAGGAAATAATAGAACATTTTCATTATAACAATTTTATTTTTACTAACGACATTTTGTAAGTATTGTTACAATCTTTTTGCTGTTCTTTTAAGAAATTATGGTAAAATACACATAATAGAAAATTTACCATTTATGTTTAAGTGTACAGTTAAGTAGTGTAGGGGAGACAGGTTTTTCTCTCGCCTCTATTAGGGGTTTTCAGCTGGTCCTGAGGATTACATTGGCACAAGACAGATCAACAGGAGAGTATGTAAGTTTTATGTAACATGGCAGACCTCATAAGGATTGAAATGGCAGAACCAATATGCAAAGTAGTAGGAACAAAGACAAGCAGTTGTGGAAAAGTAAGTAAATTATGTGAGGAGGTTAAGGAAGACACGAATTATTTTAACACGGTGTGTTTGTGTAGAATTCTCTCAGTCTCAACTTCTTGCCTTTTATGATAAGAATGTTACTTTCCTTCTCCTACAGAAAGGCCTTCTTTCACATGGAACTTTCATCTCCTGCTTTTAACAAAAAGAAAGGCCAGAGTGTTTTTCTTGCATTTGCTATTCTCAAGTGCCTTTGACCAAAATAACCCTTTTGCCAAAGTGGCATATTTTGGGGTGGCATCTTCCGCCACCCTTCAAATGTTAAGTACATTCATGTTGTGCAGCCAATCTCCAGCATCCTTTCATCTTGCAGAACTAAAATTCGGTACCCACGTGATAACCTCTTATTCCTCCAGCTCTGTAGCCACGGGCAGCCGCCATTCTAACTTCTGTTTCTAGGAAAAGAACAGAATGCATTTTATAAGAGATTTAATAGATATGTTAAGCACGTAGTTAAGGGGTTATTTTGTTAGTTATATAGGTATAAGAGAGGAAAAAATACATTTTCTCTACCCTCTTATGTTTAGTGACTTAGGAATGTGAACTAAACTCACAAAAGACAGATTAACAGGTGAAAAAGTTTATTGTGTACGCACATAGGGACTCAGAGAACAGAAACTATTACAAACGGGCTTACAATTTTTACAAAGAGCGATGAAGTATGGAAAAGAAATTAGGGGCGCCTGGGTGGCTCAGTCGTTAAGCGTCTGCCTTCAGCTCAGGTCATGATCCCAGGGTCCTGGGATCGAGCCCCGCATCGGGCTCCCTGCTCGGCGGGAGGCCTGCTTCTCCCTCTCCCACTCCCCCTGCCTGTGTTCCCTCTCTCGCTGTGTCTCTCTCTGTCAAATAAATAAATAAAATCTTTAAAAAAAAGAAAAGAAAAGAAAAGAAATTAAACCCAAGGTAAAAGGGGATTGGGCTTCTGGGGAGGAGGGAAGCAAGTTGTGGAAAAGAGACTAGGAAAGGTATGGCAAATAAGAGTTGTTTAGTAAGGTTTGTTATGCAGACTCTTTCTTTTACAAAGGAGAAATTTATGCCCTGCTTTTATGCAGAAAGGGAGAACAGAGAGCTCCTCCCGTGTTTGCTGTTTCTTAATTGACTTCAACTCAAAATAATCTTTATGCCAAAGTTGCATATTTTGCGGTAGCATATTCTGAGTCCTTTCATAAGTTATTGGTATTTTGGACTCTAAATGTTAAAAAGAATAGAAGAACCATTAAGTCAGTTGTACTATGTCTACTTGAAATGTTTAGTAGCCAGTGAAAAGAGTAGAAAACTCTGTCTTACAAAAGTCACATGATTTAGTTAGAAAATAAAATGTCAGGATAAAAAGATTTTTTTTTCTTTTTAACCCAGTGTAAAACATAACAAATACATAAAAGTTTATAAAAGCTTTAAAAATGATATAAATTGTTTTAGGCCAGTTGAATTATGTATATGCCATTTTCCAAGTATTTTGTGTAGTATCTCATACCTGTGCACATGTGTATGCGTGTTTGTATTCAGTTTTCACTTCTACTTGCAAAGATCTTGCTTTTCATAGCCTTACTAAAACTTGGAATTATTTGATTTTTTAAAAAAATGATAATGTGAAAAGTATCTAGTTAGGCCTCCAGTGTCTTTCGCCCTGTTATCACCTCTTGCCAAAAATGCTTTAAAGCACTGAAACCTATCAGATTGGATATTCTATTTCCATGGAAGCCTTTTGCCTGTATCATTTGTGTGTTACTTTGTGACAGCTTGCAACCTAGAAGCTGAGATTTCATGTTAAGGAGTACCATGAAGGTTTAGCCTACCCTAATGCTAATCTAAAATTTAATTCTAATGTAATACTTAGTAATACATTTCAAACCAAAAGGAGTTTACTTGGTTTACATAAAAGATTAAATCCCCTTTATCTTGGTAAATTAAATTAAAATAAGCTTAAAGAATAATGGGAATGTGTATACTTATTTATATTTTTACCATATTTCTTTGTATCATTCAGCAGGCTTTGTTTTGAGGACTTTTGCCCAATGTGTATTTGGTTTCTTTTTTCATTTTTCCCATTTCCTTACATTGTTTGAGGTTTAGAATAATTTATACAAGCTAAACTTAACTATTTTTCATTATTCAAGTATATTTTTCTGGTGATGAATATACTTTAGAAGTGACTTCTTTAATAAAACAATGTTTCATCAGTCATTCCTATATGATTTGCTATGCAAAGTGTACATGAGCATTACAGAAAAGAATGTTTATGTTAAATTTTATTCTGTTCGCCATTTGTTACCCTTTCATAATTGTTTATAAAGCAAATCTCATTTCTAAACTGAAGATACAATATAATTTTCTGCCTACATACAGAAACAATCTTTTTTTCTGTCTATATTCTTTTTATTGTTATCTGCAATTTATTAATAGAGGACAAAGTACTATCCTGAGTCATTAGACTGTAGTAGGGAATCATTCTTTCATATATACCTTACAATGTATGAAGATAAACAAATCACAAAATGGTAAAAGGAACACCAAGTTATAATATTTGCAAATAATTTATTAACCATAAATGTATTTTATAAATATTTATTTAATTGTATATCTTAAATATATGTTTGATCATAACCCTGATGATCAAGAACACCAAGGATTTATGAAACTCTGTTCTAAGCGGAGAAAATCTGGGTGTTTTTTGCTTTGTGGTTTTAGGTATTACACTCTGTAGCATGTGCTTTTCAATCTCTGCTACCACTTATGTTAGATCTTCAAGTACAAATGCTTGCCATTGAGGAAAAGAAAATTAGCATGGGTCTTGCAATCTTCCATTGGACAAATTTTAACAAAAACAATAATTCATTGCCGCTTTTAAATTCTTTTAAGGTCTGCTGTTACAAATTTTAATGAAAAGCATCTTAGGGGCGCCTGGGTGGCTCAGTTGTTAAGCGTCTGCCTTCAGCTCAGGTCGTGATCCCAGGGTCCTGGGATGGAGCCCTGCATTGGACTCCCTGCTCCACGGGGAGTCTGCTTCTCCCTCTCCCACTCCCCGTTGCTTGTGTTCCCTCTCTCGCTCTGTCTCTGTCAAATAAATAAAATCTTAAAAAAAAAAGGGCATCATACTATTTGTTTGAGTTTTTTTAGTAAAGTTCCTCTTTCCAATATGAAAAAAGTGACTAAAAATAACATATTTTTTCTTCCTCTCTTCTCCTCTATTTTGCTCAATTGTGTGTCCTGCATTCTGTTCTGTCTTTTGCTTTTTCAATGTTAATTTCCTCTTCTGAATCTTAAATTCTGACTTATTTTTGCATTGTTTTAAGCTTATAGTCCTTCATTGTCTGTTGTTCATCTTAAAACAGTTATTTCTTTCATTTTGTGCTGTTTCATAGTTATCTATAATGTGAAGCCTGGTTCAGTACCAATGAGTCCACTGGGGCTTCATGCCATTAGTATGATCTCTGTATACAGGTTTCCTCTTCTGTGTATGAACAGTTTCTTCTATTAATCTAACCTGAGAGTCTTTGCTTGTTATTATAGAGTCAGAGGCTCTTATGCTCTCTGATCAAATAACTCCACTTCTTGGGCTTGATAGGAAATGATACAACGAAGGTAAACTGTATGGGAAGACGTTCATTTTTATAAAGAACATTTGAAAGCAGCCTAAATATCCATAATTGGATAATAATTAACTAAATCATAATACATTCACCTGATGAGATACTATAATTTTTTGGACTAGCAATGTGGTAAAAATAGTTATGATATAGTGCTAAATTAAAAAAAAAAATGAAAACTCTGTATATAAAATGGCATATTCCAGAATTAAAACTATGTGAAACACAGGTCAAAACAGTGGGCAAGAATATCCCAGTTTGCAAGGTCTATTGTGTCAAGTTAATAGGAGTATCATCTTTTTTGTAGGGGGAGGGGTTTCCATACTCTTAGGTAAAGTTCATTATTTATATAATTAAAAATATTTTTTACTATAAAGATAAATATATAATAAAATTTTTCAAACATAAATGTTTAGATATTAGATGTATATATTGATCTGTAAAACCTACTATCATGAACATCCGCTTAACTAAACTTAGCTTTTCTTTTGTTATCTCAAGAAAATGCCTTTTGCTGTCACCTTTAATATTTCTAACATCAGATCACTGCAGACTTCATGCCAGTACTCTTTCTCAGAGGCTTGGCTCTTTAGCCTATATGATCTGCTTAGCTTCATTCAAATTATTTTCTTGAATTACATGTTTACAGTTTAATAGAAAGGTGTTAATTTGCCTCCAGCTGCTAAAATTAATTGCCAGTTTGCTTCTTTCAAATTTTGCATTTTAATTTACATGTTATCATACACTACCTAATGTTTTGTATCCTGTTTTTTACTAAATATCACATTATGATTATTTTTCCAGTAACAATAATGATAAGAGTACCTGTGTTAACATCTGTGTCCTCAAGATAGCAGATGTCAAAACAAGGACAGACATGCAGGAGATAGATGAGGAAAGGAGGAAGCCCTGCAAGGGTGGGAGAGTCAGCAGACCATGATGTGGGTCTGACCCCAGTGGAGGAGAGAGAAGGAAGGACGTTGGGTAGAAGCCCTCAGACTGCACTGCAGCTCTAAGGAGCACTCGGGTGGGGCGGTCAACAGTCTTTGTGTCTTAGTGGCCTGTTGGAGGATCCTGTGTCCCCAGGGACAGCCTACCTCAGTTAGCATCCTGCCATGCCCCAGCACGCCTGGGAGCAGCCTATGGGAAGCATGGCCTCTACTGGAATGCGGTGATAGAGTTCAGAGCACCACAGCTGGGACCATGATAATCAAATTCCCTGCAATCAGAGATCTGAGAAGCATCATGCCCTGCACACTTTGCAGAAATAAATCCCAATACTGCATAATATTCCATCTGAAAGCTATACCATATTAAACTTAATTCTTTTGAGCAAGCCAGAAATCTAGGAATCCTCAACAACTTTCTCTCTTTCACTTCCACAGCCAAGCCATCACCAAACCGTATTACTTTTGTACCTGAAATATCTCGTAACTCTGACCTTTTGTCTTTATCTTCAGTGCCAAGACTCTAATAACAACTCCACCCTCTTCTTGTGTCTTAACTTTTAGAACGACCCATGTCCACTCTATCCCTCGGCAATCACCATTGCACCAGGTCACCAGAGTAACTTTGGACAAAAAGAACCACATTTTCCCAACCATACCCTTTTCACATCCACGTATGGCTTTTTATTGCTCTTTGAGTGATGCAAATTGACCTCGCTATTTCCTGTAGTGTTATTAGTTCATGCTACACTCCCCATTGTTCTCTGTGCCCCCTTCCACTGACCCCCATTCCTCCTCCACTAACTACCTTTCAGTTTATACCTGAGACACATGTCCTCACAGCATAGGCTTGTGCTTGCTCTTTCTTTTCCTGGAACATTCTCTCCCTCTCCTTATCAACAATTTATGCATAGCTCAGACCAAAGCTCAAGTATCAGGGGTCACTTCCTTGACACTCCTGATGAAGTCAAAGCTCCTGACAATGAACTTTAATAGCGCACCACCTTCCTCATCTTTATAGCATTTATTATAGCTTCAATTTCCCATTTACTTTTATAATTACCAACCACTACACTTTGTAATACTCCGCAGTACCCCACTATATTTTTACTATGAAGGCAGGTCAACAATTTTTTTTTTTTTTTTTTTTGGCTCACCAGCAATTTATGGCACTTAGTGCTATAGAACAAAGTAAATATTTATTGTTGAATACAGAATTAGGCTTACTGTAAAGTTGTAAGCTAAAACACAGATACGGGAACAGTTGTAGCTCTAAGAATATATGTGGTCTCCAAGGTAGAAAGGGAAAGGAAAAGCCATCCAAGGAGAACACCTATAACCTGTATCATTTGGGGATGTTAAAACATCTTTGGAGGCATAAAGATGCCAACATCAGCACGCATTCTTGTGATTCTTTGGATTATCAAAAGTACTTCAGAATAACTTGAGCAAAAGAGATAATTTGGGAAGAGGCTGAAAATGAGGATAGATGTAAAGAGACACCTGACCATAAAGTATTTTATGTGCAAGTTGAGTAATTTGGACTCTGCGTGGCAAGCTATTGAGAAGTGTGAAAAAGTCTGAAAGAGACACCTGAGCAGATTTGCTTTCTAGAAAGATTTGTCAGGAGTGGGGAGGAGAAATTGGAAGGAGGCAGCTGGAGCCAAGAAGTCCCATCAGGCTGCTTTTCAGTAATTCAGTGGACAGGACAAGAGTTTGAACTAGAACATTAGCAACAGTGGCGTGAGGCAGGGAAGCTGCTCATGCTGCTATGAGGTCAGAGAAGAGGAAGTCTGGGAACTGGCCTTTAAATTTGGCAAGCAGTCAAATCGCAACCTTCTCTGTGAGCCACAAATGAACTTCTGCCTTCCCCAAAATAGCACTAGCAGGGAAATACAATTACTTCTTTACCTTTTACGAAAACCCGTCCTCTAGCTGTGAGAGGGACATAGAGTCAGGCGGCGGAAAGAGAACATACGTGCGTCCAGATGGTCAGTAGAACTAAAGCCTGAGATCAGTGATCTCATGGTGAGCACAGGGGAGCACAGACTTACGTTCAGAACATCACAAAATGCCTGGTGCACTCCCTTGGGATGAATAAATCACACCTAGAAATCTACCAAGATACACTTCTATTCATTCCTTTGCCTTATGGCGGGATATCAAGAGAAGCTTTGGAAAAGCACTTAAAATACTCTCTTTACAGCTTTCAAATCAAGGTAGCTACCTTTATTTTTTCAAAGGCTTCCCTTAGGCCAATTTTTGTGACAAAGAGGGGAAATTTTGAAAGCACTGTATTTCCATTCTTTGTGAATTTATTTAAGATTTGCAGATGGTATCTATGTTGTGTTAGTGTAATTTAAGGCTTATTTTATGTCAAATCCATTGAATGATAATTATTTACTGAATGAGCTGAATAGATGTACTATGTGCCAGGAATTATACCAGTGCTAGAAATTCAGGTCCTTAACACAAAGTGATGTTTGCCCTCTGAAGTTATAAGTCACTTGGGGAAAAAAAATCCCACATGTGCAAAGAAAGAAAAAAAAAAAAGGAAAGTAAAAGAAAAAATAATGCATATTTGTAACAGAGATATAAAAATCTAAGTGCGGTGGGAGCACAGAGGAAAAAGCAACCTCAGGGAAATCAAGTTATTGTCAAGCGGGAACTGAATTTTGCCAAAAGAAAAACAAGAGAAGGCTTTAGGGGAAGGAATCCAGGCAAAAGAAAGTGTTTACAGAGATAGCAAAATAGCCAAGAAATTGACATTATTAGAGAATAAGTAAGCACCTTAATGCATTGACCTTGGGGAAAGAACGAAAAGGTTAAGGAAGTTGTTAAGTTGTGAAAGTTGTTAAAGTATTTTAACATGTATGCACGTGTGCACACACAGGAATGTGGATATCACACAGACGTGTTATGTTGTACACAGACAATAAGGCCTGGGGACAGGAGCGAAAACGACAGGAAAGGTTAGATCATCTCAAAGTTCACTTGGAAGTTCTATAACTATAGTCAGTCCCCAGTTCCACCCATGTGTATTAAGAACATGTTTCCATCTTCCCTTGTCCTGCTGCCAGCAAATCCTGCAGAGCCTGATGGACAGGGTCATTCCCACTGGCAGGGTGCCTGACCACCAAATGGTCCATGCCCCACCCAACAGTGTGAGAGACCCAAGTGATTATCAGTTCATTTAGGTGGTTGTTCAGGCTCTTTCTGCCCTCCTGAGATCAGGAAGATTGATAACATACTACTGCCTGTCTTTATCAATCTGTGGCTTACTCTCTTGAACTGCTCTGCATATTCACTTTTGTCATCTTTCTAAAACTGTGGAGATTATTGAAAATAAAACCCTAACTTCTAAGTTTTAGATCATTAAAATACCTAAATAATTAAGGTAGATTTAAAATATATCAAAAGGAAAAGGCATGCTTTCTGTTTACTACATAATAGTAAAAAAGTAACTGATCGTATTCTCAGTAAAAAAGAAACAGGGATGCCTGGCTGGTTCAGTCGGTAGAGCATGTGACTCTTGATCTTGGAGTTGTGAGTTCAAGCCCCACATTTGGTGAAGAGTTCACTTAAAAGAAACAAAAGAAAGAAAGAAACAATAAAGCTTTAGCACCAGGTATGAAATTTTGGGCAAGTTACTTACCCTTCCTCTTTGCCTCAGTTTCCTTATCTGTATCCACATGCACGCCTCATAGAGTTGTCCTTAGCTATAAGGATTAAATAAGAAATACATCTTGAACTTAGAACAGTGTTTGATCTATGGTCTACTGTAGGTATGAAAACAGTTGTTTTTATTGCCATTAGTATTATATATGTTTAAATTAACTAACCTATTCTATGATCAAAATAGAAGGAAATATTAATAAACATCTACTAATTTTATCTCCTGTGTATTTTTCCTTAAACTATAGTTATTTATTTTGTATTTGCATTATGTGTTTGGTTCTCACTAATTTGGGAATTCCTGGGGTTAGGAGATCATTTCTTTTCTGATTAAAAAATTTTGGATGATCTTTATTGTATTCTTCTTTGTTTACTTAATTTTTTTTAAAGATTTTATTTATTTATTTGAGAGAGAGAGAGAATGAGAGACAGAGAGCACGAGAGGGAAGAGGGCAGAGGGGGAAGCAGACCCCCTGCTGAGCAGGGAGCCCGATGTGGGACTCGATCCCGGGACTCCAGGATCATGACCTGAGCCGAAGGCAGTCACTTAACCAACTGAGCCACCCAGGCGCCCCTCTTTGTTTACTTTCTTGACT
The DNA here is from genome assembly GCF_011800145.1 of Mirounga leonina. Classification (NCBI taxonomy): domain Eukaryota; kingdom Metazoa; phylum Chordata; class Mammalia; order Carnivora; family Phocidae; genus Mirounga; species Mirounga leonina. The sequence continues at coordinate 5,686,580 of NW_023270816.1, forward strand.
TTATATAGTGCCTTGCACACAATAAGCACTCAATAGGTATTTATGGAATTGAATTATGTCAAAGCTCACCTTTTCTTATCTGTGAAAACCCATGGGTGGATAATAGTCTATGAAGCTGGTAAAAGAAACTTCTACCTGCATTGTTCCACAAAAGAATAACATCTGTAATGTTTGTTTAACCAGTAGAATTAAAAGATGCTTTGACTTTGCTCCAAGAATTAGAGGTTTATATGACCCCAGATAAATGCTGTCTGACACATAATGAGACATCCCAGCAAAGGGATTAAAAAACAAATAACAGGAGTGCCTGGGCAGCTCAATTGGTTAAGCATCCAACTCTTGGTTTCAGCTCAGGTCATGATCTCAGGGTGGTTAGATCGAGCCCCACATCAGGCTCTGCACTCTGTATGCAGCCTGCTTAAGATTCTCCCTCTCACTCTCCCTCAGTCCCTCTCCCCGTCTCTCAAAAAAAAAAAAAAGCAAATAGTATAGATTCGACATTAATATATATATTTTTTGGTTTGAGACTGACGTTGTTTTCCACCAGAGAAAAATGAAAGCAAATGAAAGCAAATGTTTTTTTTTATTAATTTATTTTTTAATTAACATATAATGTTAATGTATTATTTGTTTCAGGGGTACAGGTCTGTGATTCATCAGTCTTACACAATTCACAGTGCTCACCATAGCACATACCCTCCCCAATGTTCATCACCCAGCCACCCCATGCCACCCCATGCCTCCCACCCCCTTCCACTCCAGCAACCCTCAGTTTGCTTCCTGAGATTAAGAGTCTCTTATGGTTTGTCTCTTATGGTTTGTCTCCCTCTCTGGTTTTATCTTGTTTCATTTTTCCCTCCCTTCCCCTATGATCCTCTGTCTTTTTTCTCAAATTCCTCATATCAGTGAGATCATATGACAGTTGTCTTTCTCTGATTGACTTATTTTGCTTAGCACAATACCCTCTAGTTCCATCCATGTCATAGCAAATGGCAAGATTTCAGTTTTCTTGATGGCTGCATAATATTCCATTGTATATATATACCACCTCTTCTTTATCTATTCATCTGTTGATGGACATCTAGGCTCTTTCCATAGTTTGGCTATTGTGGACATTGCTGCTATAAACATTGGGGTGCATGTACCCCTTTGGATCACTACATTCGTATCTTTGGGGTAAATACCCAGTAGTGCAATTACTGGGTCGTACAGTAGCTGTATTTTCAACTTTTTGAGGAAGCTCCATACTGTTTTCCAGAGTGGCTGCACCAGCTTGCATTCCCACCAACAGTGTAGGAGGGTTCCCCTTTCTCCACATCCTCTCCAACATCTGTCATTTCCTGACTTGTTAATTTTAGCCATTCTGACTGGTGTGAGGTGGTATCTCATTGAGGTTTTGATTTGGATTTCCCTGATGCTGAGTGATGTTGAGCATTTCTTCATGTGTCTGTTGGCCATTTGGATGTCTTCTTTGGGAAAACGTCTGTTCGTGTCTTCTGCCCATTTCTTGATTGGATTTTTTGTTCTTTGGGTATTGAGTTTGATAAGTTCTTTATAGATTTTGGATACTAGCCCTTTATCTGATATGTCATTTGCAAATATCTTCTCCAATTTTGTCAGTTGTCTTTTGGTTTTGTTGACTGTTTCCTTTGCTGTGCAAAAGGAAAGCAAATGTTCTTTGTGCATGTAGTTTTATAACTGATATTTACTTTGATAGATAGTGTCACTAACATTAATTGACATGTACACCTGAAAGCATTCCTAAAAAGGCCACCATGCCTTACATCTAAAATCTTTTAGTTTTGAGTTGGGCCTATCCTGAGCCCAGTATCAAATGTGTTTGACTCTGACTCTGACCTAAACGAGCCTGATGATATGTTCCAAAGGCCCCACTTTATGGCTGGTTGTAGTATGACCACTTCTTTAGTCCACCATTATGACTTGCCATCAAATTCTACCTTGGTTGGCCCTTTGGAGGTCATTTGTTGTCCAAAAAGCCTAATTCTCCTGGCAGGTCAGCCACTCCAGTGTCGTCACTCTGTGGCCGGGTCCTGGGTATTGGAGGTGGGCTGCACTCAGCTGGCCTTGGCTGGTGTTGGACGGGCTGAATCCCAGGAGCAGAGGATTCCTGACTCAATGCTGTGAGTGTTGACCATTAAGGATTCATTCATTCCCAGCCCTGCAGTTTATTTGCTGCAAGTTAGTGAAGCTTCTTCAGTCTCAGTTTACTCCTTTGTAAAGTGGAAACAATTAGGCCAAAATGCCCACATGTCTGGGCCCTGGTGAGGATTAAGTGAAACAATGCAGGCAAAACACTTGGCCCCCTGCCTGGCTCACAGTAAGAACCATGACATGATGATCGTGCTGTGATCGTCATTGATCGGCCTGAGGTCCTTCAGTTTAGGCCAAGTCCTAATGTTATAGAGGCTCTTTTTGCCTCTTAAAGATACGCAACATGATAAATATGTTTTTAATAATATATTACTCCATGAAGGAGAAACTATTATAGTCGTCTGTTTTAAATTGTTACTATTCTCACTAACAAAAAATTGAAAAAGAAGAGAAACGGGTTAAGGGATTTGACTTGCCAACTATTAAAAGGGGTTTTAAAATAAAATAACCCCAAAATATGGTATGAGAATCGGTAGAGAGATCCGCGAAGCAAATGAGCAGGAAGAAGTCCGTATAGCAACAGGACTGTCACGCAGGATAAGGGAGCTGGGAGGAGAGGACACACTTGTTCCGGAAGCAGGTAGAAGCGAGCTCCAGCATGCTGCCGCTGGGACTTGTTGCAGCGAACCGTGTCGTGTCTTCCGCTTGAGATGCCTCAGTGGTCCTTAGCACGGTTCCTTACATTTGGTAGGAGGTCGATTACTTCACTGGTCTTCCTTGGACACCAGTGACAGAATATGTACACATTCTGCTTGGCCTTATTCAGTTCAAAACCTGTGGTTCCCATATCACAGTCAGGAAGCCGAATTGCACCACTGTCTAGTATTTGACTCGTGATACATTAAGTTGGCTTATGTGATTTTAGCAAAGTCACTTCAATATGATGATGAAGGATTTAAACCCATGAGATTACCAGAGAATTATCAGGTGTCACACGGTAGCCCCTGAGCATCTTGTGAATGTGTCATGTATCTCAAAAAAAAAAAAAAAAAAAATTCTACACAAAAACGGCAAAGGCTTTGAAGAACTTACAGATAGATCTCTTGTGTGTGCCATACCACACTTTTAATATCTTATTCATTTAGTTTAAGCAATTACTTGATTAAGTTTCATAAGTAAAATGATTGTTCCTTTTAAGTAATTTAAATCATCTTATAATTTTGCTACAGAACATTTAGCATCTTAAATGACAATTATTTGTATCTGATGTTTCACCATAGTTTCACTAGAAGGATTGAATTTTCTATGAAAGGCTTGGTCTACTCTGGAAGCTTTTCTCCCTCTGAATTTTATTTTTCCCATTTTGGGCTGACAGGGCATTTGGAGGGATTCCAGCCTGTTTACTTAGGTCTTCCCCTAAAGAGGTTAGGCGATTAGACAGTGAAGGAGAGGAAGTGCTGTTACCAGTAGGTGGCTCACTATGACTGTGCTTGGGCCAGGATCAGAAATGTCACCCCTCCTCCATTTGGCCTTTGTTTCCAATTCCTGCTTCTTTGAGGCTTTTTCTATAATGTCTGAGTCATTTCCAGAGGGGAAGACAGAGGGGTTAAAAAGAAGCAAGCGAGCAAGCACCAGCCTTTGAGATCTAGAAGAGCAAAGACCCCCATCTTAACTCTGAGCGTTCACAAAGTATAGCCTAGTCCCAGTTCTCTTTCCACATACAATTGCTTGTTCTTTTGTTCCTTGTGTCCTTGGCAAAGACTGAAAGAACCCAGCCTGTAATACTTGGGCCTCCTGTGTCATTTAAGAAATAATAAGCCATTGTCTTCATTAAGCCACCCTTGTTTTAGCAAATAGAATCCAAATACTGGAGAGGGGACATTTTGAAGGGGGGAGAATTAGAGCAGAGATGCTTTACAAAATTCCCTAGAGAAACTGCTTTGTTTCTCCTATTTTATTGCTCCTTACTGAGAAGATTCATATTCAAATGGGTTGAGGTTGTGAATAGTTGCAAGCACATTCTCATGCACCCAGGAAGGCTATGATTATGGCTAATTACAATGAAGAATAAAGTCCTAACAAGAGTGCTCAATCAGATTGTTGTTCGTGCATGAAGTAACTAAGGCCAGCCAATGGAGGTGTGATTTTGGTAATTGCAAACAATGTGGCTATTTGAAAAATGCTTTTAGTAAATCTGTTCAAGACAAAATAAGGTCTAATTAATCACTTTAGGCTCTGAATTCCCCAGATGATCCGTTTGCTCTGTTTTTGTTGTTGTTGTTGTTGTTGTTGTTGTTGTTTTCCTTTTTGGGTCCCTTTAATAAACTATTTCTAAGGTATAAAATATGTTCTTGTTGCCCGCACTTCTGTTTGTTGGAGGAATGCAACTATGTGCCCTATTAGGTAGCTTCTTTTCTGCCAATCATGTTGCAGCCTGCTTTTAATGCAACTTGACAAAAGATTTTAAAAAATAAATGTGTACATATTCTTGTTACTATCCAATAGGAAAATGCATTGTGAAAAATTACTGTAAGACATTAACTATTAATTAAGTAAGCATATTAGCGTCACCATTGTGCTGTTGTATGTTAACTTGGATATTCTGTGTATGTTGCATCTGGTCCTTGGAGTAATGTTTAACTATATACATTAACTATATAACCTTTAAATATTTAGAGGCTTCCATGAAAGCACAATTATGATATAGGAACTTGTACGCATCCCCCCCCATATTTTTTTTCAAAATATACTTGAACTGAAATTGACTTGAGCTTGACTCTTTTTCTGTTTACCATTTTGTATCTTCGTTTCCTCATCTAAAAATAGGCTAATAAAATGGCCAAAGTTACTGCAAGGAATGTGGAGGGATAAAAATTATCCAATTAAAGGTTTTAAAAACATCAATCTTCAATTTCATTTAAGTGTCTAGTAGAATAAACTGTCCCTAACATTTTGAGGAGTTTCATTATTTTTGCCTTATTTGTTTTCTATATATGAACAAAAGGAACTTCCTTTTCTTAATTGAATTAACATTACTAGAAATTACACTCAGCACTGATTTTGACCTAAGGAGCAATGGATGTTTATCTTACAACCTTGGCTACTGTTCTTTCTAAATGAGGGAAAGGAGGAGGGGAGAAGGGAAAGAGATTTTTTAAAAAAGGCTAATTTTTATACAGATATCTTATTTTAACTAATTTACATCTGTCATCTATAAAAGGAAGTAAATACTGAAATTACTAGTCTCCTCATGAAGATATGTGAAAAAGCATTCTTGTAACAGAGAAGAAATAATTCCACATGTACATATCTATAAATCTCTTTGTTTAATTTATCTGAAACTATTAATTTATAATTAGAAGGCTTCTTCTAGTAGTTTTCACCAAATGAATTTTATAATGAAGGCAGATAAAATAACAACGTAGGAAAAAATGAATTTTAGAGCCTTTGTCTTATTCTTTTAAAAATGTACTCTCTATGCAATGCAAATTGCCAGATTTGCTGCCCAGTAACAATATAAAACTGAGTCCTATTTACCATTACCATTGTTTTATTTTATTTATTTATTTATTTTAAAGATTTTATTTATTTATTTGACAGAGAGAGACAGAGTGAGAGAGGGAACACAAGCAGGGGGAGTGGGAGAGGGAGAAGCAGGCTTCCCCGTGGAGCAGGAAGCCGGATGTAGGGCTCGATCCCAAGACCCTGGGATCGTGACCTGAGCCGAGGGCAGATGCTTAACGCCTGAGCCACCCAGGTGCCCCACCATTGTTTTATTTTAGCTAATGATTTGGAATCTTCAATGTGAGTTAAAATAATTGTAGCTGTTATTTTATCTACCAAAAATATAGATTTTCTATGACTTGATGGTATAAAGCATTTGTCTTAATAATTTGGGATTTTATATTTAATGACTTATCTCAAATTCCTGATTGACCAATATTTTGTTGCCAGTTTTAAAATTTTAATCAATCAATATAAAGTTGAAATGCTTCATTGTATATCATACAAGAGAAAGCCATGATCATGTTCTCCAAGTCACTATTCTAACCTTGTTCAGGTGCTGTTGCCCTTGAAAAATTTACATTTTGAGTAGAAGAGAAGGTGGTTAAAAAATCTGAATTCAAGTAGTTCCTTGAGAGAATGAGTAAAATCCATTTTTTTCCTGATTAATATTGAATTTGTTACTTCCCTTCCTGCTCACCAAACACATCAATACAGATGCAAATAAGGTGAGGCCACTTCCTGTAAATCAGCTGTCAACATGTATCAGGGAGAAAAACAATGAACAAGGAGGACTGCTTCTCATAAAGGCTGTGCCTTTCTTCTGTTTGCAAGACGAATATTTATGGCCTTTATAGCTGGCAGCAAAGAACATTTAAAAATATAACTTCATAACATCCAAAGCATTTTGTGAATTAAATCAATCCAAAATGTAGAATTTGAGAGGGTTAATAGAATTTCTTGGTAACTGTTTAATAAAATTAATAGGTTGTTGGTCTGATATATTATTCAGTTGGCTACTATATATTCCCAGTTTTCACTCACAGATAATAGGAAAAGTTAACAAAGATTGTTTTAAAATCACCAATTTTCTAAGAATGTGGATACAGTAAAACACAATTCATCAAAATATTATTTAATCTTTGATTTAGGGTCTATTAGGATAGCAATAATATTGTGCACATATATAGTGCCTTCTATATTCCTCAAAATGTGTATTATTTCCTTTAATTTGTAAATTAAAAACAAAAAACAAAACCTCAAATAAAGTAGGACAGGTACCCATAGCCACCTATCAAAGGAAAAGCCACCAAGGCTTTGATTGAAGTGATTAACCTAAAGAGCACTCAGAAGTGAGGGAAGACTAGCCCAAACGCATGTCCCCATCCGTCACCACATGACCTCTCATTAAAAATACCAGTTTCTGGGGCGCCCACAGGGCTCAGTTGGTTAAGCATCCCACTCAGGGTCCTAGGATCAGCCCAGCATAGGGCTCTGCACTCAGCGGGGAGTCTGCTTGAGATTCTATTCTCACCCTTTCCTTCTGCCCTTCTCTCTCTCTCTCTCTTTCTCTAAAATAAATAAATACTTAAAGCTTAAAAAAACAAACAAACAAACAGAAAAACACCAGTTTCCTTCACTCCATGGATAAGCAGAAATACTGGAGGAAAGTTCTGGGTAGTTAGATGTTAGATAAATCAGCTTTTACTCAATCTTTTTAAAGTAGGCTGCTTCCAGTTGTTGGAAGCACTTTACATTTCTGTTGCAGAACCCTAAAACCATTTATATCAATGCCATTTATATCAATGCCATTTATATCAATGTTCACAAATTATGATCTGTAGAGCTGAAATGCTGTAGAGGTAGTCTGCAATAGAAAGATATTATCAATTAGGATCTTCATTTTTAGGCAAGAGAGCACAACTCTGCCTAACTTGGGCACATGTTGGTTGAAAAGAAATTGGGCACTCGTGAACTGAGGAGGAAGCTCAAGAGACAAGTCTGGAAGATCTTTCGCATGAACTCCATTTCCTCCCTTGTACCACTTTGTACATGATTCAGAGTTAGAGGAGAGAGATGTGCAAAGCTTCAGTCATGGAGTTATGCCAGGAAATGAGAGGACAGGGCTGGCAGAATGAGCTTTCTGCGACCCTGTCTTAGCTCCAGCTACTATAACAAAACTGCCATGTAACAGAAATTTATTTCTCACAGTTCTGGAAGCTGGGAGCCCCAAATCAGGATGCCAGTGGGCTTGTTCCAGTGAGCTTGTTCTAGTGAGACTCTCTTGCAAGTTGCAGACTGCCTACTTCTCCTTGTATCCTCACATGGCAGAGAGCAGAGAGAGGAAGCAAGCTCTCTGGTGACTCTTAAAAGGCAAGAATACTGCTCACTAGGGCCCCGCCCTCATGTCCTCATCTAATCCTAATCACCTTCCAAAGTCCCCACCTGCTAACACCATCACATGGGGTTGGGGGGTAGGGGTTCAACATACAAATTTTAGAGGGACACATACAACCCATAACAGACCTCCTTTGTCCTCTGTGGTCTTTGGGGGAGCACCTTTATTTACTCCCTCATCAATACTAAACACAGAAGAGAAAAGGAGATTCCCCAAAAGGGAATGATGCTAGGAAGGGGCAGCTGACACTGGGCACATGAAAAATGATGCAAGTCTCCTACAGTCTCCAAACTGTGAGCTGTAGGGGAGGAAAATTTTTTCTTGACCCACTGAAGGTTTCTGGCTGGGCCAGAAAATTAAATTGACAAAGACAGATTACCGGGAGAAAAGCATACACATATATTTAACACTAATTTTACCTGACATGGAGCCTTCATAAGGAGATAAAGACCTGAAGAAAGGGTTAAGCTTGCGTATTTTTATGTCAAGTTTGATGAAGAGTGGAAAGTCGTGAGAAAATGTGATAAAACAGAAGGGTCTGAATTAAGGGTGGTTAACTGGGGAGAACTTAGCAAAGCCTATTCCTTCAGATTCCTCTCAGTGTCCCTCTACCCTCAGTGATAAAGATGCTCCGTTCCTCTGCATGCAGGGAGGGTGGCTCTTCCATGAGGGTCTATCAACTGCTTCAGAAAAAGGGCAGAGAGTCCTTCCTGCGCCTACTGTTTCTCAACTTCCTTCAGCTTAAGATACTCAGTATGCCAAGGTGTGCCATATTTTAGGGTAGCATTCTTGAGCCCCATCAACTGAAAGCAGAATTTCTCTCTACTGTTCCGTGTGTAATGAGTAAGGGGACATCTTTATAAATTAGGAATATTTACATATTCCAGACTCAGAGAACAAAGATCTAAGACTCCACATCATTGAAAAAGCATAGTTGTCTACTTTAATGCATGTTTCTCAACCTTCCTTAATACTTTTCTGTGCACATAAATGAGATTGTAGGATCTAGAGAAAGACACAGATACAGCAGGAGCCGGAGTGAAGACAGCCTCTTTCAGTGGGGCATCACATCCTTGCAGATATTTCTCTCTGACCCTTATACTCACTATTTCCCACCCCTTCCCTGCCTGATCCTTGTCAACACTGGAACTCATCCATCTCAAAGGCAGACTCTACTGAGGCCCCTGTGCCCTTCTGCCTGGCTCAGATTTAGGGTAAAACTAATTTGAGGGGCACCTGGGGGTTGAGTCGGTTAAGCGTCTGACTCTTCATTGTGGCTCAGGTCATGATCTCCAGGTCGTGAGATCCAGCCTCACGTCGGGCTCCATGCTCAGCGTGGAGTCTGCTTGAGATTCTCTCTCTTCCTCTCGCTCTGCTCCTCCCCCTGTTCTCTCTCTCTCTCAAATAAATAAATAAATCTTAAAAAAAACTAATTTGAAATATTTTTTACTTGCTCTTCTCGACAGGTTTAATCAACTGGAAGTTTAGTGTTCCACGTCTGTCCTGTTTTTTTCCAAGCCCATGTAATGATTAAAACAGCCTTAAGCGCGTCAGAATACTCAGTGTAGTGGAAGGCCTGGGCTGGGAATTCCACCTGAGCCCCTCACTGGTTACTTGACCCTGGGCAAGGCACCAAGACCTCATGCCCGTGAAGGCAGGCCCTGGCTTTGGCCATTGCATACACTCTTGACGGCATGTGCTCAACTAACATTAGTTGAGTGAATAATCAGATGACTGCCTGAATAAGTATGACTTTGCTGGGCCTCAGTTTCCCCCAGTTGTAAAATCAGAGAGCTGGACTAGACAACTTTCCAATCCCTTCTAGTGCAAGGAACTATGTATAACATAGTCAGCAATATTGAAGTCTGAAGAGAATGCAAGCTTTAGGTTGTCACTGATGTATTTTAAAACTCCTTATTACCATTTTAAAAGGTGTTTGAGAATATTGAGCAGGTACATCTATTTTTCTTCCCTAAAAATTAAACGTGTCTCCTTTACAACCAGGGAGGATGATACTGAGTAGAAGGGCCTGAGCTACAGGCTGGGTACCTGTTGAGAAATGGATTAATCCACATTTTAACTTGGAACCACATCTGTGCAGTGAGCAAAACCTTAACATTTATAGAGCATCTGTACTGTGGCATCGTGCACTATTTTCACATATGTTATTTTATGAAACCCTGAAGAATGCGGTGCAGTATATAATATTATTTAATAAAGAAAGAAATGCAGGCTCTGAGAGATGACTCAACTTGCCCAAGTATAGCTAGAGACTAAATGGATGGAGCCAGTATTGGAATGTAAGTCTGGATACATTGTTCATGCTTTTCTACCTCCCTATTTAATGTTTCATTTCAAAGATTTCCACCCTTTTGCTCTCATTTTCTTTTATGTCTTTTTACTCTGCACATTCCTTATCTTGAGGCCTTTTGTTACTTTTTTCTCCTCCTCAATTCTTCCATTATTTGGATTTTTCCATTCTGTCCTTTGATGTATCTGTTTTCCCCAGGGAGCCAAGTTGTTTTTCCTCCTCCCAGTTTCTCCTGAGGTTACAGAAATCCTCTACATCTTGAGTTCCAGTGCCAAGATACTTATTTCTAAATCTTACCTTTGAATAATTATCTTCTTTAGTTTTGTGTTCCTCTTCCTTTAAACTGTTTACTCTGTTCCCTATTAATAGTTTATTAAGTCATTTTTACATGCTACTTGAATAAAAAAATTATACTTAAAATATCTAACTACCAATTATCAATATTTTACTGCTTGATTTTCATAATGAAATCATAGTTTGACATAAAAGATAATATTCTAAAAAGAAATTTCATTGAAGCAACAGAGTAGAGCTGGGAAAAAAAACTCTAGGATAAACAAATAAATATTTATTCATTCCTTATCTGTTTGTTGGTTGCCTACTATGTATCAGACATTCTTCTAGGTGATCATACAAAACACCTACCATCTTACTGATTTTAGGAGGTTAAGGATAGACAGATAGATATAAAGATATAAAATGAAACAGATAGATATATTCTTTCTACCTGTCTATCTGCCTATTTGTCTGCCTTCATATAAGGACTCAAGTAAAAAAAAATTCTGGAATGCTTGCTTTTGTTCAAGTTCTTGTTTTAAAGTTTAAATTGACTCATCTCTTTATATATTTTAGAAAATTTAATTTTTGCTGAAGTAAACTTTCAGTTTCTACAAATGTTACTACAAACGTTAACTCAAAAGTGCTTTAGTTGGTTGGGAAACCATTATCTGATAATGTCTGTACTGCAGGGGAGGAGACTTCTCTTTCTTCATTACCCCTACACTTTTATTGAGTACTGACTACATATACTAGACATTTGTTATAAGCAATCTCATGTATGATTTTGTTATGGTCCCACATCTGATCTATAAAGCATGTGCTGTTATATATATTTTTTCTTATCATGTCCAAAGAATTTCTTAGCCAAAAGATTGGGCAGAAATGCACTAGACTTCCATGGTGATTGGTAAGGGAATGATCTATGGCAGCCCTGAGTTTTCTGAGCCTAAAGTGAATTTCTTACCAATTACTGAATGTTAACCGAACATTTATGAACACATGTCATATGCTCCCTCTAGGATAGTACAGAACCTCAAGAAATCTAGGAAAATGGCCAAATTCTTGCTCTGGATTGTGGCTTTCAACAATAATTGACATGCAAGTTGTTGAAGAGCTTGTGGCTGCTTCCGTCAGAAAACTGATATATAAATTTGTGGAGTATCTATCTGATCTACTGTGGCTCTTACAAAATTAAAGCTTGTTAAATTACATAAGTATATTGTGAAAATGATATATTCTTGCTGAATATGCTAGTTTTACTCTTTTACCTACTGTTTTAGAATATGACAGTAGGGACACAGCATTTTAATAAACTTTACATTAAAACTTCTCCTATAAATTAATCTGAGTGTTTCACACTAAAACAGAGTATTTTTTAAGTATATATCAAGTTTCAACTATACTGATTCATTTTTAACTTCCTAAAGAAGATTTTTAAAAGCTTAGACTGTAGCTATCAAGATTTGTAATTCCGCTAAAGCCTGTTATATAATCCTGAAAATGTTTAAGTACATCACATGTAATTTAAATTATTGAAAAGTTTATTTTACACTTCTTGAAGACTCAGAGCTCCTTAAATTTATTTCACAAAAGGCCCATCTTCTCCAGAATAAATTTAACTTGCCTCATGCCATTAGTATTTAGAAAGACTCAAATTAAGTGGAACATAGCTAAATTGAACCTTTAATTAACTCGATTTTTTTTTCTTTTTGCTCTACTTTTAGAGAGCATAAAATAACTGGAAAACAAACAAGATAGCAAGGATTTGTTTTAAAAATCTGCCTTCAAGTTGGTGCTGGGGGTCAGTGAATAGCTAGCCCAGTTTGCATATTACAAAACTATAAAGTTATGATCCATAACAATGTTCTCGGTTCATGAAAGAAATATTACAGTTTGTTTGATATACTTTTATTTGCTAAAGCAGAAAAGTGAGCTAATAGATGTTCAGAATACTTCCAGCAATGAAAGATTGAATCAGAATTGGTTTCCTCATTATCATTCTGAAAACCAAGAAATTAAATTAACCTAAACTCATTTTCACCTGAGCATTCTAATTAATCAAATGGATTAACAAACGGATGGGTAAGAGATGAAAAATACTTACGGGAGAAAAGGAGAGGCAATACTTTTGGTGAGAGAAATTGCTCACTTAAAACAGCAATAATGCAGACTACACATTTACTGAGAGCCACCGAGTCCTGTTCTTCTCATCTTTGCCAACAGATTTCCCTTCATCCTGGTGTCACGCACACCTTTTCCAGAAATGTTCCAAAGACTATTCCCATCTGACAGATTCTAACCAACTCCACTCTGCTGCAGTTACTCTTTATTGTAACATCTTTAATAAATACATACAGTCCGCTGTGTCTGTGCAAGATATTATCCTTAGCACCATAGAAACCCACTCTCCTATAGGCTTGGCTCTTTTGTTATACCTTATAGTTCTCTGCCCCTGAGGATTTGCAAGTTAGGATACTTCATGTGTCCATTTTCTTCAAGAAATGCTTACCAAACACAGAGAAAAAAAAATCTCTAAACTGATTCTCAATCACCATCTTCATTTACTTACTGACCTTCCTACTTCCACAAAGAATTTGAGGGAAACTAAAAGGTGCCATTACAAGGAGAGCTTCCATAGAAAAGGGACAGAGGTGGAGAGGGAGAATTCTATCAGAAAAAGTATTTAAGGGAGGCAATTTTACCTGAACCAAAAGATATCACTGATATTCATAGTAGGACAGAAAAAAACCAGGAAACTTGATGAGTTCCCCAGTTTCTGTTTGATTAAAGGCAGTAAGTCAATGCATCAGGAAAACCAAACATCATCTCTGGGCTGAACTGAAGAGGTGTTTCCACTGTGGTCATTTGTCTCAGGACTTGTCGCATGAACAGCATTTGGGAGATAGTTGTTGAATGCTGAGTAGTGACTGTAGTTGGGATGTAGCTGATGAATGGGACCTGCTGGGGAGACAGCTCCTGGCTGTCCTTGTCCTCCTCCCACTGGAAAGTTCCCTTGGCAGTTGGCTGAGCGCTACATACTCCGTGTGCATCTGAGATGTGTCTCCTGAGTGCTCCCCAGGCCTGCAGCTCACCTGGGAGCCCAGTTTGGGCCTTCATCTCGTGCACTTTCAGAAGCCTCAGGGCCCAGCCCAGTATTCTCTTGTTTGGACTTTCCTTTTCTTTGCTTGTTGGGTTTTATTCTGTTTGTATTTCTTGGTTATCCCTCCATCGCTGTTGCCATTTCTCCCCCAATTCTCTAGTAACAGAAATGAGTGGTAGCAGGTTTTTTTTTAAACTGAAGTCTTGGGAGTAGCAGTTGGGGAACTATGGTACAGAATGGGTAAGCAGTTACTATCTCTCTAGAGATCACTGTGGTGAAGACAAGCCTTCTGTTCTGCCTGTGGCATCGTCTAGAGCTGGCGGCTCCCACCTGAGAGCTGCCTCAGAATTCCCTAGTTATGCAGAGTGGCTAGAGTCTCTGCCTCCCTCCTCCCCTTTGAGACAGCTCAAAGGCCCATCTTTCCATAACCGAAAATGTATCTGAGGTATTTTCCAAACAAACAGAGGAACCATTGCTAAGAGAAATGTTGTCTTCCTGGAACAACTGGCCCAAATTGGAATCCGATTTTAGAATAATACAAGTTTCCTTCCGGCTGCACACACATAGCTCCATGAACGGGGTCCTGAGAATCAGGTGGTGAACCTCCAGTCTCCTGGGAACTTTGACCAATCAGAATATTCCCATTTCCTCCTGCAGGAAAGGAGGTCTCTAGGGACCCCGGGTCCTAGAAGACAGCCTCATGGAGGAAAAGGCCCTTGCCCTCCAGCCTGACTGACCTTGATTTAACTCTTTTCTCAACACTCATTACCTTGCCCTTTGCTCTTGGGCAATTGTCAGAACCTTTCTGAGTCTTACTTTTCTCATCAATGAAATGGAGAGAAGAAATCTTAACCTTGTGTTGTTACGTTCCATTTTGCCTTCAAAGTGACTTCATTTTTCTAGACAATTTTTATTTTAAGCTTTCTCTCTCATCGTGCCTGCCTTAATACCCATCACCGGGCTAAACAATCCCCCCTCCCCCCTGCCCTCTAAAACCCTGTTTGTTTCTCAGAGTCCATAGTCTCTTAAGTAAGGTTCATCTCTCCCTCCAATTCCCCCACCCCCATTTTTCCCTTCCTTCTCCTAATTTCCTTCATGCTATTGCTTATGTTCCACAAATAAGTGAAACCATATGCTAATTAACTTTCTCTGCTTGACTTATTTCACTTAGCATCATCTCTTCCAGTCCCATCCATGTTGATGTAAAAGTTGGGTATTCATCCTTTCTGATGGCTGAGTAATGTTCCATTGTATATATGGACCACATCTTCTTAATCCATTCATCTGTTCAAGGGCATCTCGGCTCTTTCCACAGTTTGGCTATTGTGGACATTGCTGCTATGAACATTGGGGTGCATATGGCCCTTCTTTTCACTACATCTGTGTCTTTGGGGTAAATACCCAGTAGTGCAATTGCTGGGTCATAGGGTAGCTCTATTTTTAAATTTTTGAGGAACCTCCACACTGTTTTCCAGAGTGGCTGTACCAGCTTGCATTCCCACCAACAGTGTAAGAGGGTTCCCCTTTCTCCACAACCTCTCCAACATTTGTTGTTTCTTTCCCTGTCCATTTTTGCCATTCTAACTGGTGTAAGGTGGTATCTCAGTGTGGTTTTGATTTGGATTTCCCTGATGGCTAATGATGATGAACATTTTTTCATGTGTCTGTTAGCCATTTGTATGTCTTCTTTGGAGAAGTGTCTTTTCATATCTTCTGCCCACTTTTTGACTTGATTATTTGTTTTTTGGGTGTTGAGTTTGAGAAGTTCTTTATAGATCTTGGATACCAGCCCTTTATCTGTAGTGTCACTTGCAAATATCTTCTCCCATTCTGTGGGTTGCCTCTTTGTTTTGTTGGCTGTTTCCTTTGCTGTGCAGAAGCTTTTTATCTTGATGAAGTCCCAAAAGTTCATTTTTGCTTTTGTTTCACTAGCTTTTGGAGATGTATCTTGAAAGAAGTTGCTGTGGGCGATGTCAAAGAGGTTACTGCCTATGTTCTCCTCTAGGATTTTGATGGATTCCTGCCTCACATTGAGGTCTTTCATCCACTTTGAGTTTATCTTTGTGAATGGTGTTAGAGAATGTTCGAGTTTCATTCTTCTGCACGTGGCTGTCCAATTTTCCCAGCACCATTTATTGAAGAGACTGTCTTTTTTCCATTGCATGTTTTTTCCTGCTTTGTCAAAGATTATTTGACCATAGAGTTGAGGGTCCATATCTGGGTTCTCTATTCTGTTCCATTGGTCTGTATGTCTGTTTTTGTGCCAGTACCATGCTTTCTTGGTGATCACAGCTTTGTAATATAGCTTGAAATCAGGCAACGTGATGCCCCCAGCTTTGTTTTTCTTTTTAACATTTCCTTGGTGATTCGGGATCTTTTCTGATTCCATACAATTTTTAGGATTGTTTGTTCCAGCAGTTTGAAAAATGTCATTGGAATTTTGATCGGGATGGCGTTGAAGGTATAGATTGCTCTGGGTAGCATAGACATTTTAACAATGTTTATTCTTCCGATCCATGAGCATGGAATATTTTTCCATCTTTCTGTGTCTTCTTCAATTTCTTTCATGAGTGTTCTGTAGTTCCTAGAGTATAGATCCTTTACCTCTTTGGTTAGGTTTATTCCGAGGTATCTTATGGTTTTTGGTGCTATTGTAAATGGAATCGTTTCTCTAATTTCTCTTTCTACAGTTGTGTTGTTAGTGTATAAGAAAGCAAGTGATTTCTGTGCAGTGATTTTGTATCCTGCCACATTACTGAATTGCTGTATGAGTTCTAGTAATTTGGGGGTGGAGTCTTTTGGGGTTTACACATAAAGTATCATGTTGTCTGCGAAAAGAGAGAGTTTGACTTCTTCCTTGCCAATTTGAATACCTTTTATTTCTTTTTGTTGCCTGATTGCTGTTGCTAGGACTTCTAGTACTATGCTGAACAATAGTGGCGAGAGTGGGCACCCTTGACATGTTCCTGATCTTAAGGGAAAGGCTCTCAGCTTTTCCCTGTTGAGGATGATATTCGCTGTGGGTTTTTCATAGATGGATTTTATGAACTTGAGGAATGTTCCCTCTATCCCTATACTCTGAAGAGTTTTAATCAGGAAAGGATGTTGTATTTTGTCAAATGCTTTTTCTGCATCAATTGAGAGGACCATATGGTTCTTCTCCCTCCTCTTATTAATGTGTTCTATTACATTGATTGATTTGCAAATGTTGAACCACACTTGCATCCCAGGGATAAATCCCACTTGGTTGTGGTGGATGATCCTTTTAATGTATTGTTGGATCCTTTTAGCTAGGATTTTGTTGAGGATTTTGGAATCCATATTCATCAGGGATATCAATCTGAAATTCTCCTTTTTGATGGGGTCTTTGCCTGGTGTGGGGATTAAGGTAATGCTGGCCTCATAGAATGAGTTTGGAAGTTTTCCTTCTGTTTCTATTTTTTGAAACAGCTTCAGTAGAATAGGTATTATTTCTTCTTTGAATGTTTGGTAGAATTCCCCAGGAAATCCATCAGGCCCTGGACTCTTGTTTTTGGGGAGGTTTTTGATCACTGCTTCAATCTCGTTACCGGTTATTGGCCTATTCAGGTTGTCAATGTCTTCCTGTTTCAGTCTTGGCAGCTTATAGGTTTCCAGGAAGGCCTCCATTTCATCCAGATTGCTCAGTTTATTGGCATATAGTTGTTGATAATAATTTCTAATAATTGTTTCTATTTCCTTGGTGTTGGTCGTGATCTCTCCCCTTTCATTCATAATTTTATTAATTTGGGTCCTTTCTCTTTTCTTTTGGATAAGTCTGGCCAGTGGTTTATCGATCTTATTAATTCTTTCAAAGAACTAACTTCTAGTCTCGTTGATCTGATCTATTGTGTTTCTGGTTTCTAATTCATTGTTCTCTGCTTTAATTTTAATTATTTCTCTTCTAATGCGTGGCTTAGGCATCGTTTGTTGCTTTTTCTCTAGTTCTTTAAGGTGTAGAGTTAGTTGGTGAATTCGGGATTTTTCTGTTTTTTTGAGTGAGGCTTGGATGGCTATATATTTCCCCCTTAGGACCACCTTTGCAGTATCACATAGGTTTTGGACCAATGTGTTTTTGTTCTCATTGATTTCCGTGAATTGTTTAAGTTCTTTGATTTCCTGGTTGACCCAAACATTCTTGAGCAGAGTGGTCTTTAGCTTCCAAGTGTTTGAATTTCTGCCAAATTTTTTCTTGTGATTGAGTTCCAGTTTTAAAGCATTGTGGTCTGAGAATATGCAGGGAATAATCTCAATCTTTTGGTATCGGTTGAGACCTGATTTGTGAACCAGTATGTGGTCTACTCTGGAGAAAGTTCCATGTGTGCTGGAGAAGAATGAGTATTCTGTTGTTTTAGGGTGGAATGTTCTGTAAATATCAATGAGGTCCCTCTGGTCCAGTGTATCACTCAAAGCTCTTGTTTCCTTGTTGATTTTCTGCTTAGATGATTTGTCCATTGCTGAGAGTGGAGTATTGAGGTCTCCTACAATTAATGTATTGTTATCAATAGGACTCTTTATTTTGGTTAACAGTTGGCTTATGTAGATGGCTGCTCCCATGTTGGGGGCATAGATATTTACAATTGTTAGATCTTCTTGTTGGATAGACCCTTTAAGAATGATATAGTGCCCTTCTGTGTCTCTAATTACCGACTTTAGTTTAAAATCTAATTTGTCTGATATAAGAATTGCTACCCCAGCTTTCTTTTGAGGTCCGCTGGCATAGAAGATGGATCTCCATCCCTTCACTTTCAGTCTGGATGTATCTTTAGGTTCAAAATGAGTCTCTTGTAGGCAGCATATGGATGGGTCCTGTCTTTTTATCCAATCTGCAACTCTGTGCCGTTTTATGGGAGCATTTAGGCCATTCACGTTGAGAGTCATTATTGAAAGATATGAATTAATTGTCATCATGTTGCCTGTGAAGACGTTGTTTTTATAGATTGTCCCTGTAAATTTCTGTTGTATATCACTCTTGGGGTCTTTCTCCTTTTATAGAACCCCCCTTAATGTTTCTTGCAGGGCCGGCTTAGTGGTCACATATTCTTTCAGTTTCTGCTGGTCGTGGAAGCTCTGCATCTCTCCATCCATTCTAAATGACAGCCTTGTCAGATAAAGTATTCTTGGCTGCATGTTCTTCTCATTTAGTACCCTGAATATGTCTTGCCAGGCCTTTCTGGCTTGCCAGGTCCCTGTGGATAGGTCTGACGTTATTCTGATGTTCCTCCCTCTGTATGTAAGGAATCTCTTCCCCCTAACTGCCCTTAAGATGGTTTCCTTGGTTCTAAGATTTGCAAGTTTTACTATTACATGCCGGGGTGTTGGCCTGTTTTCCTTGATCTTGGGAGGGGTCCTCTCTGCCTCTAGGATGCGAATGTTTGTTTCATTCCCCAGATTAGGGAAGTTCTCAGCTACAATTTGCTCAAATACATCTTCTAGTCCTCTCTCTCTCTCCACTCCCTCCAGGATTCCAATGATTCTGACATTGGAACGCTTCATGGTGTCACTTATTTCTCTGATTCTATTTTCATGGATTCTGAGTTGTTTTTCCCTGGCCTCCTCTTTTCCCTTTTTATCTATTATATTGTCTTCCAGGTCGCTTATTCGTTCTTCTGCCTCACTTACCCTAGCTGTTAGATAATCTAGATTGGGTTGGATCTCATTGATAGCATTTTTAAGTTCTGCCAATTCAGTTTTCATTTCTGCCCTTAGAGACTCTATGTTGCCATTAGTTGATTTCTCCATTCTAGCCATTGTCTTCACAATTGCTAGCCTGAATTCCATCTCCAACATCTTGGTTATATCTGCATCCATTTGTAAATCTGCAGCATAAGTCATAATCTCTGAGTCTTTTCTATTTTGGGGGTTCTTCCTCCTAGTCATTCTGTTGATGGGTGTTTGAGGGAATGTATAGAGTCCAAATTATTGACCAGAACCCAAGCAAGATGCACCTGTTTTATAGGGACCTTAGGGTAGCTGGCCTCTTGTTTTTCCAGCCTGTCTTCTGGGAGAGGGGCCTGCCGCACTGTTACTCAGGCAACCCTGTTCGGGCGGAGTTGCCCTGCCCCCCTGTGGCGGGGGATGGGCTCAGCGGGAATCAGTTTTTGGGGCTTTTGTTCTCTGGTGCCTTTCCCTGGCGGCTTTCCACGTCTCTTCCACGAGTCAGAGCAGAAGAGACTGTTTTCAACCCTCTGCCTCAGAGCAGAGAGACCTCAGTCTGTTCTTCAGTGAGCTCTCCCGGCCACACTGTCTCCGTTTCTGTCCGTGCTGCTATAAACTGCAGTGTCCTGGGTTGTGCGCCCCTCCACAGGGCCCCCAGTCCTGCCTCCAGGTCGGGGCACGTCTCTGCCCTTTGTGCTTCTAAAACCGCCAGCCGCTCCCAGTTCGCACGCCAGACCCCACCGCTCCAGGTTTCCACCCAGGGGGCTGCCCTAAAGTCCTTTCCCCGCTGCTACCAGTCTGCGAGTCTGTGCCCTGTCCCCAGCGCCCAAGGCTGTCGCTCACCAGCGGTGTAGGATCCCCACAGCCAGGCACCCTCCCGCTGCTGTTTATCCTCCGATATCTGCCCGCGTAATCAGGGCTCCCCACTTTGTACCTCGAAACCAACCACCTGTGATATTCTGTTTGTAGAGATCCAGATCTTCTTACATCTCAGGCTGATTTCGTGGGTGCTCAGAGTGGTCTGGTAGATATCCAGCTCAATTCGGGGACCAGTTGAAATAGGGTCCCCTACTCCTCCGCCATCTTTCCTCTCCTCCCCCATATCCTTAAAGTCTTAGAGCACGTTTTCTGAGTATATCCCAATAGAATACCTTGTCTGCCAAAGGCTAAAAGTTATTATTTGGGAATAATAAATCAGAGCAAAAAAGATGTAGAGTTCATGGTATATTATTAGTTTCAAGTTTGCTAATCCTTATTTTATGAGATTTAATTTTCATGATGTTTACTTCCCATTCAGCCTATTGTCAGAAAAAAGAATGCTTTTTGTGTTCAATGAAGAGATAGGCCAGAGACTAATAAATGTGTGCTTTGCCCTTGCTTTAGATAAATGCGATAGTTAAAAGAAGCCATGGCAGGGTATTGGGGCCCTTATGTTTACCATGGTAAAATTAATACCTTACAAGTTTTCTAAGGAGTTTGTAAGATGTCACAGATTTATTTTTAATATAATTTCAAAGTTGGAAAGCTAAGAAATATGAACCTTGATTCTTGACAAATTCATTATCAATAATACCGTATGCAGAACAAAATTACATGTTCAGCAAAAAAATAATCTGTCATAAGACTAAACTAATTTGCAAGTAATTAAAAATTTACCTGAAAATGTAATAATGAGTTCTCTTGAGAGTATATGGAACATTGATCACTCTATTAGGGCACTATAGTCTATATGGTTTTATAAAAATAAGGTGAATCTTAGAGTAATTGAGCTGGAAGATACATTGAAAAATCATCTGTCTGTAGGAAAGATGGGTGTCCACTTTTTGAAGTCTCTGGGGATAGAATGGAGACATTCTTGGGAGCCTCTGCTGGATTTTATTACTGTGGACATCCAGGTGACCGCCACTGTGTCACTGTGTTCACTCTCACATGTCACGGCATGACTTCAGGGCATTTCCACTTATTTACTTCTGCATACAGAGAGTGTTTGCAAAACAATTAGCATACTGCTCCGTAACTATTATGCGCTCAGATATTAGTATTTTTCTCTCTGTACATGAATTTTTGAGGGGTTAACTAGAATCTGGGGCAAATATTGGTCAATTAATAACTGTATTATTAAATCATGTCATTCTGTAAATATAGATTTATAATTTTAAGTAAATATTCTTTCCAATAATTGAATGCTAGGATGCTATTGCTATTATAAACACATACCAACAAAAATCATGTTGAATTGAGAATCAAGATGGAAGAAGATACCTAAATCTGTCAGTCTCCACTTACTTCTGTCTATGAAGTTGCCCTTTTCCAGACCTTCCTTTCCTGCCCAACTGGCCTTCATGCTTTAAAAAATATATATATATACACAATTCGATTGAGTTATAATTTAACATTTTTGTATCTACCAATTTTTTGGAACATATTTGGAAAAAAAGACCCAGCAAGCAGAACATGATTACCTTGAGAAAATTTTGCATGTATATTCACATGCCTCAATGCATATGTACATTAGGAAGTT
This sequence comes from Mirounga leonina, assembly GCF_011800145.1. NCBI lineage: Eukaryota > Metazoa > Chordata > Mammalia > Carnivora > Phocidae > Mirounga > Mirounga leonina. Next base: position 5,708,481 of record NW_023270816.1, read on the forward strand.
AGAAGCTCCTCTTTAAAAAGTATAATGAAACTTGTACGAAGTATATGAAACCTTCATAGGAAAGAAGAAAGTAGTTTATTTTTGTAGTTGGATTATCTTGGTAAACCTTATGAAGAAAAGGTACAGGTACAATCCACATTTTCCTAGCAAACACTTTTGGTTCCACTCACCACCAATCCCACTAAATGTACCTCACCCTTATACAGAAATAAATGTCTTCCAAGGGCAGTTTGCCTACAGAGAAGTTTATAGAGATTCAGGGAATAAGTGTTCAAATGTAGTGCAGTACCTTATTATCTCTCATTATTATTCAGATTTTGGCCTCAAGGCCTGAATATCACTAGGTCAGAAGCTCAATTTTATTAGTACATTCGAAAAGATAATTAGTCAATTAGGAAGTGAAAGTACAAAAACTAGTTTAATGTGCAAAGAGCCATTTACAGGATAGTGTAAACCTGACTCTGATTCCAATCCTAGAAATTAATGCTAAGCCTGCCTTCTACCTGATATGTTTCCCCCCCTATGTAAGTATATTATTTATGAGATTTGGTTATCAAGAAATAAAAGAATATTGAATTCCAAGAGCAGTTGTTTTTAGGTAACAGATGGAATAAATTAAAGCTGCCCTATGAACAATTAAGTAGCTGGACCATGTGCCTTATGAGGGCACATGTCTGTTGCCACTAGTTCCTTGGTACCTAGGACAGTGCCCAGCATATAGGAGATACTTAACTGACTCACTCATTAAAGATGGGCCACTCATGGGCGCCTGGGTGGCTCAGTCGTTAAGCGTCTACCTTCGGCTCAGGTCATGATCTCAGGGTCCTGGGATCGAGTCCCACGTTGGGCTCCCTGCTGGGCGGGAAGCCTGCTTCTCCCTCTCCCGCTCCCCCTGCTTGTGTTCCCGCTCTCACTGTGTCTCTCTCTGTCAAATAAATAAATAAAATCTTTAAAAAAAAAAAAGTTGGGCCACTCATTATTATTTTCTGAATTTTAGTGGTAGAAACTTATTAGATTTCTTATTAGACCCTCACTTTCATTCACTCAGCAAATATGTTCAAGTCTTATCTGAGAATGCTGTAGGTCAGTAAGAAATTGTATAATTGTTCCTGATACAATGCTAAGCAGTTGTGTAATCTGGTCAATTGCAGGGAACATTAAATAGTCAAAATGTCTAAAGCAAAGACTATTTAGAGATCACTAGGGGGTCATTACTAGATGTCATTGGTGATTGTTTAGGCAGGAAACTATCAGTGATGCAAACTAGGACAGCCTTCTTAGATCCTGATTAGATGCTAAATGCTATTAAATGCCCTAAAGCATAATAAATACATTTCATTTTATTCTAATCAACCTGGAAAGAGTTAACACTACTTCTAAAATATGCTAACTATTCTTCTAGATACTAGCTGGCTTAAAACCCAATTTGGCACCAAAATTTTCAGTGATTCACATCTTATGAACAGGACATCTTTAAAAAAATTTGATAGGGTGATCCAACAGTAGGTCAGAAAAAATAGTAAGGTAGCCAGGGTCTTGGTGCCTACCATTCAGCAGCAAATGAAAGTGCTAAATAACTGCACGATCTCTCTTAGATTTCTCGTAATTCAAGTTATCTTCTTTTCAATAAATATTAAACCAAAGCCAGAAACAGAGTTTATTGCTTACAAGTAGGTGGTGCTTCTGCTCGTGCACTTTCATGTCAGACCTCGTATTAACAATATTGATTATTGTAGGGATTTGTATAAAGTCAATATTAGAATGCACTATTTTATACTTGCATTGTATTCTAAATCAGACAGGTCAGTCAAAAACATGAGGGAGTAAAAAAAAAAAAAAAAAAAAAATGCCCAGCTGAAGGATAGGTTGTCAAATAATTCAGAGATTTTTTTTTTTACACTTTCCTTCCCACCCAACCCAATGATCAGATGCCTTAAAGAAGTTTTATTAATAAGACAGACTGCTTTAATCTTTCCTCTCAAGCTTTATCTCCCAGTTTTCCTGTCACTTTGTGACTGTTGGAATATAATTTATTTCTTTATGTCAATTAGGGCTTTGGGCCAGGGTTTGGGAGCATGAATCTTCCTTCTTAGGGTTTTCACGCAAAGGCTCTATACATAAGATGACAATAGAAAAATAGTAAACAAAGTGCCAGCTAATTAATTAGACTGGGAAAGTGCCCTGATAATCTTCAAACGCAGGACTTTTGTGAAAAATCATATGGCACCATGGCTCTTAGGCCAGAAAACTCATTCTTTCTTTCCCTGAATCTCTGCCTAATGAACCTACAAACATGGAGATTAGATTAGATTAATTCTGTATAGAGAAAGGCCAATCAGAATCCCACAAGCACCTGGCAACAGAGGGAGGAATAGGGTGTGGCATGTACATGGGTGGACACATGCATGTACACACAGCCCCTTCAACTATAACTCTCGTGCAGTATGGTGTTTGTGTATCTCCCATCCTTTCTCACTGAAGATTTTTTGAATCGCTAGTCAAAAGTGCCTTGAGGAACACAAGTTCTTCACTAGCTACCTGTCCTCTTCTTTATACGACATAGGGTCTATCATGTTCAAAGCTGGTCTTCCCTGCAAAGTTCTGCTCTATAGCTGTGTCCTTCACTCAGAGTGCTTAATACTAAATGCAAAGAATGATCAGTTTTGGTATCCGTTAATGCTCCAAGTTTTATTTTTAAATAATTGTCAATGATTGTACTTCCAGGGAGATTTTCTTCCTTCAATAAGATCTCTGTGCTTACCAGCTATTTGGTCTTAGAATTTTTTTTTTTTTCCATTTCCCTGGAGCTTGAGCTCCTGGGTCTGTCTCTAATTACTCTATCTCTAAAGTGAACTGCCGTGTTGAGAAGGCACATCTCTATGCATTTCCTTCCCTAAATAGCCCTAGCTTAGAAATGGTCTCCTAGCTATTTGCCCCTTCACCGCCCACCTCCCTTCCTGGCAAAAGCTGTGCATGTCGCAGTGCCTCCTGGGCATCACCATAACCATGTGGGATGCAGCCGTGGGGTGGGGGGGTTTAAATATCCATGACCACCATTATAGGGGCTAATCACAAAAGAGAACAGTTTCAGGTGGAACCTCATGGCAATGACAAGACACTTTAAACCACAGTTGAATTTTCTTCTGATAAGGGGGAAGCCAAGAATGAGAAGGGCAACTCCACTGGGAATCATTCTCTTCTCTTTTCTTTCCCTCTACTAATGAGGAGGAGGACATGGTGACCACAACTGCCAGCAGGTAAACTCATCCACAACCAACAGAACAGAACCTTGTGAGTTTTCACTCTTTCTTGTGTGTGTCAGATTCACTCTAATACTCAGGAGTCCTCAATCACACATGGACCGATTGGGACCAAATACCCAACAAATGTGTTTATATTTTATAGAAATGTTTTAAGGAAAATGTTATGCAAAGTCTTTTGGTCCAAAATGGCCTCCCCACCTCTTATCTAGCACAGAAGAATTGATATGTCATAAAATACCAGGAGAGGTGGGTTTTTTGACTTATTTTTAAAACAAAGTTGGGGATGTTTTTTCTTTATGGAACTATAGTTACTGATGACCAGTTTCCTATCTCTAAATTATTAGATAGCAATGGTCACCATGGTAACTAAGTTGAGGGCTTTAAATTATTTCTTATAACATTATTTTTGGAACTTTACCTACGGTGAGAGGTAGTTTCACTTAACTATTTACATTCTAAATTTAGAATGTACTTGGGGGCTCCTGGGTGGCTCAGTTAGTTGAGTGTCCAGCTCTTGGTTCAGCTAAGGTCATGATCTCATGGGTTGTGAGACTGAGCCCCGCATCATGCTCCATGCTCAGCACAGAGTCTGCTTGGGATTCTCTCTCTCCTCTCCCTTCTCCTTTGCTTGCTCTCTCCCCCACTCTCTCTCAAATAAATAAATAAATCTTTAAAAAAAGAATGTACTTGGAGTTATAAATACTATGAACAAAAACACAGTATTACTTTAAAATTCTGAGACTTTTTTTATATAAGGGAAAGTAACTTTTAGATTTTTTTTTTTTTTTTTGACAGAGACAGAGACAGCGAAAGAGGGAAAACAAGCAGGGGGAGTGGGAGAGGGAGAAGCAGGCTTCCCGCCGAGGAGGGAGCCCGATGTGGGACTCGATCCCAGGACCCTGGGATCATGACCTGAGCCGAAGGCAGACGCTTAATGACTGAGCCACCCAGTTGCCCTGTAAACTTAACTTTTAAATGCTTGTACCTTTTAGTGTGGGTGAGATACAATATCACAATTCATATTTTTATAATAAAATTAATAATTAATGTTATAATATTGAAATAGATATTATAACAACAGTAGTTTTTAAAAGTCATGGATGTGAATAATAATGAGAAGAAAATTATTATTATAAGCTTAATTTCTAATGTTTTTCCTTAAATAAAACTCAACTAATAAAATAGCTTAATTATTAGGTCTCTTTTGAATAAAATAATAAGAAACATTTTAATAAATAAGGGCTAAATGTTTTACTTTTGTGGAGTGTTGATGCTTTTAAAAGTGTTGGTTAGAATGATGCGTTTCTGGTGATTTTTAAGGGGAAAGATAGTATCTATATCTATTTGTCTACAAAATTGTAACTATCTGTCTACAAAATTAGTCATACTGTACATTAGATATCATTAATACTATTAGGGAAATTTGGAAATTTTTTGGTCTTTGAATTTGGACAGAGAGCCAATACATATGGACAAATTAAAAATTAATCCTCTAGCTTCATGCAGTGTATTGCTTTTAGCTTGTAGCTTACCATGATTCATACCATGTTAAGATTAATATATGTATACATAAGCCCTACATCATTCTAAATCTTAGTGGAGTGAATGTTATGGTGACAAGTTTAACTAAGGATGTCTTGCTTTTCTTACTTTGTGTTTCAGAAATAGTACTGCTATTATAGAATGGTTCTTTGTATTTAATATTAAAATTTTAGTACTACTTAAATTTTTATCCACTGAATATTACATTTCCTGTGATACGTAATTGCATACAAAGGAACTTCAGACTGTTTTGACACAACCTCCCTTACTTAAAAATTTAAAAAAGCCTCTTAGTTTGCACAATATTCCTCATAAATTAAGCCCTAATGTGATTATCCATCATTTCACAAAAGAACATATTAAGCACCATGTAAAATATATATTATAAAATAAACACTTTATTGCTAGTTGCACCTGAAGAGGCATAACTTATTATTAACATTAATTAAAAGTCTTAAGTCCTCTCTTCCATAGAAATTACCCTTCGCTGGGCACCTGGGTGGCTCAATTGGGTCAGCGTCCGACTCTTGATTTCAGCTCAGGTCATGATCTCAGGGTTGTGGAATCGAGCCCTGTGTTGTCAGGCTCTGTGCTCAGTGGGGAGTCTCTTTCTCTCTCTCTCTCCTTCTCCCTCTGCCCCTCCCCCCACTTGTGTTCTCTCTTTCTAAAATAAATAAATAAATCTTAAAAAAAAAAAATTCGGGACACCTGGGTGGCTTAGTCGGTTAAGCGTCTGCCTTTGGCTCAGGTCATGATCCTGGGGTCCTGGGATCGAGTCCCACATCGGGCTCCTTGCTCAGCGGGGAGCCTGCTTCTCCCTCTGCTTGTGCTCTCTCTCTCTCTGACAAATTAATAAATAAAAAATCTTTAAAAAAAATTGTCCTTTGCTGAGGGAAAAGATAACACAAAAGATGTGGTAAAACTATGCACTTACCTCCCCCTTCATGCTCAGTAAGTTTAAAGTATTAAAAGTTTTGTTGTACCTATTGGCCAAAAAGTAACCATGGCATGATTTTTAGCCTGACTGGCCTGGTATCCAGTCTCTGTCTAGGCATCCCGCTTCCATACTTAGCAGTCATTGGTGGTAGTGCAGAGCTGATGCTGAAAATGATCTATTCTGTTCGTTTGGATCGATTCAATACAGTTGCAGTATACAGAAATTAGATGAATTCAATGAAGAACATAGTTAATCTAGTAAAGGTTTTAATCAGTGGTTAGGGTAAATAGGAGACTTCACTCATTCAACAAATATTTATTGAGAATCTGCTTTGCAAGCCTTGGACTAGTTGATGCAGAGAGGACAGTGAGTGAGGTAAACAGAGACAGATATAGCTTTTAATCAACTGGGAGGTGAGAAGGAACAGTGGTCCATAAGCTTACAGAGCTGTGTAGGTTAGTGGGAAGAGCACTGAACTTGAATGAGTTAATTCTCTGAGAGTCAGTCTCCGGATGTATCTATAAAATGCCTCTGTCATAAAGTGTCTGTAGGGATGTGTGCGGGAGTATCTTGTAAAGCACTTAGCAGGGCACTGGCATATGGTAGGTACTAGGTACTTGGTAGCCCCCTCCCTCTGTGTCAGGGTCGGACCAGGCCATTGGAAAAGACAAAAGTCAATTCTTCGTGGCTGCCCCTGCCATTATGGAACCTGTTGTGTCCTCCACACTGGGCTACTGTTTTGTTTTGAAACAGGAAAGACACCGGGGGGAAGAGAATGGGTGGAAACGGACTTGTATGGGGAATGGTTGCCTCTGACGTGCCCTTGTGTGGGAATGAATTTTCAGCTGGCAAGCATGGTCTGGGAGAGGGAAGGTCTGATCCTCTGACCTCTGATGGCAGCTTGTGTTCTTGTCCCCGCATAAAAGATAACTATGCTGGGAACTGTTGGATTTTTAATTCAATTCAGCAAACACTTATTTAACACCCGCCACATGAAAGGTTGAGTAACTTGCTCGGAAGTTTGTGGGTGATATGGCCCCTTACTGGAATCTACTGGAAAGAATTATCCTGTAGGTGATGTTGGTTTTTGATAGATTTACTTAGGACCTTTGTTAGATATAATGAAATACCAGTGTGTATTTCATCTATTATAGAAAAAGCAGGGCGCCTGGGTGGCTCAGTTGGTTAAGCGACTGCCTTCGGCTCAGGTCATGATCCTGGAGTCCCTGGATCGAGTCCCGCATCGGGCTCCCTGCTCGGCAGGGAGTCTGCTTCTCCCTCTGACCCTCCTCCCTCTCATGTGCTCTCTCTCATTCTCTCTGTCTCAAATAAATAAATAAAATCTTTAAAAAAAAAAAAAGAAAAAGCAAAGGAAGAGAAAGGCAGAAAGTCTCTCATATAATCTACTGCAGAAGAATGATTGCCTTGTAGTGTTTAGAATATCTGTGGGGGACGGTGGCATGCAGCCAAAGGTTCTGCGTGTTTATGGAAAAAAAATGGTGAAATATGTATTTTTTTTATTTTTCAGGTAACTCTAGATTATGTGGAGTAAGGTCAGCCATGATTATTAAACAAGAATATTTTTTACAAGATAAAATGAAAATTATATTCCTTTTAGAATAAAACTTATCTTAAATTTCTATAAATTTATAGAATTATGTAATTATAAGAAATCTATAAAAGTCTATAAATTTTTATAAATTTATATTCCTTTTAGAATAAAAGGAATCTTGGGGCGCCTGGGTGGCTCGGTCATTAAGCGTCTGCCTTCGGCTCAGGTCATGATCCCGGGGTCCTGGGATCGAGCCCCGCATCGGGCTCCCTGCTCGGCGGAGAGCCTGCTTCTCCCTCTCCCACTCCCCCTGCTTGTGTTCCCTCTCTCGCTGTGTCTCTCTCTGTCAAATAAATAAAATCTTAAAAAAAAAAAAAATTACAGAATAAAAGGAATCTTAAATTCCTATAAATTGTTATGCTTCATACATAACTATGCAGTAAAAAATAAGCTGCACTTATCTGAATTCTTCCTCCTAGGTGCCCTAAAACGACAAGTCACTTTAATACTAATGGGGCTCCATGTAAGCTAGACCATGTTCCATGGCAGCCAGATCTGAGATGTACAGTAAAGCACGCATCAGAAATGCACCCTCAGTCCATGCTAGCAGTATCGTCTTAGAGGGGGTTAGGTGTCCATAACACCGTACATCCGTGTCCACAGAGAGACGAATATTCTCGACATTATTTAGATATGGGTATCATCTTCCTGGCCATGGCAGCGGCTAATGGCAATGCTGACAAGGCTATGTAAGTATGACATTGGCTTTAAAAACCCAGTAAATGGACCATGGTCTTGGCCAGCTTCAATGCATATACTTTACTCTGTGGATTGTGCCTATTCAGAGTATATTAAAACTTAAAACCTGGATCTTTGGCTTGGGGCCTTACTTCAAGGTTTGCCTGATGAGTGCCTTCAAAAAGAACAAATTTACAATGATTGCTGCTTATTAATGACCCTATTTTCCTTTGGGGCTACAACGGAGGTCTAGTTTTCATGTCTAAGCCACACATATATCTCCACTAAAGATAAGCGCTTAAGAAAAAAAGTGGTATTAATGGCCCTGATTCCATGGGAAATTTAAATTAGGAGGCAGAGAGTTCCGTACCAGCGCTCCAACAACTGCGTGTGACTGGGGTATAAAGAAAGCGGTATCTCCAGTAATAATGTTCGAGAGGTTTGCAGAGGTGTGCACCTATTGATCTTCACCTGGGCCGAAGAAAGGGGACCCAAAGGGTGCTCTCCAACACAATAGACCTGTTGTGTCTTGTAAAGAATTCCTGCGGGATGCATGACTCCTGAGGAGTAGATCCGCTCACTTCTGATGAGACTCATCCCTGGGAACACTACCCCTGGGGAACACGGTTTTCTCCCGAGTCCAGGCCTTTGCCGGCCTCTTCTTCTGCGCCTTCCTCATATTTCAAACTCCCCCCACTCTTGTTGGGAAGCCTTTTCTGACCTACCCGTGAACCACCCCCACATCCCCTGCACGGCGCCATCTCGGCACTCCCCACCCTGAATACTTATTTCCTAAACCCCCATTGACTGAATCTGTCCGGGGTGGGGCCCAAGCATTTTTGTGGACATTGGCCAAGACCAGGCTTGAGATGAACTGTCTGAGCTCAGACTCTGGGCAGGGCCATGTTCCTTTCATGCAGCGCGATACCCCTGCCCTCTGAAGACTGGGCATTTGAGTACTATTTACTAAATGTAACTAATTTTTAAATAGTTGAAACAATAGTAAAGTCCTATGCTTCATTATGTCACTACCAGATTTTTTAGCTGACCACTGATTTATTAGACTTTTTAAAACATGCTTTCACATAATTTGCTGATATTATATTAGACATTTGCTGATATTATAGCAACTGCATATAGGAAGTGTCTGATAAACAAGTTTTCCCTGTCATTCCTTTTGTGACATAAATCATCAGGATCTGTTGTCTCTTTTGCTGGCCATTATTTTAATTGTTAGATTTTTTTTAAAGTGTTGTTGCTCATAATTACAAAGACAAGTTTTCTGATAGTTAAAAACTGTCTGGCACATTACACATGTCTTCTCATGTCCTAGATTCTTTGGGTTCTCTGCTTATGTACATTGCTTTCACAGTGTTACCCAGTTTAGAGATTGATTTTATATTTCACAATTTCTTTAAGTTATATCTCTGATTTCAGCAGTTCCTTAATATTTTGCAGTCTTAGGACAAGTTCAGTACACTTGATCTTTATTCAGCAAGGGTAAACACCAGTGGTTCAGAATGCATCAAATGATTTTCTTTGAAGTATACATATATATATACACACACCATGCAGAGATAAATGAGAGATGACAGGTAGCAAATTATAAAGCAAACAGGAAAAAATGTTAATAGGAGGTGAATCTGGGTAAAAGGCATGTGGGTGTTATTTCCACTATTTTTGTTTCTGCAACATTTTGTAAATTTGAAATTATTTCTTAACAGCAAAAAACCCCACAAAACCAACAAGCAAACTTCCAATTACTTCATAAGCCCTAGTACATGGTAAAAGTGCTTTGCACTTAATTAGGAATAGAATGGTGTTTGTGGGGCACCTGGGTGGCTCAGTCTGTTAAGCGTCTGACTCTTGAGATCATCTCAGGCCATGATCTGAGTCAGGGTCATGGTATCCAGCCCTGCTTCAGGCTCTGCGCTCAGCAGGGAGTGTGCTTGAGATTCTCTCCCTCCCTCTGCCCCTCCTCCCACCTGTGCTCATGCTCTTTAAAATAAAAATAAATAAATCTTGAAAACAGTGTTTGTGGTGAGCCTAAAATACGGAATAACAGTGTCCATATGTCACCTCCCCTCACGTAGCTATGTGTACGTGGGGGCGCATGTATGACCGCGTGCGGTGGTTCGTTTTGGTGTGCGTATCATCAGCTCCACTAATGAGTAGCTGGTCTCAGCAGTAAAAATTCAGGGGGGCCGAAGATTTCAGGGACCCAGGCTTATATGTTAGCATAGCGTGAGCCCAGCCCATGCAAATGTACGGAAACTGTGCCACGTAATCCACAATTCCTGTGAGGGAGGTGCTCTCTTCTCTTGTCCAGTCACGATAGACATTATGGAGCACTTGCGCAGCTTCAGAGGTGGAGTAGAGGTGAGTGTTAGCCATGTCGCGGCAACCATTTAAGATGCCACCATCACCTTAATACCATTTTCTGAGTTTCACTTTGGCCTTGTTGAGGTTACTTTGCACATAGCATTTCAATAAACACTACAGGGATCATAAACTGTGACCAAGAAATGTTTTTCTCCAGTCATCTGTAGCGTTTAGCATTTTACCAACCCCCCTTCTGGATGCTCTCTTTCCCCTTGCCTGTCTTGGTAACTCTATCTCCTGGCTCCCTCCGGGCCTCTCCGTCCAGTCCTTGTCAGGCTGAGACCTGGCTCACCCTCGTCTGCCTTCCCGTCGTCTGCATCTTTCCTCCTGGGCCACTGTGCTGTCCGCGTTTATTCCGAGTTGTTCTCTTCCAAAAGCCTGTTTTATTCTTATGTATCCTGTGACCTGTTGGTGCCTTGTATGACTTAACATCAACATACGGCACGGCATCTCCAAGCGAGTTCAGACGTCTGTGCCTTCAGTCCTTGAAGTGTAATGATCGCTTCTGTGGCAGCAAAAGACAGAAGACGCTTCCCATAGCTCTCCAGCTCATTTTGTTTATGTAATTATTTTAGTTTTCAAGTGTTTGCTCATTGCTAAAGTTTTGGCTATAGTTATGTCACAGAGGGGAAACTTATTTTCATGTTTTATTTTTGTTACATGAATCTGGGGGAAAGTGTCCACTCCTTCATAATGATTAGTCACATCTCTTTGCTTTTTCCTCGAGACAAGCATGCAGGGGTGAGAACTATAAATTCTAGATAGTATTAACTTTTTTGTAATTTAAATAATTTCTAAGAGAAAGGAAGAAGAAATGTTATTTGTGAAATAATTGTGCAACCTCAATTATATCTGAATTGTTGCTTTGGTATTGGGGAAGTGTTCTTTATCAGCTACCAAACTGAGACAAGTTCCTCGTGGATGGTCTTTGTCAATTAAGTGAAAGATGGCTTAAGTGCATAATGGGCGTGTGACTTCCTGTGTGTTCTTTGCAATCTCTGAAAAAACTAATGGCAGATGCTATTCTAAACACATGCCCCCAACCCCCAGTGCATGTGACCACAAATGTTTTGGGGATAGTACTGCACGTGACCTCTGCAATTGTCAAGGTATTTCCAGGGAATCACTCTTCACTGTCAGACTTCCTACAAATATTCAGAGGGAAAGAACTAAAGATATTTATGAGACTTCTCTCAGGATGTCATATGATATGTTAAGAAACGTAGCTATTTTTACCATCAAAATCTAAGTTGAATCTTGAGGTAATCCCAGAAGTCCTGTCCTCGCCCCACCATCATCCTCGAACGTGTTTCACAGGGTCAGGTTTAACCATTGGTCTTGGTTGGCAGTGTGCTCCGTCCCTGAGCATGGGGCGAGGTACTGATCTTTTGTGAGCTGTCTGTGGTAGCATTCACTGAGACAAATACTCGGCTCTGGATCTGTGGCCACATGCCTCACACCCAGACAAAAGTCCGTTTGGGCCCATGGACGCTTCTTGCATGCTGCGTCAACCACAGCCAGGATGCGTTTTGCTGGAGTCTCTGGAAATTCTCTCTGCATTCCTCTGCCATCCATGGAATCATTCAGCTGCTTCTGGGTCTAAGGGAAGCAGAGCTATTTCTACTCCGACTGCTGCCAAGCCCTTCTGGCCTGCAGAGGAAACAGGGATTTTGCTCCCTTCCTGGGCTTTTTCCAGGAGAGAGGTTACAGATCATTTCTGCTCTTAGGCTTATGTCATCTCCATTCCAGGATCTCAGCCTTTGGGAAATGCGAAGAGAAAAGAGGGTCAGGGGAGGTCTCCTAGGCTCACCATGGCTGTCTCCTGCCTCAGCCTAGAGAATACCCTCTGGCCTTGGAGGATAGGGGGACTAGAGTATGTCCTTAAGCAGACATTTCCGTATAGAGCTCTGGGTTCCCATCGACATTCTTCAGCTTTGGAAAAACCAATGCCCAGGAATTTAAAAGACAAAAATCTTTTCTCTAATTTTCTGCTATAACAACCCTTCCCTAATGCAACAGGATCTATTTGCTGCCCCAATAGGAAAGAGGGTCAGAATTTATAAAAATTAACAAGGAAAGAGGGCATAGGAAAAATTTCAAAATAATATCCTTCCATGGTATCATTACTATGACCATGGTTATCAGATTAGAAGCTTTCTTATTAGGCTAATTTTGGCATTTAGACTCAATTCTCCTGTGATAGAGAAGTATAAAATTATCATAAACATGAGCATTATAATAGCAACATAATAATGACACTATAGGAATGTCAAACTGGATTAGATGAAGAAGTCATCTCACTCGATAAGCCATTATGACCCTCAAGCTTTTGATGTACATTTTCAGCTGTTACTCGTCAAGGTGGTTATAGTAATGAAGAACACTATTATTGATCTATAATATACGCTCTATTTTAAGTCTGTTCAGATGATACCAAATTTTCTACACCATTGATCCGTTTAAAAAAGAAATCTTTCCTTGAATTCTGCTTGCCACTAATCAGGCTATTATATTCAGTTTTTTAGATAGGTTGACAAATTGAAAATCCAGCTTTAAATGTTGCAGTAGTTTAAAAATAGAAGTCTTTTACTTTAAACTATTCTCAGTTGCTGCTTTAAGCAATAAAAATGTACTTTATAGCTTGTTAACCTAGATCTCATGGATATCCTTTCTACAGTAATATAAGTAGATCATTGTTTACTGTCTAAATCAGACTTGTCAGAGCAATGCTCTCTAGTGATTTTTTAAAGTCAGAGTAAACTGATACATTCTGTCTTCTGTGATTATCCAGACTGGCATGGTGTTCTCCTTGTATACTTGTATTTTGAATATGAATAGCAATCTTTAGCTGACTTTAGCATTTTATAGAAATGTTTATATGTAACTTCTTTTATATGTAACTTATATGTAACTTCTACTTACATCAGCATCTACCAAATATGTTAACTGAGCTTTATAACCTGGTTATTTTCTATTTCAGTTGCTTTTAAGACCCTTGAATGTGCACTCACCTACTTTACACTCATTAAATCAGAATATTGGAAGCTACCTTATTTTGAGGTACAACGTAAAGCTCTAGAAGAGTTCAGTTACTCCACATTTTAACATAATCTACTCAAGGTTAGAGCATGCTACAAAAAAGCAGAACGTGTCAGGAGATAAGGTAAAGGTGACATGGAATTTTATGACCCGAAATAAAGTATATCAAACTGATTAGGAAGGTCTAAATACATCTTGAAAATTGACAGGTATTTTAGGAAGAAATGATGAGTCATTAGAGCTGAGGCCAGTTAAATTAGGAGATTAAAATATATTATTCTGAGGGCCTATTGTCATAACTTGCAGTTTGGTATTGAACACAAAATCCACTTTAGTTTTAAAACTTTAATTAACCATTACTTTGGATCCTTACCATCTTTTTATCAGTCCCAATAGAAATATATATATATATTATTTGATCTAACAGGACAATGTGTAGTACAGAAATCATCCTCTCTGGGTTCTATTGTGAAATCCTGACCAGCTGTGTTCTTAATTGATTTTCTTCTTTTTCGCTCCAGGATCTTCAGACTCTCCTTTCGTGTGTGCATATGTGTGTTAATTTTTTGTTTTGTTTTCCTAGCTTTTTACCATCATCAGTTAAATACTCTAGTATTTACATTTACCCCAATAAAAATTGTTTCCTTGACCCTAATTTTCTCTCTGGATACTGTCCCAGGGCTCTCCCTTCTTCAGAGCCAACCCCTGCTAAGGGTTTTGCTTCTACTCAGTGCCTTCACTTTCTCTCTTCAAGATCACTTGGATAAGGGGAAACTTCTGCCTCTTTGTCCCCAACACCAAAAAGGAGGCCTAGGGCCTGATTTACTTTATGAATATTAGAGAGAGTATGTGCCCCACATGGACGTTCTCCTGGGTCTTCATATCACATACCCCACAAATCAGCTTTCTGAGGTAGAAGCCAAACCAACAGGTTATGCTGGAAGCCCTCCAGCAAGCTAATGTTCACACTCAACCCTGAGGACCCCACAACCTCTGTGACCCTTTGGACCACAAGCCTCGGTGACTGATGGTTTTGGTGACTGGAGCCTGGAAAGGGAGCCTGGAAAGCCACCTCCCAGAAGTGCCCCATAGAGTTTAGGTCTTGAACCTCTTTAATCAGCTGCCAGAAACACCTCTTTTGCAAAGCAGCTGTTAGCTTACAACTGGGCTCTTGTCAGAACTGGGTGCCTGATCCAAGGAGGACTTGCAAATCTCTGGCCTAATACTCACATTTTGCCCTGAGTCAACTTGGACACAAGGACCAAGAGGTAGGAAGGGCCCAAGCAGCCTCGCTTGTCAAGTGAGTATTTTCAGGCACACATCTGTCCTGACCCAGTAGCATTACAGCTTTACATGAGAAACTGACAGCCATCCACTGAGAGAAATGTATCTCCCACTCTGCCACCTGAAGCAAAGCTGGTGGCTCCGTGGGGCTCCCAATTTACTAACTTCCTGGGCTCAGTTCACTGGAGACTGGGAGAAGCTTAGACCCACTCGGCTGCTGCAGCAGTTCAACTCCAGCTCCAGCTCAGCAGAACTAAAACTGGATGTGGTTGCTTTGTTTGATGGACAGAACTTAAGGCCATTCTCAGCTCTAGCCCATACTCCTCTTAATAAGCCTTCTTATATGTTTTCCTGATTCTCTGGATGTTGTCAGTGGCCTAGCTCTTTGGTCTGCCACTAGAAAAATGACAACTGGCAGATAAAACACACCTATTTTGGGGGGACAGACCAAGCGACAAACCACACTGCTGATCACATCCTCTGGGTCTCTCCTATAGAGGCCCATAGTGTGGATCTGTTCTCTGATGAAGCTACTGATGGAGCCTGTACTGCCCAGATAGCCACCATGACTGCCTGGACCCATCGTCCTGCTGGACGTGGCAGCATGGCCACCATCGTAGACTGGGCACAGAGTGAAGAAGTGAAGAACTCTGTTTCTGACACAAAGCTACCACTGCTTAGAGACTTGTGACCCATTTGTATCATAGGGGTATTTTTGCATGGGGCATAGTCCCACCTGCTCCTGGAAGACTGACCATGTTGGACCTTTGGTTTCCTCCTGGGGCTGCTGGTGGGTGGTGCCTCATCACTGCCAACATTTTTTCAGGTTATGGTGTTGCTGTTTCAGTCTGATCAGCTCACTTCAGCCTCGCCATTGGGCCCTCAAAACAAATTTGTTCATTCTTTTGGTTCATGTTTGTCTGACAAAGGTATACCTTTTCATCAAAAAAAAACCACTCAAGAATGGGCTGATGGACCTTCTGCACTGCCTACAATCCACAAGCAATAGGCATTGTTAAGCATTGGGACAACCGCTTCAAAAATTAACTCAAAAAAATTCTGACTTTATCTCTTCCTGGTCCACACACTTTAGTAAGACCTGTTGGTCACTGAATGCATTTATCCCCAGAAAGGGATCATCTTCTCTTACCCACTTTCTGGGTAATGATCAGTATATAGGGGTGAGGAGTCATACAGACCTATTTTGAAAATTTGATAACCCACCCTGGTTATTCCTGGACATGATGCTTCTTTCTTTACCCCAACAGCAAAATTAGTAATACAAAATTTCAGGAAAGAGATTGCAATCTCTAAAGGCTGAAAGGTCAGTAAGGTTTTGAGGAAGAGATCCATTTGAGTGCATGCCAAGCCCAGTTGGCTATCTGCCCACCTATGAAAATTAGACCACTATCTGTGATCTGCAGGGCTCTTCAGTGTTCTCAGATGACACGGATTGCATGGTCTTAGTGACTTTTCTAAAGAGTAAAATCTTCATATAGGTCATAGGTAAATGGTTCCTTTTGTTGATTTGGAATTCTTTTCTATTCATTGTCATATGAAACAAGCTTTGTGGAAGAAATTATGCCAACTCTGCAAAGAGTGTATTTTTAGAGAGAACATTTTCGTTGAAACAGAATCAGAAATTTAACAACCATTTGGTAGAAATTGTGATCCTTGTTGGGATTTATTATTATTAGTAGTAGTAGTATTATATATTATAAAGACATTTACTAAACATAATAACAGTGTCCATTAAGTACACCAAAAGATGATACCACTGACAAAAAGACATCAAAAAATATCTTTTTGGAAAGACATTTGAAGATTAAAATTAGACAATATGCACCATCAAACAAAATAAACTGTATCTTCTAGGTGATTATAGAACATAATTTCAAGTGAACCTGTACTGTATTTGAAGTGATAATTCATGATAATGAAAGGAAAACATTGCAGCTATCCAGCGTAGCTCTTGCTGACGTTTCACCCGAAGTTCATGGCCATGGAGCTCTATGATGGTCAGTTACCCGTATCTGAGGAGGATTAACTCCATGGCCTTACATCTCTTCATCTTTACTCAGCATCAGATGAAATTATTACTTACTTCTCTATATATTTTAAGGCTTTCTTACGAAAACACACTCTTTCGTCTAGCCTAATCTTGACAGTAATGCCTCCCACTAAGCCAGTCAGTATTTGGATTGGTTTGCTTAATATTTCCACATATGATGGTTTAAGACCTGTATAATCTGAAGATAAAATCCGCAATGTGTTTTATATATGGATATCAATCTTACTTCTCTCTGAAACCTTAGAAAAATCTGCACAGACGAATGGACTTCATACCATGCATCCGGCAGTCTTGACCAGAGCTATCTGATTGTCACTTACAGGATTCAACCAGCACCAGCGCATGGACTGTATACAGCAAGGGTGGCTTTTGGTTGCCTCCTCAGTGAATTTGCTGCTGCCTTCGCCCAAGGCAGACATCTATGTCTTTGTAATATTTTACGGTGAGGACAGTTGAATGTTTTAGCCAGGCCTTTTCTTTCTCTTACAAGATAATATCGTTAGCGATTAACCGGGAGAGATTATCCAGAGCGCATTACAAAGTGCTAACACAGCGCCCGCCTGATCCCAGTAGCTTTGCTTGCGTCTATGCAGAGATGGGTTTGCCGTGAGGTTCAAAGGGCCAATCAGGCATGAGTGCTTTTCTCAACCCTGGGAGGGCATAGGCAGGGCGTTCACATGGCCCTGTGCTTTTATAAAATTTGCGGCAGTGAGACATTTTAACTGCAGTCCGTCATTGCTGCCATTTCTCCTCTGACTCCCCCCTGCATCTCCCCTGCTGTGTTGTAGAATTGGAGTGGCAAGGGCCATTCAGGGATCTGGCTGAGGGAATACTGATGTGGACATACACTGAGTGTTACCTGAAGGTCCAGCAATTGTGTCTCAGTAGGGACATGTCCTGTGGTGCTGGCAGCAGACCCACGTGGAAAACAAGTTAGGAGAAACAAGCTTAGGAATGTCTGGAGCCAGAGCAAGTCTCTGATAAATTCTCAGATATGGAAGAATTACATGACTCATGGATGTGTAAGAACACTGTCAGAGGAAGGTTGTGTTCTCATCAGTAATGTGATACATGCTATTATAAAGGTATCCTATATTGATTTCTTTTTTTCATGTGAATTATGTAAAATAAAATTCATCATAGTCCCTTCCTTTGTAGGACAGCCATCTGTGGTAGCACTTCAATAAGCAAGTAGTCTGTGTGCAAAGTTGAATATTCTATGCCTTCCAGCATATTCAACCATATCCTTTTTTTTTTTTAAAGATTTTATTTATTTATTTGACAGAGAGAGAGTACAAGTAAGGGGAGCAGCAGAGCGAGAGGAAGAAGCAGGCTCCCCGCTGAGCAAGGAGCCCGATGTGGGACTTGATCCCAGGACCCTGGGATCATGACGCCAGCTGAAGGCAGACACTTAACCGATTGAGCCACCCAGGTGTCCTTTATTCAACCATGTCTTAACAAGACTGATCGTCTTGTCCCAAAGCATTCTGGCACTTCCCAAATGGCACATTTTTTACCAAAACCAGTAGTTCATTAAGAGGAAGAGATAAATTCTAAATAGGAATAATGAATAGGCTCTCAGATTGATTACCCATTTAATGAAAAGAAGTGATGCATATGAACCCATCAGGAATAGATTTGAATCTGCTGTTTTGACATGAAGTTCTGACATCACAAAAGATAACCTCCCATGTTGCGGAGATGTGCCAGTGAGCCATGGCCATGGGAGCGTGGTGACAAGCCAGTTGATGAGTGTCGTCAATCAGAGTGTGTAAGACTAGTTTCCATACAAGAAAAGGTGAAAAACCCTGAAGTCGTGTAGTTCTCATGTGAGAGAAATTTTGGATTTCCCTAATTTGACAATTCTAAAAATGTGCATGCTGTAACCCATAATGAGTTGTGAAGATGAAAAGAAATTTTTGAACTATAAGTAATAAAAAAGATATTTAGATCAGTTGTCATTATTATTATTATTATTATTATTGGTGACTGAAGAAATTTTGAACTGGAAATCAGGTTGTAGGGGTCCCTGGGTGGCTCAGTCAGTTAGGCGTCTGCCCTCAGCTTGAGTCATGATCTTGGAGTCCTGGGATTGAGCCCCACATTGGGCTCCCTGCTTAGCAGGGAGTCTTTGTCTCCCTCTCCCTCCGCCCCTCCCCTGCTTATGCTCTCCCTCTCTCTCTCTCAAATGGATAAATAAAATCTTAAAAAAAAAAAATCAGGTTGTAAAATTTTGTTGTGTTTCAGATATTTGGAATTATTACTAAAATCCACCAAATCTTGATAAAATATTAAAAGAAAATAGACTATTTGATAATGTTCCTGTTTTACTATTTAATATCTAAATGCATTATTTAACTGATGTCTAATATGTACATTTGCAGTTTCCAAACCTAAGAAAGTGGGTTTAAATCTCATCAGGTGTTGGGGCACCTATGTGGCTCAGTCAGTCAAGGACCAACTCTTGGTTTCAGCTCAGGTCATGATCTCAGGGTTGTGATATTGAGCTCTGTGTTTCAGCTCGGAGTCTGCTTAAGACTCTCCCTCTGCCCCTTCCCCCCGCTCTCTCTCTTTCTCTCTAATCAATAAATAAATCTTTTTAAAAAATCTCACTAGGTGTTAAACATAAACAATGGTTTAATTCCAAGAGTGTTTATCACATGGGGCGAACAAGCACCAGGGTTGTCTCTGCAGCATCCCCACCCCAGAAGATGAACAAACTTGAATAAGTCTCTAAAGTGATTTCTTTTTGTGTGCTGAGTATTTCCCAATTCTCTGGTCATCACAGTCCAGCATTAATTGTTGAAAATTAGTGGTAGTATTGGGTGATGTGGCTTGATTGGTAGAACGAGGTGGTTGTAGGGAGATGAGGTGATCCATTACCAGGCAGTGTGAAGAGGAGAACGCTGGCATGAGGGAGCATCACCAACAACCAGAAACCAAGGGCAGGAAGCAGCTGACCAGCCCCCAGCTGAACCTTACAGGTTTTGTGTGGGCCACAGCACCACACCAATATTTGCTGGTTGGATATGCAGAACCTCAGACCCATCCAGACCTTCTGAACCAGAATCTGTATGTTAACGGCCTCACTGATGACTTAGTGCACGCAAACATTTGCAAAACCCTGGACAGGAGATTGTCCTTCCGTTCTTCTGCCTTAGCCTTCGCTTTTGCTGTCCTCTGTGTAAGGAAGGCCTTCTTCCCAGCCAGGGCTAGGCTGTGAGTGCTGAAAAGATAAGATGCAGATAAAATGTGAGCTAAAATAATCACATGAGGCATGGAAAGAAATCTTGCTGGATGTGAGAAATATTAAGATGTTAAATATGTGCAAGCTTGTCGTCTGGGAGACAGAGGAGGATGACAATGAAATTAGAAGCCTACTACTGATTGAGGTGTCTGGATGTGTCCGTTATCTCTGCTCTACAGAGAAGGAGACTGAGAAGGTCTCAGAGTTGGGACAGGCCCAGACCAGCGTTCTTGACGCGGTAGCCTGCACACTCACCTGGATGGATGCAGAAGATGGGAACAGGGAAGGGTCAAATATGACGCCCAGACACCTGGGGACCAGAAAGGGACTTTTGTGGAGGAGGGCTGGGGAAGGGGAATCAGCTCAGTGTGGTGAGCCTGGGACGTGTTAAGATACCCTACAGAACTGACCTTCTGTTCTCCAGGAAGACTGGAAAGAGGAATTACACACACATGCCCACTTACAGCACTCACACCTGTTCCTCTAGCATCCCTACCCTCTGAAACACTTATTTTATACCTTCTCTTCTTGTCTCAAACTTCCCTCCCCCACCTCACCCTTCCTTCTTCAACCACTTCTAAGGCATCCCATGCCTAGGAGGAATGATAATATGAAAGACATAGCTCCTGTCTTTGATGAACTTTAAATTTAATAGGAAAATATATGGATATATAGCTACTTAAAAGGCTTAAGCTAACAATATTACCACATGTAGTTAGAATGTTTGAAATAGTTGACCATTTTCTCTTAAGAGTCTTCTCTTAACTTCTCTGGTATGTCTCTCTCCTGAATTTCCTACACTTTACTCCTTTCCTGACTTCTCTTCCTCCTCCTTCACCTGTGCTCAGCCCTAGATGACGGGGCACCGAAGGGCCCTTCCTCAACCCCTAGTCCCCATCTGTTTTCTTCCCTAAGGTAATAATAACCAATATCATGGCTTTAAATACCATCCCTACAACACTGACTCCCATATTGACATCCCTAGTCCCCCTCTCCTCTTGACCTTCAGATGAATATCTCTAAAGACCTTCATGATATCTCCACTTGACTGTCATACCTCAAAGTTAAAATGTCCAAAATAGAACTCAGTTTCTCTGCTTCTCCCAACTCTTCCTCCAAAATGTTCACATTCCATCACAGTAAATGGGACCAATGTCTAACTTGTTGCTCAGATATGAAACTGGAAATCATCACTAATTCTTCTTTCTCTTAAATCCTCATATCCAGACTATAAACATGTCTTAATAACTCTTTCTCCAAAATATATCCTGTACATAACCACTTCTCTCCATCTCCAGTACCACCTCCCATGTCTAAGCCACCATGTTATCTTGCCTGGATCATTGCAGTAGACTTCTCACTGGACTCCGTGCATCTGCACATGCCCCTGTAATCCATTCTCCAGCAGCCAGAGTTATCTTTTATATTTACATATCAGATTACAGAAGTTCCTGTCACTAATCCTTCAATAATTTCCTATTGGATTTAGAGTAAGATTCAGCATCTTCTATCCCACAGAGTCCTACATGATTTCATCCCCAATCTACCAATCTATCACTCTAACCTCATCTAATATTGCCATCTTTCTTATTCCCCAGGGTTCAAACACACTGCCCTCCTTGCTGTCCCTCAAATCTGCCAGGTCCTTGGTGCCTCAGGAGTTTCATGTTTGTTTTTCTTGCTGCCTGCAGTGTCTTTGCATGCCAGCTTCTTCTCTCCTATCAGCTTTAGCTCCAATGTCACTTTTTCCGAGTACCCATGCCCAAACACTTTATTTCCCTCAGTTACTCTCCATCTTATCACCTTGTTTATTTTATTCAAAAGACATCATGAGCTGAACTTATCCTGTTGGCTCATTCTCTGTTTCACCACCGAGAATTCTTGAGATATGCACTATATCTATCTAATTTGCTGTAGTATCTCTCATGATTAGAATGTGGGTTTGATGTATATTATAAGCTCAGTACCATTTAGTTCAAATGAATGAATATACAACACATAGATACATAATACACATAACTTAACCTGACATAGAAAAGACCGGGAGAGATATGGCATCTATATTCTAATATTTAAAGGACTGTCATGAAGAAGAGGGATTTAATTTATGCTACATCACCTCCAGGAGATAAAGCAGAGTCAGAGGCAGAAGCTGACAGGGGCAAATATTGGTACAATTTAAGGGAGAACTTTCTAGCAATAACACCTGTCCAAAGTTTGGGTCCTGTTTGGGAGATGATGAGTTCCTTGTCACTAGAGCTGTTCACAAATAGACAGGGTGGCTGTGGGGCAGAAATGTTGTAAAGGAGATTCATAGCTTCTTGTAATAAATGGTTTTTAAGGTTTCTTTCAATCTTGATTGTCTTTAAGAAGTTACAGGCAGTGATTTTTCTTCAAGGTGCCTAATGTCCTGCGGTAATGAATAGATAGAGGTTAGGTTGATTAAAACATGGATCAGACTCTTTAGTTGAATACAATACTCTTCACCAAAGACTAAGTTTTCACCTATACTTTTTAAATTAAAGTGAGATGGAAAGAAAGAAAAACAGCAGCAAGTTATCCTCATCCTGTGAAGCTGCCTTCATCAGGAAGTCCTTACAGTGTCTGCTCCAAAATTTTATTCAGTCATATAAAAAGAGGAGTTGCATTGCTTTGTGGTTTCACTATAATTTTTACAACAAATTGATTTACCCACATTTGTCACACACTTTATTCATTAGATTTCAAGTCATATGACTTTTGCCTCAAATCCATTCCTGACGGGTGAAGCGTGCCTCTACTGAGGATATTTGAAAGAACATGTTGAAGGCTCTGAAAATAATTTTGTAAGAGCATACCCAAAAAATATTTTGCACAATGACAGGATCATTAAAATACTTAGAGTTCCTTCCAAGGTGACTACTTGGTGACAAGCACCTATTAGATATATTGGTTCTTTAGAGTGTTAAAGAAACATACACAGACATATTTCATTAATGTCATGTGATGGGTGTTGAAGTGCACATGTGTATCAGATTACCAAAACTCTTAATAGTTTTTGTTTGTTTTGACAAGAAAATCATTGCTGAACGGCTTTGCACAGTACACCCTTAAATATTTTGGTCTTTGCAATTGTAATAGACATTGATTTTGCCATTTTTGGAGATTTTTTTTTCATTACATTTTAAAAATTTATTATTGTGTTTCCTCTGCATATGCATGATCAGTGTGTAGTAAGGCCCTATATATGCTTATAGTGTATTCACAAAGAAAATAGCTGTTAGTCTGAAACAATCAGTTTGGATTTCCAACGGGTAATTTGAGTGGTTTGTAAACCTTTTAATGTTTTGTGCAAAATATGTGGCTGATTGTATACCTTTAAATATCCTTGAAATAAGATAGTTTATTTTCTATGAGTGAATGTAGAAATTCTAAGCATATACTCAGCATATAACATCTTCCAAATTATATTCTTTTCTATTTTTAAGAAATGAAATGCTCTTTCATGTCTAATTCTAATTTATCATTTTGTAGTTATGCCCAATGAACTGATATACCATTATCCTATCTTTAAAATACTCATGGCTTGCTATACTGACAATATATCAAAAGAAGAGCAAAACAAGGAACTGTATACAGAATACTTAAGTCAATTTTATCATTGATATGAGATTTTTAGGTAGAGACACTATAATTCTTAACAATAAAGGTACAGTATAGTTTGGTTTTGCTTGAGTTTTCAGATCAATTTTTTTAGACAAGTATAATCCTATAGTTTCATATTTGGCCAAATTATTTTCTTCTGAATCTCCCAAAAGGAAAATAAAGCATCCCTTTTATCAGTTTGACCCCGTTATGAATGTTGCCCTTGAGGCTTTGTTCCTCAATTCCAAAGACATTTTAACAACCATAATCCAAGAAAGAAAATCATGTATTTATCATTTGATCATTTTCACAACTCCTACATTTCTGCTATAATAATATACCTTGGTGCTCATTTTTTTCAGCTATCAGAGTAAAGCTCTTAGATTGAACTCTTTCTGGTTATTTAAACATCCGAAAGCTGAAATCTTTTATTATTTCTACCTTTCCATTAAAGAAAAGATAACATTTGCCCATACCTTGATAAAATTGGTATCAGATTAATGTGACTTTCCCCCAAACACTATGGTTTGTTGTCATCTAGTAAGTAGTAATATTGTTACAATCACATATTCCCCCCACCATCTCTGTGAGTGAGAACAATCACTGGTGTTCAAGAAGTTGAATGGAGGATAGGAATATTGGAGAATACATTTTTCTCTGGGGGGAAAAAGAATGATAAATTCATAATCTAATTAAAATACCTAAGCTTTTAATATTGGAGAATATACGTGTCTCTTCACAGTTTTGTCTGCCTGCCTCCCTTAATGTGACTGTGGTAGAATTGTGAAACAGAGGCTTCATTCAGCCTGCGTCTATGTAGGCCAGTGTAACAGTCAGGGTTCTCCAGAAAAATAGAATCCATTGGATATACAGAAATAGACTTATTTTAAGGAATTGACTTACATGATTGTGGAGACTGGCAGGTTTGAAATCTTTAGGCCGGACATTCAGGCAGGAGTAGATGTGACAGTCTTGAGTCTGAAATTTAGGGCAGGATGTCAGGCTGGAAATGCAGACAGGGTTTCTATGTCATAGTTTCGAGGCACAATTACTTCTTCTTCTCTGGGAAAACTGTTTTCCCTTTTAATGCCTTCAGCTGATTGGATAAGACCTACCCACATCAGGAGGGCAATCTGTTTTACTTAAAGTTAACTGGTGGTTTTTTTTTAAAGATTTTATTTATTCATTTGACAGAGAGAGACACAGCGAGAGAGGGAACACAAGCAGGGGGAGTGGGAGAGGAAGAAGCAGGCTTCCCACAGAGCAGGGAGCTCGATGCGGGGCTTGATCCCAGGACCCCGGGATCATGACCTGAGCTGAAGGCAGATGCTTAATGACTAGCCACCCAGGCGCCCCAAAGTTAACTGATTTTAACATCTACAGAACACCTTCACGGCAACATCTTAACCAGTGTTTGACCAAACAGGTAGGCACCATAGCCCAGCTAAGTTGACGCAAAATTCAGTGTCACAGCCAGGGACGCTTCCCCTGACTCCAGGCCTCTTCTGTGAGACTGAAACAGACTCAGGAAAACCAAGGCAACATTCTCTTTCTCAAATCATAGCTTTAAGACTGTGCCTGAACTTCGGGTTGAGTGAGGAGTGGGGAGCAACAGTCCCCACCAGTTGAGAGAGCTTGCTGGAGAATGCAGCAGACCCTGGGGAGAGTGGGAGCATGCAAGAGGGGAAGGAGGGAGAAAGGAGCTGAGAGCCAGTGAGGCTGGCCTTTGAGCCCTAGGCCTCGAGTCCAGCTTAATCCAGGAATTCCCTCTTTTGCTTGAGCAACGAAGACTGTTGACAAATGAGGAGGACTTTTGAAAAACCCTTTAATACTTAACATTATCATGATGAAGTTAAGTGTTAAATGATGTTCAGAAATCCATGGAGTCATTTATTTGCGAATATTTTTACGCCTATATTTGCCTTTATAGAAATGCTGGGCACTGAGTTATATAAAGCAGTGAGCTAGAGAAACACAATGTCTGACCTGTTTGTAGATTTAGCAAACAGTGAGCTGTTGACAGCACGTGAACTATGGTTTGTGTGAGGGTGAGTGAATGATATAGTGGGGATACTGAGGGAGGAACCCACCATCTCGGGTGAGGAATTAGGTTTCTTCGAGGAGGAGCAAGTATGGGGAGGCCTGAAGGACAAGGGTAAGTCATCTAGAGAAAGGAAAGAGGGCTCCAGTCAGAGGGAGGGGTAGGAGCGAAGGTACTGGAGGATGAGAAAGAATCATACAAGGAACCGAAAGGGCAGAATGGCTGAAACAGACAGAGGGGAAAAGAGACAGAGACTCCCTAAGAGGAGAGACCTGGACATCGGCCAAACCCTAGTGGTGCCCTTGTGAGCCACAGCCAGGATTTGAGGAACAAGGTAGATGATGATGCCATTATCTGAGATGGGAGAGCTGGGAGGAGCAATGTGGTCATTCTGTTTGGGATATGTTAAATTTGGGAGGAGACTTTTAATAAGCTCATCAATGTTTGGGGCTCAGGAGGGGTGTCTGTACAGTCCTTTTTCACCTGTGTGAATGGGGTGTGCGGAGGCTGAAAGATGGGAAGAATTCTTTCTGAAGAATATTCTACACACACTAATAATAATAATAATAATAATAATAATAATAATAATAATAATAATAAGTTAACTGCCACTACAGCACATTTACCAATTATAAGATTAAAAAGCCCCTTCAGTTTGCTAACCAGTCAGACACCAGATCCACAGTCACAGAATGGGAGCTGGAGAGAATCCCACAGCTCATCTAATTCAACACTTTAATTTCAAAAATAAAGAAATTGAAGCCAAGAGATCATCAAGATGAAAAACAAAACGTCCTGATAGCTAATACTATGCTCTTTCTACTACGGTTTAGTGGGAAGGGAGAGAGGAAGACAACACTCTAAGGTGACAGATGTTTCTGTTTTTTATACTGCACTCTCAGTTTTATTTGAATGCCCATTCACCTAATTTCTCTTTCAATTAGTGTTGAGCTGTGATGGATTGGCGGTAGTCGCCTGAAGCACCGTATCTGAAGCCACATTGGTTTGCAGTGTCTACTACAAATAGGGCACATATTTAATGTCCAAACCACTCTCAAAGGACAGTGAAATGGAGATTGATTATTAATTATGCAGGGACAGCGGGCATGAGCCAGGACTGTCCTGAGCAAAGTGGAACCTGCGGTCTCCCTAACAATGAGGGCGGGGGGAAGGACATGCGGCACAGACGCCATTTTGCCATTCCATTTTGGTATGGTTTTTCCATCAAAATTAGAATTTGTTTTGATTTTGATAGGGGAAAAAAAGAAGAGAAAAAACTGATTCCCAAGTGCAGCAAGGTTTTAGAATTTTTTACTATCATCCTCTTCATGGAGATTTACTAAGTATTGGTCTTGGATGTTCATAATGTATTTCCCGCCCAAAAGTAATTAAAATAAAGTTGTTTTTATATAACTCTACCTTGATCCAAAGGAAATATCATAGAATGAGGACGATGTAAATATTGGTCTACAAAGCTCATCTCTCTGCTCTTTAAGTCAATTTTTACTTCTTCTGAAAGAAAATCTTCTGTAAAGTTAAGAGTTTTGTCTCATTTTTGATGAGCATATTTAGAGTGCTGGAAATAACTTAGACACAGGGTGGAAATTTTCTTTTTTACTATAAGTTAAATAATTAGTAGAGAATAGTAAAACAATTTTAAGTGCCAGATCATATTTGAAAGAATCATGCAATTAGAGTTACATACATTTAGGAAATGTAGTTATCACTCATGTTAAGAGAAAACTTGATGTTAGTAATCATGGTAACATATCTAGCAAGCACTCATAAATGCACCTGTTACAGAATTTCCTCTTGACCTTCTTCACGAGCAGGTGATGCCAGATCTTTCTCCTGTGGGTCTTACCTACACGTCAGTACAAGAGGCATCTTGAAAGGAATTCAGAGTTTTGAAGGTCTTAATCCCCCTCACTGTGGGATTTCTATAAGGAATGGACACAATGCAGAAGAATAGACTCAACAGCCATTACCAATTTTTATTTGAATCTCTGTACCTCAAAGCAAATTTCACTGAAAATAATGATCATATCATATTCCTAGTATATCAGAGAAATGTTCATGTTATGAGCAATGCAGAGTCAGTTCTAGAAAGTAGTGCATTAACAGAACATGAAAACAAATGATTTTAGGGAAAGGTATAAATATGGGGAAATGCAAATCATACTAAATAATACAAATGTCACTAATGTGAGGAGCTAAGGTTTTTAGGGTATAGAAAGTTAGTATTCTATGAAATACTAATTAAGCAGAAGACAAATAAAAAGCCTCCTCAAATAAAAGTCTCATTATTGAAAAGCACTCTGTTCATATACCATGAGTTTTTTATTTGAACTATTTGCATATATCAGATTTTTTTAAATTCAAGACATTTTGTCCTGGAAAATACGCATTTTTATGCAAATTTTGCCCTTTAAATCTTGCAGCTTTTAAATGTGGTTGCTCTCTATCCTATAGTTTTGAAATGGTTTATAACTAATAGTATTATTAAGATATGTTATCAGTATATGCCTATTTTTATGTATTTAGTAGGTGAATATCTGGGCTCATTTGTAAAGCAGATTTGAAATTAAGTAATTTTTCTTTCTTCCAATTGGACATTCTAACATTTTTTTATAGTCTGAAAACTAAGCTCCTGGGATCGCTTGAAAAAGGTTGTGGTCAAGAAGAAGGGAAAAAAGTAGAAAAATATTTCCTACAGATTTATCCCATTAGATACTAGGACTCAACAGGCAAGATTTGTCTGGTGGGATTTCATGGTAGAAAACAAAATGATTTAATTTGTTTTAATTTATAACCTCAAATAACATAGAGATCCATGAATTTTTTTTTTAAGATTTTATTTATTTGACAGAGAGAGAGAGAGAGAGAGATCCCAAGCAGGGGGAGTGGCAGAGGGAGAGGGAGAAGCAGGCTCCCAGCTGGAGATCCTAGGACCTGGGATCATGACCTGAGCCGAAGGCAGATGCTTAACCAAATGAGCCACCCAGGCACCCCAACTCATGAACTTTTTACATGTTGCTTCTTTTCTTTTTGCTGTTGTTCTTGTGGGAGGGGGTGAGGAAGCTACATTATTTCATTTGTATTATTTCTAAAAACTGCATTTACAATTGAAGCTGGCTCATACTATTGAGGGTATTAAACACACTTCAAAAAAAGTTCTGGTATTTTCAGTGTGTTTCTATTCTGTTGGTAGAATAGTGAGCTGAGACGCTCCTTTATCTTTCAAAATTTTTGTAGCCAAATCTTAAGGACCAGACTGATTATGGAACTATCATCTTTAGGTTATTTTCCTTCTGATTTCAGTAACTGAAATCTCATATACCTTGAAAACTTAAGAGTTCAAATGATATCACAAAAAAAACCAAGCAGCACTTCCTGCAAATTGTAACAGATTTAGGTTTCTCAAATTAATTGGAACTGCAATTTGGGTATGTCACTGTCTCGTGATTTTAACTGCTGGAATTCAGCCATAGGTATATACTTAGATAAAATCATACACCAATTTTCAGACCGGTTCATTTCTGCCAGTTACTGGGAAAGATGGTCTGCTAGGGTTGATTAGCCTAGAAAATGCAGGTCTTCAGCTCCCAGGTTGTATCATCTGTCATGTGGTGGATAGCCAATGGAGAGTGCCATGATGAAATAGTTTTAAGACTCTGGGACTGGCCATGCCTGAAGGCAGCATGCCACTGGTTTTCTGTATATATGCCAACAAATTCCCTGTTTTGTACTTAGGCTAAGTTTCTTTTAGATGCAACCTAAAAAGTTTTAAATACAGCAGAGTAATAGTTTGGAATTACAGAAAAGTGTGCTGTGCTATCATAGATGCCCACTACTTAGAAGGAACGTGTGTGAATTTGGACCACTTGTCTTAACTTTGAGCTTCAGAATTACACCTAAGTGCAGTATTATTTCCGTACAAAGGGTTATAATTTGTTCAGTAGAACTGAAATAAGTTTTGATTAGCCAGCCCTGGGTGACATGAACATCCAGGATCCTGTCACAATGGACAAGGGGATGCAGTACTTTAATTAGCCTGAATTGTATGCCCAGCTCTTGGCTGTGGCAGTAGGTGTGGGATCAATCCAAGTTAAACCATATGAGATGGATTCCCCACAGGAAGTGGGGCACTATTCCTAAAAGATGGAGGGATGGAAGCTGAATGGGCGAAAATAGGAGATGTGCACAACAAATCACTGAATTGTTCTCCTGCATCTCTCCCTTTCCAGGAGAGGGTGATTGTATCCAAGACTGCCAGAGTTATGTCTCTAGAATAAAATCTGAAAATGACACTCCCCTAGCAAGAGTGCCAAGATATAGTACAAACTCCATAGTA
Organism: Mirounga leonina; assembly: GCF_011800145.1. Classification (NCBI taxonomy): domain Eukaryota; kingdom Metazoa; phylum Chordata; class Mammalia; order Carnivora; family Phocidae; genus Mirounga; species Mirounga leonina. The sequence goes on from NW_023270816.1 coordinate 5,738,555, forward strand.
CGCAAGATTTCTCTGAACCTAACTTCTTCTGTTTCCTGCTGGACTAGTCTCATCTCCATCACCATCACCTCCAGCTACACAAAACTCTTCATGATTCTTTTGAATTATCACGCTCCTTCGTGTACTACTTTCCACCTCACACATTTTACTCTTTCTCATAACAGAGATTTTTCCCAAGCTGTTTCTTCTACCTGGAAACGCTTCCACATCATCGCCTGTATTCATCATTTAAAATAGCCCTTCAGCATGGCCTTCTCTAAATTTTCTCCTTCCTTGACCCCACTCCCCACTTCCTTGACAGATTTAGGTATTTCTCTTGTACATGACCATAGTACTTTGTGTGTACAAGTCTCACTAGCATTTTTCATGCTGCATTATAATATTTGATTTATGGATCTATTTTCCCATTAAACAATGACTTTATTAAGAGTAGCGGCCATGGGATATCTTAATTTTCCTCCACAAATTCTCCCTCAGTATCTTTCACGGGGCTTGACACGTAATAGGCATTGAATGAATGGTCAGCCAATGAATGAACGAATGCATGAATGAATGATCCAATGGATTCACACAGGTTTGACACTAAAGCAATTTCACATTTTCTCTCTGCAAATAATGAAGAAGCATTTGAGAATCACTAAGCACCACGGTATGAGTGCAAGCTCCAGCTAGAAGGCCAGAGCTCAAAGCCCTGCTTCTTCACTTGCCAGTTACGCAGCTGTGGGCGAGTACCTAATCTCGTGTGCCTGTGTTCTCATATGTAGAGAGAATGATAGTAGTTTCCACTATACCAAGTGATTTCTCCTCTAATCTTCACCAACTCTGCAATAAAAACAATATTCCTATTTTATAGGTGAGTAGACTGAGATTCAGAGTAGTGAACTGCTTGCTTAAGGGCACACAGGTTCCAAAATGGGGAGTGTTAACTCTACTGAAGGGCTGCCTGACTCTAAAGCCCTCACAGTTCCAACAGCATGGGGATTTTGCAGTTTGTTTTTATTGGCTAGAAGGTGGTTCAGGGAAATATTTTTCTTACTTTAGCTAATTTTGGTACTAATGATTATTTCCTTTACAAGAATATAACGTGAACCAAACAGACTTTAGAGATTGCTATGGTTGAGCACACTGCTTTTTAAATTTTAATGTTTATCCTTTTGGGCAATTGAACATAGATACTTGATAAATAAATACGACTGTTTTCACTCAAATTGAAAAAAACAACCACCCCAAAACTTTTATACTCGACATCTGTTTTATTTGTGTAGATATTAGCAGTTTCTTTCCAAAAATAGAACAAGATATATTGAAAAATGTGTCTAGTTCAGAATGGCAGAAATTTATTCAGAATGTAGTGAAGCTGGATTCCTTTCCTCCATTCCCATGTGTCAGATTACCTAAAGAGAGACAACTGGGTCTCCAAAGCACTAGATGACCAAGATGGAAGAGCTGGCAGTTCATTGTTCATATTTTTCTCTGCAGCTGAATTCTTAGAGCCCACCTAGAAAGGAGGAAAAATGGATCAAACCAGAAGTTAAAGAAACGTTCTCACCCTCTGGCATAGCACAGGCATCCAGCCCTAGCTGACTATTGTAATTCTGGGGACTATGTAGAGCTCACTTTACCATCCCAAGCTCATGAAGGTGGACTTCACATGAAAGGATGATTGACCAAATTATGTTCCACTAAGATTAGGAAAATATTGGACAATTTTGTTTGAGTAGAATAATTGATACATGTTGTAAGTCATGATATCTAAGTCATGACATCTGCATTGATATCAATTTGTTTTCATTAACTTAGACAATTAAAATCAAGAACTAAGTTATTTTAAGCAAACAGCTTCATTTTACATTCATTTATTTCTGCTTTGCATGAAGCACAGCTGCATTATAATGTGATCAAGCACAATAAAGTGTGCTCTGCTGTTTATAGATGGAAGAATTGTACCACTCAGGTAGATGTACAATTTTACCTAAAGTGTTCTGAAAGTACAAGGGCATAAGATTTTGTTCTCTTCCAAAAATAACTCTTACTCAAGCTTTAGAAACTATGGATTTTCTACCTCTATTACCAAAAACAAATGGAATGTTCTGGGCCGATGGGGTCTAGGGCTATTTAATTGAAGTTATTTAATTTGTAATATATTTTCCAATGATTTTGAATCCTTTGGAAAAATAAATTGGTCAAAATAATTACTGCATTTAGTAGTTATATATATATGTATATTTGTTATATATATATACTATATATATTTGTTATATATATACTATATATACTTGTATATCTCTCCTGGTACATATATGCATGATAGTTTTGTAGGTATGTGACCAGAAGTGGAATCTGCATCAGAAAATGACCATCTTCAGTTTTACTAGTTATTGCCAAATTCCTCTCTATACTCAAATTCAGGATAATCTGAGGAAGACTTACTTGCAAAGACGACAAAGGTGTGGGGAGAGGGCCAACCAAGTGGCAATGCAATGACCTACAACTAGTGTTAGCTGAGCTTTTAACACTAATAGCCCCAAAGGGTGACTGACGGGAGGGAACATGCACTTGAACCTGAGGTCATGTAGAAAAATTGCCTTGAGAAGAGGAGTAAGCTGCCATGGAGACCTGGCAGAGAGGGGCCAGAAATGCAAATACCATCTTTCCACTCTCCTCTCTCCTTCCTAAATAAAAATATTCTCCTTCCATTCTTGTTCTAAAGCCCCCCATTGGTGCGACAGTACTGGGAACCAGAAGGTACTGGAGTTCATTAATGTTGACCACATAGGTCAGCCTGTCACAGCGGAGAGCAGAGACTGTCTGGGAAGGAAAACTGAGTGTGTCCACTACAAGATCTGAGTTATTGAAAGTTCCTCTCACGTGTTGCTACGGACTGCTATAGAGTACTTCCTAGCATATTGCCACCATTTTTTACCTAGCCTCTTTTTTAGTGATGAACTCCCAGATTGCTTCCAATGCCTTGTTGCCACAAGCAAAGCTGCAGTCAGCTTTCTTGTATATATCTCTTCATGAACGTGATGATTTCTCAGGGCTGTCTACCCAGAGCAGAACCGATTGGCCTTAAGTGCATGTGTATACTTAATTTGACTGAGTAGCTGTCTACGCTCCCAGAAGCAACACACAAGTGTTCCCATATCTCCACACCCTTGCCAACATTTAGCAGCTTCATAACTTCTGCCGATGTAGTAAGTGTAAATGAAGATGCATATAGATAGTATGTTACTTTCATGTAAATGTTAAGCATGGAAACCACACATATTATTTATACATATATATGCAGTAAAATATAAAAAACTTAGTTGGAAAACTAAGTTGGGGATGAGCTCAAAGGAGATTTCAACTTTATATGTATAAAGTAAATTTTACATATAATATAAAGTTTTAGATGTATAAAACTCTAGAAGAAATAAGGCAAAATATCAACATTTAAACCTATTGCTCTGATGTTAGCCCCTAGACTTACTTGTATGTTCACATTATGATTTTTGCAACTTAATTAAAGTATAAAGATATGCAATAACTCACACTAACTTAAAGTGCACATTTTGATAAATGTTGACATACGTATACACCCACAAAACCATCACCACAGTCATGATAATAATGTTCTATCACCTCCAAAACTTTCCTCTGTTCCCCTAGGCAATCATCCCTCGCTCTACATCTGTCTCCAGGCAACCACTAGCTAGCTTTCTGTCACTGTAGATTAGTATGTATGTTCTACAGTTTTACATAAATGTGATCACACATCAGGTACACTTTTTATTTTTATTTTCTGGTGTGCTCTCTTTGATTAAGCATATGATTTTCATATGCAGACTTCTTGTTGCACATTTCAGTAGTTTGTTCCCTTTTATTTCTGAATAGTGTGTTCCTGGATAAGTATACCATAATTTGTTCATCTGTTCACCTGTTAATTGACATTTGGATTGTTTCCAGTTTGGGGCTTTTACAAATAAAGCAGCTATGAACAGTCATGTACAAGTTTTTGTTTGGACACATGTTTTCATTTTTGTGGGGGGCGGATATCTGGGAGTATAAAGGCCTCGTCTTATGGTAAGTGGTATCTGTTTATCTTTTTAAGAAATTCCCAAGTAGATTTCCAAGCTAGTTGTACCATTTTCCCTTCCCATTATCAGTATATAAGAGGGCCACTTGCTCCGCATCCTCACTAACCATTTGATATGGTCGTTCCTTTTAATTTTAGCAAGTTTAGCGCATGTGTAGTGATATTTCTTTGGTCATTTCCTTGATGACTAATGAAGTTGAGCATCTTTTTATGTACTTTGTGTACTTATGTATCTTCTTTTATGAAGTGTCTACTCAAATATTTTGTCCATTTTTATTGAGTTAATTGTCTTACTGATTTTGTAAGTATCCTTTACATATTTTAGAGAGAATGCTTTGTTTAACATATGCATTTCAAATATTCTGTCTGTAAAAAGCTTTTTCATTTTCTTAAAGGTATCTTTTGAAGAGCAAATGTATTTAGTTTTGATGAAATTTAATCATTTCTTTCTTTTATGTTTAATTTTTTGTATGATATCTAATAAACCTTTGCCCACTGCCAAGATCATTTATGTTATGTTTATTTGTTTTTGTAAAAGTTTCATATTTTTTAGGTTCTACATTTAGTACTATGATCAATTTTTAGTTAATCCTGTGTATGATATGAGTTATGAGTCAATTTTTCCCACAGAGATACTGGTTTGATCTAACATCTTTTGTTGAAAAGATTATCCTTCCCATTAACTTGCTTTGGTATCTTCATCAAAACTTCATTGACATATGGGTCTATTTCTAGACTAGTCTCTTCCTTTGATCTATAGTCTTTATTATTACCAATTTTAAACTGTAGGTTTAGAGCAAGTCTTGAAATCAGGTAGAGTAAATTCTCCAGGTTTTGTTTCTTATATTGTTTTGGATTTCCTAAGTCCTTGCATTTTTAAAATAAATTTTAGAAATCAGCTTGCCAGTTTTTTAAAAAGGGAGAGAGAAAGAGAGAAAAAAACTGCCGGAGTATTATTAGAGATTGCAGGGAATCTATGGATCAACTTGAGGAGAATTGCCAGTTCCAGTCAATTATTTAGATTTTCTTTGATTTCTGTCAGTAATGTTTTGTAATTTTCAGTGCAGAAGTCATGAATATCTTTTGTTAGATTTGTTCTTAGGTATTTTGTAACTTTTGGCATTACCATAAATGGAATTATAAAAATATTTATTTTTTCAATATTATGTAGCTTTGAATTTATATAAGAATATAAATAATTTTTTATTCTTTTTTTTAAGAGCTTATTTATTTATTTGACAGAGAGAGACACAGCGAGAGAGGGAACACAAGCAGGGGGAGTGGGAGAGGGAGAAGCAGGCTTCCTGCTGAGCAGGGAGCCCGATGTGGGGCTCGATCCCAGGACCCTGGAATCGTGACTGAGCTGAAGGCAGCCGCTTAACTGACTGAGCCACCTAGGCGCCCCTAAATAATTTTTTAAAAGATTTATTTACTTATTTGAGAGAGAGAGAGCGTGAGCATGGTGGGGAGGGGAAGGAGGAGAGGGATAGAATCTTAAAAAGATTCTGTGCTGAGCATGGAGCCCAATGCGAGGCTCAATTTCACAACCCTGAGATCATGACCTCGGCGAAATCAAGACTCAGATGCTTAACTGACTGTACCATCCAGGTGCCCCAAGAATATAAATAATTTTATATTAATGTGTATATACATTCTGCAACTTACTGAATTTATGTATTTTTTCTAATAGTTCTGTAGATTCCTTAAGATATTTTATGAAAGTAGTTAAGTATCTGAAATAGGAACAGTTTTACTTCCTTTTCTGATCTTAATGCCTTGTATTTCTTCCTTTTATTTAAATTCAATATTAATGTTGAATAGGAGTGGGAATCCTTGCCTTGTCCTTGATCTCAGGAAAAGCAATTCATCTTTAACCGTTAAGTATAATATTGCATATAGGTTTTTCATAAATGCCAATTATCAGTTTGAGAAATTCCTTACTATTTTTAATTTGTTGGGAGTTTTTATCATGAAGAATATTGGTTTTATACAATGCTATCTCTGCAGATTTTTTTTCCTTTCTATTTCATTTTATATGGTAAATTACATTGATTTCAAGTTTTAAATCAACCTTGAATTTTTAGAACAAACCCCAACTTAATCATAATGTATTACTCTTCATATATTTCTGGATTTGATTTGTTATTTTGTTGATGATTTCTGTAACTATTTCATGGGAGATATCTGTAATTTTCACTCTATAAAAAAATTTTCAGGGGCGCCTGGGTGGCTCAGTCGTTAAGCGTCTGCCTTCGGCTCAGGTCATGATCCCAGGGTCCTGGGATCGAGCCCCGCATCAGGCTCCCTGCTCCGCGGGAAGCCTGCTTCTCCCTCTCCCACTCCCCCTGCTTGTGTTCCCTCTCTCGCTGTGTCTATCTGTCAAATAAATAAATAAATAAAATCTTAAAAAAAAAAATTTTTCAGTCAAGTTTTGGTATTATTGTTATACTAGCCTCCTAAAAATTGTTGGTTAGTGATGTCTCCTCTTTTTCTGAAAACATTTATGGAAGTTTGGTGTTATTTCTTCCTTGAATGTTTGATAAAACTCACCAGTAAAACTATCTGTTTCTGGGATTTTCTTTTTTGGGAAAGTTTTTCATAACAAATTCACTTTCATTAATAGAGGGCTATTTAGATTTTCTGTTTGTTCATGGGCAATTGTGGCAACTTCTACTTTTAAATCTATCTGCTTCATCAAACCTGTCAAATTTTCGGCATAAAGTTGCTTACAGTGTTCTCTTGTTATCGTTTTAATAACCATAGAGCCAACTGCGATAACCCTCTTTGCCTTCCTGATATAGATGATATGTTTTCTCTTATTTTTCTGGACCAGTGTTGTTAGGGGTTTGGCAATTTTGTGATTTTTCAAAGATTCAGCTTTGCCTTTGTTAATATTCTTTATTGTCTGTTTCTATTTCCTTGATTTCTGCTTTATCTTTATTGTTTCTTTCCTCCACTTAAAGATTACTTTCTTTTATTCGTCTACTTTCTTTTTTTTTTTAAGATTTTATTTATTTATTTGAGAGAGAGAGAGTGAGAAAGAGTGCACGAGAGGGGGTAGGGTCAGAGGGAGAAGCAGGCTTCCCACCGAGCAGGGAGCCCAATGCGGGACTCGATCCCGGGACTCCAGGATCATGACCTGAGCTGAAGGCAGTCACTTAACCAGCTGAGCCACCCAGGCGCCCATTTGTCTAGTGTCTTAAGGTAGAACCTTAGGTTAATGATTTTAGGTATTTCTTTTCTAATGCAAGCATTTAGAGTTTAAGTGTCTAAACGTTGCGTTAGCTGCATCCCACACATTTTGATGTGCCATATTTTAGTTCTCATTTAGTTCTGTGTTTTCTCATTTCCCTTGTGATTTTATCTTTGAACCATAAATTGTTTAGAATTGTGTTATTCATTTCCCAGATATGTACAGCTTTTCTAAATATGTTGTTATCATTTATTTTTGACTTAATTTTGTTGTGGTCAGAGAATACACTCTGTATGATTTTAATGCCTTTAAACTGTTTATGGCCCACATATATGTGGGCCATATCTCCGTGAATACACCATGGACACTGGAAAATAATGTATATTCTGCTGTTGCTAGATGCAATGCTCTATAAATGTCAGTTGTATAAAGGTGATTGATCTTGTTCAAATCTTACTTGTTTTTGGTGTATTCCTATGAACTGCTGAGAGAAATATGTTAAAATCTCCTAGTATGACGGAATTGTCTATTTCTCCCTGTTAATTTTTGTTTCATGTATTTTGGGGGTTTCTTATTAGGGGCATAGTAGTTTATAATTGTAGTGTCCTAATGAATGAGCCCTGTTATCATTATGAAACATCTCTCTTTGTCTTGAAATCCATTTTATCTGAAATTAAATAGCCATGCCAGACTTATTATACCTACTGGTTGCATGTTTGGTCATGCTCCATCTACTTACTTTCAAACCATCTGTATCTTAATATCTAACAATGAATCATGGAACACTACATCAAAAATAAATAAATAAATTAATTAATTAAAAAAGAATCTTTAAATATAAAAGTAAATAAATAAATAAAGTGTGTCTCTTGTTGGCAGCATATAGTTAAGTCTTGCTTCTTTTAAATCTACTCTGTCAATATCTGTCTTTTTTTTAAATTATGTTATGTTAATCACCATACATTACATCATTAGTTTCTGATGTAATATTCCATGATTCATTGCTTGTGTATAACACCCAGTGCTCCATGCAGAACGTGCCTTCCTTAATACCCCTCACCAGGCCAACCCATCCCTCCACCGCCCTTCCCTCTAGAACCCTCAGCTTATTTCTCAGAGTCCATAGTCTCTCATGGTTCATCTCCCCCTCCGATTTCCCTCCCTTCATTCTTCGCCTCCTGCTATCTTCTTCTTTTTTTTTTAACATATAATATATTATTTGTTTCAGAGGTACAGGCCTGTGATTCAACAGTCTTACATGATTCACAGCGATCACCATAGCACATACCCTCCCCAATGTCTATCACCCAGCCACCCCATCCCTCCCACCCCCCACCACTCCAGCAACCCTCAGTTTGTTTCCTGAGATTAAGAATTCCTCATACAGTGAGGTCATATGATACATGTCTTTCTCTGATTGACTTATTTCATTCAGCATAATACCCTCCAGGTCCATCCACATCATTGAAAATGGCAAGATTTCATTCCTTTTGATCGCTGCATAATATTCCATTGTGTATATATATACCACATCTTCTTTATCCATTCATCTGTTGATGGACATCTTGCTCTTTCCACAGTTTGGCTATTGTGGACATTGCTGCTATAAACATTGGGGTGCACGTACCCCTTTGGATCCCTCCATTTGTATCTTTGGGGTAAATACCCAGTAGTGCAATTGCTGGATCGTATGGTAGCTCTATTTTCAACTTTTTGAGGAAGCTCCATACTGTTTTCCAGAGTGGCTGCACCAGCTTGCATTCCCACCAACAGTGTAGGAGAGTTCCCCTTTCTCTGCATCCCCGCCAACATCTGTCGTTTCCTGACTTGTTAATTTTAGCTGACTGGTGTGAGGTGGTATCTCATTGAGGTTTTGATTTGGATTTCCCTGATGCCAAGCGATGTTGAGCACTTTTTCATGGGTCTGTTGGCCATTTGGATGACCTCTTTGGAAAAATGTCTGTTCATGTCTTCTGCCCATTTCTTGATTGGATCATTTGTTCTCTGGGTGTTGAGTTTAATAAGTTTAATAAGTTGAGTTTAATAAGTTCTTTATAGATTTTGGATACTAGCCCTTTATCTGATACGTCATTTGCAAATATCTTCTCCCATTCCATCGGTTGTCTTTTGGTTTTGTTGACTTTTTCTTTCACTGTGAAAAAGCTTTTTATCTTGATGAAGTCCCAATAGTTCATTTTTGCCCTTACTTCCCTTGCCTTTGGCGATGTTTCTAGGAAGAAGTTGCTGCAGCTGAGGTCGAAGAGGTTGCTGCCTGTGTTCTCCTCTAGGATTTTGATGAACTCCTGTCTCACATTTAGGTCTTTCAACCATTTGATGTCTATTTTTGTGTGTGGTGTAAGGAAATGGTCCAGTCTCATTCTTCTGCATGTGGCTATCCAATTTTCCCAACACCATTTGTTGAAGAGACTGTCTTTGTTCCATTGGACATTCTTTCCTGCTTTGTCAAAGATGAGTTGACCATAGAGTTGAGGGTCCATTTCAGGGCTCTCTATTCTGTTCCATTGATCTATGTGTCTGTTTTTGTGCCAGTACCATACTGTCTTGATGATGACAGCTTTGTAATAGAGCTGGAAGTCCGGAATTGTGAGGCCGCCAGTTTTGCTTTTCTTTTTCAACATTCCTCTGGCTATGCGGGGTCTTTTCTGGTTCCATACAAATTTTAGGATTATTTGTTCCATTTCTTTGAAAAAAGTGGATGGTATTTTGATGGGGATTGCATTGAATATGTAGATTGCTCTAGGTAGCACTGACATCTTCACAATATGTGTTCTTCCAATCCATGAGCATGGAACGTTTTTCCATTTCTTTGTGTCTTCCTCAATTTCTTTCATGAGTGTTTTATAGTTTTCTGAGTACAGATTCTTTGCCTCTTTGGTTAGATTTATTCTTAGGTATCTTATCGTTTTGGGTGCAATTGTAAATGGGATCGACTCCTTAATTTCTCTCTCTTCTGTCTTGTTGTTGGTGTATAGGAATGCCACTGATTTCTGTGCATTGATTTTATATCCTGCCACTTTACTGAATTCCTGTATGAGTTCTAGTAGTTTTGGGGTGGAGTCTTTTGGGTTTTCCACATAAAGTATCATATCATCTGCAAAGAGTGAGAGTTTGACTTCTTCTATGCCGATTTGGATGCCTTTGATTTCTTTTTGTTGTCTGATTGCTGTGGCTAGGCCTTCTAATACTATGTTGAATAGCAGTGGTGATAGTGGACATCCCTGCTGCATTCCTGACCTTAGGGGGAAAGCTCTCAGTTTTTCCCCATTGAGAATGATAATCGCTGTGGGTTTTTCATAGATGGCTTTTATGATATTGAGGTATGTACCCTCTATCCCTATACACTGAAGAGTTTTGATCAAGAAAGGATGTTGTACTTTGTCAAATGCTTTTTCTGCATCTATTGAAAGGGTCATATGGTTCTTGTTCTTTCTTTTATTAATGTATTGTGTCACATTGATTGATTTGCGGATGGTCAACCAACCTTGCAGCCCAGGGGTAAATCCCACTTGGTCGTGGTGAATAATCCTTTTCATGTACTGTTGGATCCTATTGGCTAGTATTTTGGTGAGAATTTTTGCATCCATGTTCATCAAGGATATTGGTCTGTAATTCTCCTTTCTGCTGGGGTCTTTGTCTGGTTTGGGGATCAAGGTAATGGTGGCCTCATAAAACGAGTTTGGAAGTTTTCCTTCCATTTCTATTTTTTGGAACAGTTTCAAAAGAATAGGTATTAATTCTTCTTGAAATGTTTGGTAGAATTCCCCTGGGAAACCATCTGGCCCTGGGCTTTTGTTTGTTGGGGGATTTTTTATGACTGCTTCTATTTCCTTAGTGGTTATAGGTCTGTTCAGGTTTTCTGTTTCTTCCTGGTTCAGTTTTGGTGGTTGATACATCTCTAGGGATGCATCCATTTCTTCCAGGTTATCTAATTTGCTGGCATAGAGTTGCTCATAATATGTTCTTATAATTGTTTGTATTTCTTTGGTGTTGGTTGTGATCTCTCCTCTTTCATTCATGATTTTTTTGATTTGGGTCATTTCTCCTTTCTTTTTGATAAGTCTAGCCAGGGGTTTATCAATCTTGTTAATTCTTTCAAAGAACCAGCTCCTAGTTTCGTTGATCTGTTCTACTGTTCCTTTGGTTTCTATTGCATTGATTTGTGCTCTGATCTTTATTAATTCTCTTCTCCGGCTGGGTTTAGGCTTTATTTGCTCTTTTTTCTCTAGCTCCTTTAGGTGTAGGGTTAGGTTGTGTATTTGAGACCTTTCTTGTTTCTTGAGAAAGGCTTGTATTGCTATATACTTTCCTCTTAGGACTGCCTTTGCTGCATCCCAAAGATTTTGAACAGTTGTGTTTTCATTTTCATTGGTTTCCATGAATTTTTTGAATTCTTCTTTAATTTCCTGGTTGACCCATTCATTCTGTAGTAGGATGCTCTTTAGCCTCCATGTATTTGATGTGATCTATTCTGGAGAATGTTCCATGGGCACTAGAGAAGAATGTGTATTCTATTGCTTTGGGATGGAATGTTCTGAATATATCTGTGAAGTCCATTTGGTCCAGTGTGTCATTTAAAGTCTTTATTTCCTTGTTGATCTTCTGCTTAGATGATCTGTCCATTTCAGTGAGGGGGGTGTTAAAGTCCCCCACTATTTTTGTATTGTTGTCAATGTGTTTCTTTGCTTTTGTTATTAACTGCCTTATATAATTGGCTGCTCCCATGTTAGGGGCATAGATATTTACAATTGTTAGATCTTCTTGTTGGATAGACCCTTTAAGTAGGATATAAGGTCCTTCCTCATCTCTTATTACAGTCTTTGGTTTAAAATCTAATTTGTCTGGTATAAGGATTGCCACCCCAGCTTTCTTTTGGTGTCTATTAGCATGGTAAATGGTTTTCCTCCCCCTCACTTTCAATCTGAGCGTGTCTTTGGGTCTAAAATGAGTCTCTTGCAGACAGCGTATTGATGGGTCTTGTTTTTTTATCCAATCTGATAGCCTGTGTCTTTTGATTGGGGCATTTAGCCCATTTACATTCAGGGTAACTATTGAAAGATAGGAATTTAGTGCCATTGTATTGCCCATAAGGTGACTGTTACTGTATATTGTCTGTGTTCCTTTCTGGTCTAAGTTACTTTTAGGGTCTCTCTTTGCTTAGAGGACCCCTTTCCTCTGGTTTTGTGTTTGCAAATTCCTTTAGTTTTTGTTTTTCCTGGAAGCTTTTTCTCTCTCCTTCTATTTTCAATGACAGCCTAGCTGGATATAGTATTCTTGCTGCATATTTTTCTCATTTAGTGCTCTGAATATATCCTGCCAGTCCTTTCTGGCCTCCCAGGTCTCTGTGGATAGGTCTGTTGCCAATCTAATGTTTCTACCATTGTAGGTTACAGATCTCTTCTCCCGAGCTGCTTTCAGGATTTTCTCTTTGTCTCTGAGACTCGTAAGTTTTATTATTAGATGTTGGGGCGTTGACCTATTTTTATTGATTTTGAGAGGGGTTTCTATGCCTCCTGGATTTGGATGCCTGTTTCCTTCCCCAAATTAGGGAAGTTCTCTGCTATAATTTGCTCCAATATACCTTCTGCCACTCTCTCTCTTTCCTCTTCTTCTGGGATCCCAATTATTCTAATGTTGTTTCATCTTATGGTATCGCTTATCTCTCGAATGCTGCCCTCGTGATCCAGTAGTTGTTTATCTCTCTTTTTCTCAGCTTCTTTATTTTCCATCATTTGGTCTTCTATATTACTGATTCTCTCTTCAGCCTCTTTTATCCTAGCAGTTAGAGCCTCCATTTTTTATTGCACTTCATTAATAGCCTTTTTGATTTTGACTTGGTTAGATTTTAGTTCTTTTACTTCTCCAGAAAGGGTTTCTCTAATAACTTCCATAATTTTTCAAGCCCAGCTAGTATCTTTAAAATCATCATTCTGAACTCTAGTTCTGACATCTTACTAATGTCCGTATTGATTAGGTCCCTGGCAGTTAGTACTACCTCTTGTTCTTTTTTTTGAGGTGATTTTTTTCCATCTTGTCATTCTGCCCAGAGGAGAATAGATGCATGAGAGAACAAAATGCTAACAGGGTAACAACATCCCCAGAAAATATACACTAAACAAATCAGAAAAGACCTGACACCAAGGGAAAAGAAAGGAAAAGAAAGAAAAAAGAAAAAAAAAAAGAAAAAGATAAGAACAAACAAACAAAAACAAGACAAAAAAAACAGAGTATGATCAAATATTATCAGGCTGGTGCATAAATCAGTGCCACACACTAGATTTGGGGCATATTTTGGTCTGTTAGAAGAAAGTGCCTCCCAAAATTTTAAAGAAAGAAAAACTTATCTATGTACGAAAAATAAGGGGTAATACGATGAACGGATGGAATATGACTGTAAAGATGAAAATCATAAAAGATTTTATAAAAGGAATTGATAAGATAAGAAGTTGGTTGACAAAAGAAAGAAGAGGATTTAAAAAAAAAAAAAAAAGGGAGAGAATGTGATCAGGCAGGAGATGAGAACAAAGCCATACCCTAGAGATTTAGGGTATATTTTGATCTGTTAGAAGAAATTGTATCCCAAAATTTTAAAGAGAGAACAACTTATATGTATATACCAAAAATAAGGTTAACTACTATGAAGGGATAGAATATGACTCTAAAAATGAAAAATAAACAAGATTTTTTAAAAAAGAGATTGATAAGATGTTGGTTGTAAAAGGGAAAAAGAAAAATTCAAAAAAATTTTAAAAAGTTAGTTAAAAAAAAATTAACTTTGAAAGACTAAAGAATCATGGTAAAAAAAGCCATGGAGTCTATGTGCAGTATTCCCCTAGAGCTGGAGTTCTGCCATTCTCATTGATCGGTAAACTTGATCTTGGCTGGCTGTTCTTGCTGATCTTCTGGGGGAGGGCCCTGTTGCCATGGTTCCCAGATGTCTTTGCCGGAGGTGGAATTGCCCCGCCCTTGCCGGGTCCAGGCTAAGTAATCTGCTCGTGTTTCCTCTTGGGAGCTTTTGTTCCCTGCAAGCTTTCCATACAGCTTTGGAGGGCGAGAGTGAAAATGGCGGCCTCCCAATCTCCACCCGGAGGAGGTGAAAACTTGGGACCCCGCTCCTCAGTGTGCCCCAGAGACAAGCAGTCAGTCACTCCCGTATCCCCGGTCTCTGGCCACACTCCATGCTCACCTGGCCTGTGACCAAGCGTTTCTATCTCTGGCATCCAACCTGGTGTGGAGTCTCCAAACCCAGCAGATCCCTGCAGTGCGCTCCCGCACTGCTCCCCCCAGGGGAGGAAGGGGAGTCTCCCCAGATCTGCTGCTTGTTGGGTCCCTGCTGGTGGAGCAGTGGCCCGACTGTGCCGTGGATCACGGTTTATGGCAACCCCGAGCTGAGAGCCCACTCCTTGGCTCCGTCTCTGCAGCCAGCTTCCCCGCTCTGATACCTGGGACCTCTGCCGCACTCAGGCACCCCCACTCTTCCTGTGACCCCGAGGGTCCTGAGACCACACTGTCCCAGTAAGGGTTCCCCCGCCCCTGCTTAGCCACTGGAGTGACGTCCCTTAGCGGAGCAGACTTTTAAAAGTTCTGATTTTGTGCTCCACTGCTCTATCACTTGCCAATAGTGGCCAACAGAGGCCCCTTCCCCCACTATCCTCCCGAATATCGCCTTGGATTCACTTCTCTGCAGGTCCTACCTTCCCAGAAGGTGGTCGCTTTTCTGTTCAGAGAGTTGTTGCTATTCTTTTCTTTGATCTCCTGTTGAGTTCGTAGGTGTTTAGAATGGTTTGATCCCTATCCAGCTGAATTCCTGGGACCAGATGAAATTTAGGTCTCCTACTCCTCCACCGTCTTGCTCCTCCCCGCCAATATCTGTCTTTTAATTGTCATGTTTAGACCAGAGATAGTCAAATTTTTTCTTAAAGCCAGATAGTAAATTTGTTAGGTTTTGCAGTTTGAGACAAATTTGAGAGTATTACATAGATATTTGTATAGCTACTTAAAATGTAAACATTTGGCAATGTGAAACCATTCTTAGATTGTAGGCATATAAATGAATGAATGAATTAATTAATTAATAGTGACAGGCGATATTGGGCCTTTGGGGTATAATTTGCCAATCCTGTTTTATACTGTTAATACCTAGTATGATTATCAGTATTGCTATGTGTCCCATCATTTTATTATGCTTTCTGCTTATAGTGTTTTTATTATTCTGTTCCCTTATCTGTTTCCCTTTTCTGCTTCCTTTAGGATTATTTGAATATATTAGCATTTCATGTTAATGTATTTTTAGATACTGGCTATATACGTTGTTTTATTTTTGAGGCTGCTTATGGGTTATAATATCCATACCTAACCTTTCACAGCCTAGTTAGAATTAATGTTGTGCCACTTGATATATGATATAAAAGCCTTGCAACCATACAAGTCCCTTACCATTCTCCCCACCTTTGTTATAGTTGTAGTGTGGGCTATATATTCCTACATTGAGAAACCTCACAAGACAATGATGTAATTTTAGTGCTAGTTAGTCATATGTATTTCAAAGATCTTAAGAGGAAAATAGCTTTTATATTTACCCAGCAATTTATCATTTCTATTGCTCTTCCTTCATTTCTGAAGTTCCAGCTTCCCTCTTACATCATTTGTCTTCAGTTTGTAGAATTTCTCTCTGCATTTCTGGTAGAGCAGGTGTACTGACAATGAATTTTCTTAGTTTTCGTTCATCTGAAAATGTTCTTATTTAGCCTTCACTCTTGAAGGATATTTTCACTGACTTTAAAAATTCTGAGTTGATAGTTCTTTCTTTGAGCACTTTGAAGATGCTCTTCCACTGGAAGAGCACAAACAATAAATCATGGAACACTTCATCAAAAACTAATGATGTACTGTATGGTGACTAACATAACATAATTTAAAAAAAATAAAAAATAAAAATAAAGATGCTCTTCTACTGTCTTCTGGCGTCCATAGTTTCTGATACAAAATCTGCAGTTTGTGTACATTTGAATCGTTTTAACGTATTGCTTTTTCCCAGGGGTTTTGGAAAGGTTTTTCTTTATCCTTGGCTTTTAGCAGTGGGATCATGATGTATCCAGGAATGGTTTCTTTGAAGTTATCCTGTCTGTGGTATTTTGAGATTCTTGAATCTATACATTTATGTATTTCACTGAATTTTCAAGTTTTTGTCTATTATTTCTTCAAACATGTTTTCTGCTTTAATCTTTCCCCTTTCTTTCTGGCACTTTAACTACGTATTTCTTATCTCATACTGTATCTTTGGCATTTCATTCTGCTTCATTTGTTTCTTTAAACTACTTCCCTTATTATATCGTTATGATTTTATAGAAACCATATTCTATGGTATCCTGCTTGAGAGACCAAATAGTATCATGAAATTTTCTACTGCCACATATAAGTAAATAAATTTTATAAATATAGATACTCTCTAAGTCTTACAGATGGCATTTTCCTCCTTTTTTGTAGTTCTTTTTCATAGGCTCCAGGTATTTTAAAAAATTTTTTAGCTTTATTAAGAAATAAGTAAATATGATATTGTGTAAGTTTAAGATGTACAATGTAGTGATTTGATATATATATGTATTGTGAAGTGATTACTACAATAAGGTTAGTTAACACATTTGTCACCTCACAGAGTCACAATTTTCTTTTATTAAAAAAAAAGAAGGAAATCCTGCTACTTGTGAGAACAAGAATGGACTTCAGGACATTATCCTAAATGAATTAAGTCAGACAGAGAAAGACAAATACTGTATGGTGTCACTTATGTGTGGAATCAAAAACAAAAACAAAAACAAAAAAACCCAGAAGTCATAGAAACCGAGAAGACTGGTGTTTGCCAGGAGTGGGTGGTGGGAGAATGGGTGAAAGTGGTCAAAGGGTACAGATTATGGTTTGCAAAGCAAGTTTCTCAAGAGCTGGCATCTGCCAAGAGACATGAGAATCGGTATCTGTCCAGGGACACAGTGAATTTACAGAACTGAGTCCTATTCCCAAACCACAGATAAGGCGGCCAAATCTCTTCTCAGATCAGCATTGGTTAATGTATAACACTCCTGATAAAAGTTCCAGTTTCTCATGGTGGCCAATTTCTTCTACCCATACTGCCTTGTCTTCTAATTTTCTGAAAAATTATAATTCCCAGAATGTTTTCCTTTTTGTCTCTCTCCTAGGACAGTTTAATTATGGAGACCATGCCTTCCAAGTTACACTATAGGTTCACTTCTGGTGCTACTTTTGCCTGGGTTTATATCTAGACTCATATTAACTGTGCTCGTTTGAGAAAATTAAATTGGAGTATTCATGGTTTCACTGTTTGGTTGAGTTGTTGAAGAAATCTTGAAATAGTGCACATAGAACATTTCTTCTGGAACCCTGAAATGCACAGGAATGGGTAAGGCTGTTCTCATCTTTAGCCTCAGCAGCATGAGCATCTTTCAGTGCATCTGGTCACCTCCAGCCACCCCTGCTTCTGCCTGGAATTTGGGGAGACTTATACTCTTGGCACATGGTCCCACTCTGGGTCAAAAAATACTTTCCTCAAAGAATAGGGCTCTCAAAGGGCATGTAGGGTCTGCATCCTGGCCCTCTGTTTCTGAATCAGAAGGCAAATGTTTTCAGGTCTATTTTAGAGAAAAATTAGAAGAGGTGGATTGGGGTTTAGGGAGCCAGATACTATTTTGAATCAGAAAGTACACCCCACTTCTAAATTTTTGAATTAAGAAAGCATTCATATCTATCTCCCTTCTCTATCTTTAGTCAACATCTAGCTTCTTTTAAACATATGGTGTTATCGGAGCTCTGACTGCCCACGTCCTTTCCATTCACTCTTGCACACGTCTCCTCTGCTTTGCCTACTCTCTCCCTCTGGGGATGATTAATCTGGCAAAAGTATTTGCAGATAATGAGATTTTCTGCAAATATGGACAAAATGAAATATATTTATATTGGTAGGCTTTCACTCATGTCTATTTAATCTTTCCTGTCATCTTTAGATTGTGTACCATTCTATAAATGGCAAATGTGTTGACAAGGTGCAAACCATGTGCTTATCTGGTCTAGTTACTTAAATGACCTAAACACCATGATCAAACTTTTAAGACATAGTCAAGTTATTAATCTTCCTTGCCATTTTGTGAGTAGACTCTACAATATAGTATTTTTTAGGCCACCAGATATTTTAAATCAATAACATTCAATAAATTAGAAATAAGTTTTCTCCTCATTGTAGAAGGAAACTAATTGTCATAAATATCATCTTCCTGGATTAAATTCATTAAAAATGTGTTCTTTTAGAAAATCTGACAACATTTTCAGTGACCATTTACTAATAGTAAATTAAAGTGTAATACCTCTGGCACTTCATGTGACATCCATATGAATACTAAATGAAGTCATAATTATATATACAACAATAATGAATATCAAACCAATTTATAATAATACACTTAAAGTTTATGTTCTCATCAATTTTAAGAATGAGACATGAATATAGCTCATTGGAGCAATTGCAGGCACTCAGGGAGTGTTTGTTTCCTGGTATTTCAGGCACTTACAATGATTTTGAAAACTGAAAAATATACTGACAGTATAGTGGGAAGGGGTATGTGTATTCAAAAGATGGGTGCCGGTTTATAGATGTAATTATGAGAAATGTTTTTAAGGATAGAATAAAATGACTACCATGTTTCTGAAGAAATTATGACAGATATGTATTAATTCATTACTAAACAATTGAAGAATATAATAAAAAACATTCAGTGGCATAACTGGTAAAAGTATCCAACTCCAACCAGGCTTGGCCAACTACTGAGAAAGTAAACTATTCTATTTTACTTTCAAATACAAATTCATTTCTCTACATTCCCCTTTTGTATCACAGAGGAATAATTTTACTGTGTTCACAGGTTGTCTTATTAAATTTAATAATTAATATGGTAGTGATTTGGGGGAAAGACTGATATTACGAAGATAAGAGAATCCAGGGACACTGACACAGGGCATATAGTCTGTGCAGCTGAATGGTTATGACCAAATTGAGAATCAAGCTCTATAGAAGTGCAGATGAGGGAGAGGAGTTAGTTGCAGAGTTAACATTTGAGATGGGCCTTAAGGAATGTAATATTGGGACAAATAGCAGTATGGGGGTGTGTTTTAGGTGAAGAACACAACATGAGCAAATGCATGGAGACAGAAAAGTACCACTGTGTTTCTAGAAAAACAAAGATTTTGTGGGTGTGTAGAATTCATGCCTGTGATTTGCGGTAAGTAAGCACGGAGAGGTAATATATGGTCCCTGAGAAGCCAAGACCGAAAATGATCAGATAAGAAGTTGGTGTTAGGGGCGCCTGGGTGGCTCCGTTGGTTAAGCAACTGCCTTCGGCTCAGGTCATGATCCTGGAGTCCCAGGATCGAGTCCCACATCGGGCTCTCTGCTCAGTAGGGAGTCTGCTTCTCCCTCTGACCCTCCCCCTCTCATGCTCTCTCTCTCTCTCTCTTTCTCTCATTCTCTCTCTCAAATAAATAAATAATATCTTTAAAAAAAAAAAAAAAAGAAGTTGGTGTTAATTCATGAAAGTAGTGTGTGAGTGCCCAGAAAAAGGACAGATGCTTTTTGAGTCATGAGTCATCTGAACCATGCTCCCGTAGCACTGTGTTAAATGGGTTACATCGACGTGTAAAGACACCAGTGGGGTTCCCAGCTAAGGGGTTAATGTGGTGGTGAGGGTGAGTGACAACTAGTGGCGTGGGAAGAGAAGGAAGCATGCGGATGTAACAGGCAGGTGCAAGTGTGATCAACAGGATCTGTGAGTGAGGCTTCCAGGCTGCATGTTCACAAGGAATCCTTCTCCAACATGTTACTGTCATTGAATGGGTCACTATTAATTAAATGAAGGCATTGCACTACATTTTCCTAAACTAGATTTTTTTAGAAAAATGTACCCTCATGTATATGTATTATTCTAGTGTATATGAGTCATTAAATTAAGGTGGGGGCACCTGGGTGGCTCAGTCAGTTAAGTGTCTGCCTTAGGCTCAGGTCATGATCTCAGGGTCCTGGGATTAGGCCCTGCTTGATAGCGGGGAGTCTGACTCCCTCTCCCTCTGCCCCTCCCCCCGGCTCATGCTCTCTCTCTCTCTCTCTCTCTCTTTCTCTGCACTCTCTCTCTCAAATAAATATATAAAATCTTTTTAAAAAATTCATTTAAGATGATTATAAATATTTTAAATGAAAAATGTGTGCTATATCATGTAAGTGATACAAATAGCTGTATAATAAAAAGTCAGCGTGTTGTGCATATATAAGATTAAACACATACGTATTTTGTGAAAATGATCTGTGGACAGCTGCTGTTTGTACAGGGATGACTTCTCTGCACTGTCAAAGCACAGTGCGGCCCGTTGACCCTAAGTTAGGCTTGGGCACAGCCGACTCTTCCAGCCTCAATCCTTTGCACCCTCGCCTTTCCACTCTCCAGTCTCTCCATGCCTCTGCCCAAGCACAGCCCTCGGGTGTTGCTCTTGATTACTGAATGAAGGAGGGGAGGGGGGAACGAGAAAGGGAGGAAGGAAGAAAGCCAGGGAAGAAGACAGGAGCTCTGCCTCCACCTTGCTAGCCATATCATCTCAGGCAGGTTAATTAACTCCCTGCAGCTCGAGTGTTTTTATTCGTAAAAAGGGAATGATAAGATTGTTATGAAAATTTAAACATGAATGTATTACGGTATCTGGTGTTACATCAGCCAGATTTCCAGTAGCTACCGAGACTTGCTCCCACCCTGGTAACCTTACGTTTTACTACATATATTACGCTCCCCTTCTCCCTTTGGCTCATTACTAGAATTCTTGGATGGATTGAGATTACCATCGTGCCTGATAGTTGTAGATGGATGAATAAGTGATGGAATTGGTACATTTCGGATGTTTATTTCTAGCACTTGCCATGGATTTGAATCAGTCCAGTCAAATTCCCTTACCTGGTCTCTTTTATAACTATTGGCAAATATTTTTTAAAACTGTTGACTGGGTATGGAGTGTGGGCAGTGAGTGTGAAACAGAACAACCTAATGGTTCATAGTATGAAAATATTATCTTGGCCTCACAAGTACTCATGAGTAACCAGCTACAGGTCATCATATACAAGTAAATAAAGATACTCTGTCACTTTCAGGAGAGTGCAACTAATAGAGAGGAACTGATTTGGTTATCAAAATTAGTATTTTTAGGCAGTCAAATAGAAGGTAAAGTTCATCAGTCCGTGTTTAAATTGGAGCTTGTTTTTATTTCTAGATAATAGGGAGAACAAAAGTTCTTATTTTTAAATTCTATGGAAATGTGCAAATAAATGTTCTTCATATTGTATCTGCCTAAGGCTTTCATAAAAACACAGTTAATTTTCAAAATAATGTATCTATTATATTTTATGTTCATGAGGATAATTTGAAACATATATTTCTGCTCAGGGACTTTTGAACTAAGCAGTGGAACAAACAGCAATAATTAGCTGAACTACAAACGAAACTTGAATGTTAATGTGTTTTTACATAAACAAATTCTTGTTACAGAAGCTTGTTTGAAGAACTTAAAACGTTTTTTTATACTCTGTACCTAAATCAACCAGCACTGCCATGCAGACCAGGAAGGGACAGGGTGTGGAGAAGTGTGGGGCCGATCCTGCCATGCTGCAGTCTTTCACCTTCTTACACTAGGAGACCAGGCTGCGGAGCAGGGCCTGTATGAAAAACCCCTTCTGTTCTTTCCTCCAACATCCATGGCCGGTGGTCGAGAGCAGGAGCCAGAGCTTGACAAAGGGTCTGACTACATCCCTGTGCATCTCACTTCCCTCAGACCTATTTTCCTTATTACTTGCATGCCTGGTGATTTTTGTTATTGGATGCTAACTCTTGTGCATTTTGAACGTTTGGTGCCAGATATTTTTGGATGCCTTTAAATATTCTTGAGCATTGTTTGGGGGTGCCGTTAAATTACCTTCAAGCAGTTTGATCTTTCCAAGACTCTCTTTAAATTCTTAAAATTTACCGTGCATGGTAAGTCTAGGGTTGATTTTTCCCTACTACTGAGCCAATACCCATTTGATTCCTCTGCCCGATGCCTGTTGAATTATGAGGTTTTTCTACTCTGTGTGGTAGAACACAATCTAACCGTAGCCCTGGGCCACTGTGAGGAGGGATCCCCCTGGCTCCTCCTGGTTTGGGCAGTGTCCTCATTTGCAAGTACAGATCAGTATTAGGCTGAAGACTCTGCAGTTTTCCAGAGCAAATCTCTCCTTGCCTCTGTCCTGTGAACTGTAGTGCCCTTGACTTCCCAAGATGCACAGTTCCACCTTCCTCACTCAGCAAGACTGCTGGCTTGGTGTAGGCTCTCCCACTCTGCACCTGGCAGTGTGCCTGGTAGGGCACCTTCTGGGGGACCACTGTCCTATACTGCCTAATGCCCAGGATCTGACAGCCATTGTTTTCTATAAGCCATCCTGCTTTCTAATATTTTTAGGAGGGAGAGTAAATCTAGTCCTTGTTACTCCATCTGGGCTGGAGGCAGAAGTTGAGTTGGTCTGGGGGTGTTCAAAATGTTGTCGGTATTGTCAGTTATTTTTAAACAAAACAAAGAATGGCACCTTGTCAACGCCTTTGTGAATGGATGGAAGGCAAGACATGGAGACTGTGTAGTAGACTTTTGTGGTGTGATATTGCCGGTGAACGATGAGACTTTTAGGGACTACTGGGACCTTGACAGTTTTATCAAATGATCCTCCAAAGAAAAAAATGGCCAGGAAATCAAGTGGTTGTGTTGAACTGGTTTTCACATTTTATTTAACATGTCTGTGTCACATTACTGAGAATTCTTAAAACTCTATCGTTGTGTTTACTAGGTGTTCAAATGAAGAAGCAATGTAACATTGCTTATCATCTGAGAGAAATTATAAATATTTTGGAACTACTGTGATCCAAAAGAGTAATGATATCAAAATGTAATCATTAGAGGTTTGAAGTCTAAAGTCCTGCAAAGAAAAAGAAAAAAAATCTGAAAAATCAGAGATCAAGGAAAATTTGAGGACAGTATAAAGTTAATGTTATCATGGATTGGATAACGTATTACAAATCAAACTTAAAATTCAAAGACTGGGAGCAAAATAAAGCATCTTTCATAATTACTGTTTTTCAAGGGAACAAACCATCACTAATGGCCACATATACACAAGAATTCCATAGACTTGCTATAAGTAGTATCCCAGACTTAAATTTTATTTGTGAATGTATTACTTTAAACAGTTTTTGCTATTCACTCAACATGATTTCATTACAATGCTTTGTGTGTTTCTAATCTATTATATATATTATGGTTTTGACTTAGCTACTTCCCCAGAGCAAGCATTGCCTTGCAGTCTTTAAAATTATACTTGGAATTGGGGATGAGGGGTCATGTTGGCACTGAATCCTGCCCAAGCAGATGATATTGTGGAAAATTTGCCACATCATCCAAAAGATGAATAATGCCTCACCAGTTGATCTTGTACTTTGGTTACTTATAGTGTATATTATATTGTCTTTGTTAAACATGGGCTCTAAATCTTGCTTCTGTTAATAAACTGTTTAAGAAATATCCCTGTATTATACAAAAGCAAATAGTTCATTTGAAAAGTATAAATCTGTAATTGTTAGAGAACTTCTTGCTTTTTAGTTTCAGTCTGGAGGGCCCTTCTCGCTGTCGTATTCCTACTAAAATGTGCATTTATAAAATATTTTAGAAACCATGCATCTGTAAGAGTGGATATAAGCGAAAAGAGAAAAGTCAAGGACAACTTCCAAGTTTCTGACTTCTATTTGTGGGTGAGTGGTGTGGCTGCAGAGGGGAACATGGGAGAAAAGATAGGTTTCCCGTGAGAACAGATAGATGAGTTGAATTTGGAATATGTCAAATTAGAGTAGCAGAGGGATATATCAGTTTGGAGCTCGACCCAAAGATCTGGGCCAGTGTTGCTATATCAGAATGGATGGTGGAGTATGGGGTAGGCTGTGTGGAGCAGTGTTACCTCATAGAAATATAATGTGACCCACACAGGTATGTGGGTAAATTCTTCTAACAACCACATTTAAAAAGCCAAGTGAAACTGGTAAAATTAATTTTAATAAGGTTAGCCCAATATATTCAAAATATCTTCAGAACATTGATGATGTGGCAGTAGCCACGTTTCAAGTGCTTTTGGCCACATGTAGCAATTGGCTGCTCTTCCAAACTCTGCAGGTGTAGAGTAAGAAAGGAGAGTTGTAAACACACCTGGGTGAATCCCTGAATTTAAAGAATGGGGAGATGCGGAGGACCCTAACACAAAGGTTAAGATGGGTCTTCTAGATTTCAGCTTGTCCACAAGGAGAGAGCAGCCCTTTAAGTCTACTTCCCAGATTCTCCATAGCATGAAACATTCAAGGTCAGGTCTGAGAGATGGTCTTCTTCCATCACTGACCTTGGCCTCGCTCCCCAAACCAGTTTCCATTCTGAGAAAGGATGTCTTTTCCCCAGGTTGCAAGTGAGCTGGTGACCTCTCAACCTGAGATTTTTACTAGCCATCTTATTCAGTGCAGTATAACATGGTGTCATCCCTGTAACAGTAACTGTACACATTTGGTAAAGTATCCTGTTCTCAGCCAGACCAAGACTTGCAATCTAGCAAGTCAGAATCTGGGAAAAGTGTAAGACAACAGTACCACTCCCTTGCTTAGTGCTTTGTGGTTCCTTTGTAGCTATTTTTATCCAAAACCTCATTTGAGCCCTGAGCTAACACCGCCAGAGAAGAGGGAAGGAAAAAGACAGTCAACCAAGTTTCTTCTTTTGGTCTCTCTTTATCTCTTACTCTTCCCTCCTGCTCTACTCAGCTTTCTCCGCTTTCTGCTCAACTTCCATGTCTTTTTCTCTCCTTTCTCCAACTGTTTTCTCTTCTCTTATTTCTTTTATTCTCTCCCATTCTTTGTTCTTATTTCTTTGTATTTTCGATGTCCTAGATTTTATTTTATACTATGTACATATATATAACCATTTAACTGTCTTGGAGGGATAGTTTTCTTTAATAACTGTTGGCATAATAAAAAAGGCGCACATTTTCAGGGAGTTATTTTCACTTAGCTGATTCTAACGTGGACTGGAAATGCATGTTTCATGATCTGTTATATTATTGAACGCTGTTTTGTGTGCTGGCTTTTCTTTTTATTTAGGCAATATTTTAAAACCATAATTACATTTAAGTTGTTAATTTGCAAAATTTATTTAGTGCCTGCTGTCAGTCTTTTTCTTAAATTAAGAACCATGCAATAAATTAGTTCATACTGGTAATTATATTTTCTGAACTTATTGAAGCAAATCAAAACTAGAATGTCAAAGTATTTTCTCAAATGAAGCTGAACCAAACCCATAATTTAAGTTTGTTGCTAATTCTAATTGCATATAAACATTCCTTATAATAGCCTTATAATAGATTTCTCTACCTCTTCTGGATCATGGATCTGGAGCTTTGGAATATTACAATGGAAAAGAAGCATCAAAAGCAAGTCTTTCAAATATCTCATTTTACCGATATTTATGCTGAAGCTCAGAAAGGTGCCCTAATGTGCCCAAGGTCAGACACAAAGTTAGAAGCAGAGGTAGATTTAGAAGAGGAGTGAACTCAAACTTGGTGGTCCCTGCTGTATTCTAGGCAAGTCAGGGACTAGATGCATGCCCTGCACTGGTTCCTTGACTCCTGTTCCCTTCCCCATGTTCTAGATCTGTCTTCTGTAGTAGGTACTTCTCTATGTTCTTGTTCTTGTTCTTGATCTCTCTCTCTCTCTCTAGATCTCCCGATCTCTTTCACTAATTGAGTCCAGAATGAAGCAAAAAGAGTAAGGAAACTACTTCCCTAAGAATTAGATAGGGTCAAAAGGGAATTTATTTCTTTAAAACACATGAAAATAACATCTAGAGCTCCTCCCTGCTCGGCTCCCAGCCTGGACTAGTCACTAGGACTCTGGGCCCATCTCGTTTCTCATCATTGGCAGACCCTTTGTCCTTTTGTCTGGGTTTTGTTTTTGTGGGTTGCTTTAAAAATATTATGAAATGGTGAAATGTTATGAAGAAAAACAATGTCAACAACTATCATTGTATTGCTTTGGCATACAGGACTGATACAATACTTCCGTACATGGAGAGAAGAGTTTTTATTAAACTATCAGAAACTATGTTTTTAGAACTCAGAGTTTGTTTTTAAATACAACTACATGGACAAATGTACAGATTCTTTTTTTTTTTATTCTTATGTTAATCCCCATACATTACATCATTAGTTTTAGATGTAGTGTTCCATGATTCATTGTTTGTGCATAACACCCAGTGCTCCATGCAGAATGTGCCCGCCTCAATACCCATTACCAGGCTAACCCATCCTCCCACCCCCTCCCCTCTAGAACCCTCAGTTTGTTTTTCAGAGTCCATCGTCTCTCATGGTTCATCTACCCCTCCGATTTCCCCCCCTTCATTCTTCCCCTCCTGCTACCTTCTTCTTCTTCTTTTTTTTTTCTTAACATATATTGCATGCTTTATTTGTTTCAGAGGTACAGATCTGAGAGTCAACAGTCTTGCACAATTCACAGTGCTTACCAGAGCACATACCCTCCCCAGTGTCTATCACCCAGTCACCCCATCCCTCCCACCCCACCCCCCACTCCAGCAACCCTCAGTTTGTTTCCTGAGATTAAGAATTCCTCATATCAGTGAGATCATATGATACATGTCTTTCTCTGTTTGACTTATTTCGCTCAACATAATACCCTCCGATTCCATCCATGTCGTTGCAAATGGCAAGATCTCATTCCCTTTGATGGCTGCATAATATTCCATTGTATACATATACCACATCTTCTTTATCCCAAATGTACACATTCTTAATGAGTGTAGGAAACCTGTTTCTTTTTCAGCCTATGCATGTAGCTGTGCAAACATGAGATCTTCCACCTGGTGTTTCCATGTCTCCCAGCCTTATAGGGCCACCCTGTCTTTTACCGTTAAGTAGAGTAGCTCCAGCCCTCATCCTGTGTGCTCTGAGAAATGTAGCAGCTCTTTTCTTCCTTTTGCTTCTCCTGCAGCTCCCAGGTTTTATATGGGGTTATTTAATGTCTTCTGGCTCCCTTTCTCCAACTTCCTGCACATGATGCCCTCTTTCATTCATTCCCCTAAAGCACTAGGAACACGAGACTTTTACTGAGGGTTTGGGGAAATACGTGGAGGTTAGAGCACATCACAGTAAAAGGAAATTGATTTAAATTTAAATATTAGACACAAGTCTCCAAAAAATTTGCCCATGATTTCCTGACATCAAGAGGTTGACATCAGGAAGTTTTTTTGTTTTATTTTTTATTGTTTGATCTGCTGCCTCTTGGACTTCCCTCCCTTCAGCTCCCCTCCAGCTCTAAAACCCTTTCTTACCCTCTGTGTCACTGCAGATTTGAATCCCAGTGGCTTCTCCTTTCCCTGTAAAACACCTGAGTTATTTGACTCTGACCTCGGACCAGTTTAGGCCCCCTTTGCAGAACCAAAATCCAAGCTTCAGCAAATAGTCTACTGCTGCTTGTCAATTCTTAACACCAAAATATATATATATATATAAATTTTAAAAAATCCCTTGGAACTTTGAAATTATAGTTTGTTTTTTAACATGATCAAATTCCTAGGCAGATTTCTTCAGTTAATGGGGGGGAGAAGGGAGGTGGATAGAAAGAGTTATTCTCCTCATACACTGGAGAGGATTATTTACAGTTTGGATAAAATCACCAGCCAGTATCACTCTCAGTATTACTGTCCATTCTCCATCTCTTCTTCAGGGAGACACACGTAACAAAGTATACATATCACCTACTCCCTTTTCTTTACTTTCTATCCATTTTCCCTTGTTTATCTGAATATTTTGTACTGACCAGTTTCCCACTTATTAATCATCTGTTCAGTATGGCTAATCAGCTCCTAAACCTACCTACTGAATTCCTAATTTCAAATTATAGTGGTGTCTTTCAGATCTAGAATTTCCATTCGATTATTTTTATATGTTCCAGCTCTTTGATGAAATTCTTTACATTCTCTACTCTTTTGTACATATTAATTGTAATTAAAGCCCTTATCTTACCATGATATATAATCCACTTTATTCTTGCCTTTTGATCACTTGGTCCTGGTTCTAGCATGACTGGTAATATTTGATCAAATGCCAAACTTGAGTATGAAAATTTTTGAGGCTCTGGATGATATATTTTCTCCAGAGATAGTATACATTTTTTAAGTGGCAAATAGTGTATGGACAGATCCATACATGAGGCAGAACCTCAATCAGATTCTTTAAGGCTGTGATTTAAGCTTCCCAAGGGCTGTTCTGTTTCCAATTTCCTTTACTCCTAGGGCCTAGCTCTTCGGAAAATGCATCTGAAAGATGGACCTCTGCTAGGTACCCTTCTTTCGCTAGACCCTGCACTCCTTCTATCTTCAGCATTGCTAAAATGTTTAAATCTCTACTTAGATTTTTAGCCTCTTAACAAGCTGTGAGCATGGTTCCTAGGCCTCTCTCCTGGGCAGGTACATATGAAGATGTGGCAAATAATTGCATGAGATGTTGGGCTCATGTCCCTGTGCTTCCCTTTTCTCCAGGATTTTGAAGCTGCAAGTCCTAGTCGCCAAACAAGTCTGAACTCCAATATTTTGCTCCAACCCAGTGAGACTGACAGAAGCTCTAGGCCACTGCTTTCTGCTCAGTCTCTGTGCCCTACACAGTGAATTGGAATATGTCTCAAGGAAGAAAATCATTGGTGAATTTAGGCATTTTCTTTCTTCCTGGAATGTTGGCCTTTTAGTCCTAGATGACTCGATTACTGTCCAATGCCTTCAAAGAACTTGTTTTTGCATTTTATATAAACTTTGTATTTGCTTTGAGTAATAGGGTTAATTTGATATAAGATATCCAGAAGTAAAAATCCTTTCATATTAATTATTTTAAGTTATTTCTCCTTGACTCTAGTCTTCCTGCCCCCAAATATACAGAATAACATATTTCTGAAACCTCAACTATCTAAAGCCACTAAATTCTCTTCTTCTTGGCAAGAAATGTCCAGGAAGATTAATGCAAATATAATCTTTGTATGTATATTTATCCTTGTATGTCTATCTATGTTTGCATATCTTTCTTTTATATTTTGTCATTCTTGTGCCCTTGGAAATGTTTACATTGGGCTTGTGAAAATGTGAATTTCTCTTAGCAGTCTTCACAGTTTTTTACCATTTTACTGCTTAACATCTTAGTTTAAATATATTTTCAAAAATTAGAGTTTGTAGATTCATGACAAAACCTCATATGCTTTTAACCATTCATGTCTTCCCACAAAATTCTTTTTTTTTTTAAGATTTTATTTATTTATTTGACAGAGAGAGATACAGCAAGAGAGGGAACACAAGCAGGGGGAGTGGGAGAGGGAGAAGCAGGCTTCCCGCGGAGCAGAGAGCCCAATGCGGGGCTTGATCACAGGACCCTGGGATCATGACCTGAGCCAAAGGCAGACACTTAACAACTGAGCCACCCAGGAGCCCCATTCCCACAAAATTCTTAAATTTTTGTATACATGTGTTTGGAGGTCACAGTGAACATAGCAATAGAACTCTACGACACCTTGGCCAAAGCACTTGAGATGTACTAGAGTTCCATCAGCAAAGAAAAGGACTCTCTCTACTCTGCTCATAAAGCTCTGTTGAATTCTTGGTCCACAATACATGGAAAGGCCCAAGTAATTTGTGAATGCCACTTCATTTTTCTTCCTTGCCTTAAACATTCATTTAATGCTCTGTTAAAACCAGTAGATATAAATGCATTAGAAGAAGCATAAAAACTCAAACTTCAGATCCACCTTAGTCTTGAAAGAAGATTTGCCTTCACAATAGTATGTACTTTATACTTTCTTATATTTTTAAAAATACTGTTGTTTAGGGATTTTTTTTAATTGAGGTATAATTGACATATAACATTATATTAGTTTCAGGTGTACAATGTAATGATTGGGTATTTGTATACACTGCAAAATGAGCACTGTGATATTTAGTTACCATCCATCACCATTTAAAGTTACAAAAATTTGTTGTGATGAGAACTTTTAAGATTTACTCTCTTGGCAACTTTCAAATATGCACTACAATATTATTGACTTAGTCACCATGCTGTACATTACATCCCAAGTACATTACAACCCATGACTTATTTATTTTAAACCTGGAAGTTTGAGTGTCCTTTGATGGATGAATGGATAAAGAATATGTAGTGTGTATATATTATAAATGTGTGTGTGTGTGTGTGTGTATAATGGAAGAATACTACTCAGCCATAAAAAAAGAATGAAATTGAACCTTGAAGATATTATGCTAAGTAATATAAGTTAGAGACAAATATTGTTTGATCTCACTCATATATGGAATCTAAAAAACAAAACAAACAACAAAACAAAACTCAGAGATGCTGAGAACAGAGTGGTGTTTGCCGTGGGAGTGGGCTTGGGGGAGGGGCAGAAGAGGTGGGCGGTCAGGAGGCACAAACTGCCAGTTATATAATGAACAGGTCATGGAGATGTTTAGTTATTTATTTTTAATTAAGAAATTGCACCATCCATCTTTATGAAAACAGTCATTTTGATTTCCATTTTTTTTTGTTGAACACGTTTATTTCTGTGAATTGTGTTTTCCTAACATGATCAGATACATTGTGGGAAAATAATTATTAAACATTAGTGAGCAGATCGTATTTTGTACAGGGAATCACATGCCTCCTCTTACCCAAATTAAAAATGCCCTGGGTTTGAAAATATGTTCATTATTCAATTTTTTTCTCATTATTTAAAACACATCAATCTTTTCTAACCTATTTGCTCTTTGTGGATAAATTAGAGGAAAAATGCTATAAATATCTCATTATTCCTGGATTTAATCCAAACTGATTTTTTTTAAGTTAGTAAAATATATGTGGGAAAGAATTCAATATAAGCACTCAAAACATTTTTCCAATGTGGAAAGGGCTAATAGATAAAAAGAAAAACCCAGACAGAGTAAGGAAGACAAGCCACTTGGTGAAAATAAATAAACTTGCTTTAGCTCATAGGGAAAACAAGTAAATAAACAGTGGGTGAGTAAAACACAGCTTTTAAATTTATATAAGAAAAAGAAATTCAAGCGGAAACAGATGGCATGTTTAATTTTTCCCTGAATAGATGAGATAAAGGTTTTTGTCCTCTTAAAAAGCAATGGAATCTTGCATGGAACAGTGATGGTTGATGGTGTGCGCTTCCCCTGTAAGTCGGGTGGCATTTATTTATATTCCAATTTCTTTTTTTTTTTAACCCCAATTCATCAGTTACTGGGTTGCAAACATTCCAGAGATAATGCAGTATTCTTTCAGCTGACAGTTTTTAAAAAGCAAATCTGTTCAGGCTCTTGCCCTTGCAGTCTCCCCCGAACTAGTGAGAAGCTGGGGGATTTCTCCAGCAGCTGAACAGGGTTCCTACCTCAACCCCCCACCATCTTTGCTTTGAGATTCCAAGAATTCTACTCTGCTTTCCAGGTTTCTGCTGGTAAATCCTCGGAGAGAAATACCCTGTGCATTTCACAAGCCTAGGAATGAGATCTGTTGTTAAGTGCCTGTCAGCATAGCACCCCTGTAGATGAACGTAAGAAGATGGGGTAATGATTTGTTTTTTCTATTCTGCTGAGAATGTTTAAAGACGGAGAACATTTCCTAGTAAACTAGCTCTTCCCTCTGTATGTTGTGAGAAACTGTTTATTGGTTGCTAACCTGGTCTCTTATTATAGGACAGTGCTCAGGGAAAACTCATTTTTAAAAATTACACCGTACATTTTGGTTGTGGGTCGTGAAATGGTTTGAACTCACTTGTACCCTGTTTTTTGCCTTCAGCAGCTCAAGTATTCAAACTTGGGAACCCCTTGCTGCTACCTAGCTCGCTGAATTTTCATAATATAACCCTTTCCTCTTTAATGCAAAATATGCTAACAGCCCTCAGAAACCACTTTAAAGAAACGTGAGGAAATGGGGGTGGTTCAGTAGATAAATAGCACCTTCCCCGCGGGGAGTGAGTTCACATATCTTGATCGGATCTCTTAGTCTCTTGTGAACGGCAGTCCAGCGTACTGAACTATAGGAATAATTCCACTGTTAGGCGTGATTGATAGTCTCGGCGCAGGAGAGTCCCGGAACTGAACTACCAACCACACCGAATCGTATGGCATCTTTAAAGGCGATAGCCCTGTTGAGCGAGGGCGCAGTCGCACAAAAGGTCACGGAGAGGAACGCGCCCCACCTGTAGCGCGTGACTGGCTAGCGGACGCCTCCAGCTCGCTCCTGGGCATCTGTGAATCAGGCTGTGCAGCTCCTATTGCACCGAATGATTTATTGCCTTCTCTGGAGCTGCTTCTAGCTTTGACGCTTTTGCATGCGGTACTATATCTACTGATAAATAGGTGAATTTTTCTTGCTGAGTAATTTGTCTCTAGCAGTGATAAGAAATACCTGTATTTCAAATATATAAGAATATTGCTATGTGGCTGTGGTCCACGTGCGTTCTTTGGCATCCAAAAATTCTCTGCATTTATTTACCTGCTATTTAGCTATTTCAAAAAAAAAAAAATAAAATAAAAGGATGAAACCTGGGGAATCCAATGGGGTTTACTGCTTTAATTTAAAGATCCAGGAGTGTCATTACTGCACTGAAAATATACTTTCCTTGTACCCTATATTTAATGGATTATGTTTATTGCCTTTTAGGCTCTATGGTAACAGTAGTTAAGGAGGGGCTCCACCAGAGATAATATAAAAAGTATAGCTTTAGCAAACAACATTACTTTAATACTTTTGAATTCTTACTAAGCTTTTGCTGAATGACATCTCAATTTTCAGCCTTAATTAAACTCCTTAAGTGATATCGAAAGAGCTTCTTTTGAAGGTGTAGTGTATAGATGAATCAGTGGAAGAAAAACAATTTAAAAGACTATAAAATAATTATTCTTAAATAAAGTGAACTTTTTTTCTGAAAAAGTAACATAAAGCAATCACTTTTATCTAGTAAAAATAGAAAATTTAAGGTAAATTGCTCCCAAGAATGTTAGGGTCTAAATGACCTTGAGATTATTCTCTGCCTGTTAAGCTAAGGTATCAGGCAGTGGTGGTTTTCCTCTGGAACTGTCTAGAACTGCAATACTACTTGACTGACAACGCTTTTTCTCCTTCTCTCCCTCTCTCTCTCTCTTTTATTGTTGTACCACTGCATGCCAATCATCCATGATGAAACAGGAGAGAAAGTTGCCACATTCTATTCTCAAGCCTAAATTTACTTTTTCACTGACTTTGCAGAATTTATGGTGCATCTATAGGCCGTGGTTTTGTTTTGCCATGACACATGGGCAAAAACCCAGAAACTGAAAATAATATATGAACTTTTTGATAGTACCCTTAAAAATTCTGTTCACAATAAAGGTCAATAAAGACGAAATATTGCTGTAGAATTCCAATTTTTATTTTTAAAAGGTCTAATATAGGAGAACTAAATAGCTGTAATCTCAATATTTTAATTTACTAATTGAAAAATAAATAAAACCATATGAAATAATAATTGCTTCCCCTGTGGATCAGTGTATTAAAAAGGGACACTCATCTTAGAAAGTGTGCGTGCTTATTGTACATTATAGTATAATCTAGCAAGTTAGATATTGTTTGCTCATGTTGGTACTAGACATCTCAAAGCAGTAGTCTATTTTCATGTATTTTAAATTAATTTTTCAGCTGCGTTAGAAAGAGAAGGATGGCTTGGTTATTTAGCTGTCACACTAGCGAAGCAGGCATTCTGAAATGCCTGCCCTTTTCTGTTCAGCATGAGGAACATAGGTAATGTGTGAAAGTTTACCTCCACCTTCCTTTCCTTGGGCTTACAGGCTGGGAAAAAAAGGTACAAAATTTCCCGATTTTTTTTTTTTTTTAAATAACCCTGAGTTTCTCACTTTAGAAATGATCACACCAAATATTTAAACACTATTTTTATAATTGTGCAAGCTTTTAGCCTCAGACACCAGATCATTATAGCAGTGTTTCTGGCGTCTGGTGCTACATAATGTTTCCCACTAATTAATTTGGAGTGGTTTTCTTCACTGCCTTATTAACATTCATTCATTAACTGAACAAGTTTTGAAGCTTACCATGTATTAGGCTTTGTGCTGAAATGAATGAAACTGTATGGGTGAATGAAAATCTTATGTCAAAGAAATTATTAAAAAATAAATCTTGTGTCAAGTAGCTTATAGGTGAGTATGGGAAGGTAGCAAGAGTAATCAAGTAAATGCAATGCTTTAGCAAGTGTGTTTTTTGACCCTTAATCCTGCAAATTGGTTCTTGCAGTACTTTGTAGAGATAATTGTTGACGACTCATGTCATAGCTGTTTTTGCCTTTCATAAGTTAGGGATTAACCTGATGTTACTAAATGAGAACACTAGCAGAAAATGAACTTAAGATGGTAATTAACCCACCATGACAAATCAATTAGGGACCAGTAGCATCTGCTAATACTAGGGCACTAGAAATATACCAGCTTTTGTGTAAGCAGAACCAATATCCTTATTCCATGTTGTAGTACCTGGACTTAAAAATTGAATTATTTTGACATTACCTATAGTTGTTCACACTTAAAGGAAAGGGTGACACAGATAAATGAAATCAAGAGAGAGAGAAAAGGAACAAGAAAAAACAAAATGGTCAGTTGGCTGAGTGGGTAAGGTGGCTGGGTTCATAAATAGGAAAAAGGGGAAAGTATTTCCAATTCCCTTAGCAGACTGGAAATCTGTTTTAATATTGTATTTATATTTCCTGGGAATGCATAGAAATGACATGTTATTTATTTACAATACTGAGCCTGTCACGAAGTTCCAAGATTCACTGCAGCGCATCCTTCTGAGTCTAGTCGAGCAGAGGTGGGAGGTGGGGTCACAGTCTCAGACACTCATCTGTGGGGTTCGGTCAGAACCACACCCCTAGCCTTTCCCTCTGCGTGTGATCTCTGCTGCTTCTAGTTCCTTTCTGGGCTTTTCCTCTGCCAGGCTGGTGACACTATGGTGTGTGTGTAGCCACCCAGTGTGGATGGGTGAGTAGGTCTCCATCGGGGAGGCAGAAGAAGCCTGGGGGACATCACTGCTCCTCTCTCCAGCCATTGCCTGTTTGCTGCGAGCACAAGCCCAGCACATACACGGTAGCTCTGGCTTAGTCCACTACTCAGACCACCGATGTCTCACATTAAAGCACACACAGTGGAAGCCAGTGCCAATGACATTGTGGGGACTCTTACGTGGTGCAAAACATCCTGATCTTCTCAGCATGAGGATCCCACTGAGTGGAGACCATTCTCTCTCATCAGCATGTTCTTGTCAGTATTTTGTGATGTTTTCCTTTTAACCACCCTATATTGTCAAACTACTCTTAATCAGCTTCACTTGATAAACAGCAATTGTCAGCCTTTACCAGGTTATTAAGATAAAATGTCCTTCTGTCCAGCATTATTGTGTTGGTTTCCCAGGGCTGCCGTAACAACAGAAGCTTATTGTCTCACAGTTCTGGTGGCCGGCAGTCTGACATCCAGGTGTCGGCAGGGCTTTGCTCCCTCTGAAACCCACAGGCGAGGACCCCTCCTGGCCCCTTCCAGAGATTGGTAGCCCCAGACGTTCCTTGGCTTGTGGCAGCATCTCCCCAATCTTCACATGGCATTCTCCCCATGTCTCTTCATGTAGTCTTCCTTCTGTGTGTGTGCATCTCCGTATCTGAATTTCCCCTTTTTGTAAGGACGCCAGTCATATTGAACTAGGACCTACCCTCTTATGACCTCCTCTTAACCTGACTGCATTTGCAAAGACTTGTTCCAAATAAGGTCACATTCTGAGGTGCCGTGGAGATACAACTTAATTCATAATAGTTATTCAAGTTGTTCAAGTTAGTTTACTTCTTTATACCACCAGTAAAGGTTTATCCCTTTTTTAATGTGGATTTCAAGTAGATGTCAGGTGATGCTTTAGAAACACATCTATGTAACTTTTCTCTGTGAAAGGTAAAAATGAAAACAAGCAAATATAAAACCAGTGATTTCAAGGTAGGCTCTGCAGTCAGACAGACTTGGGTTCTAATCTCACTTCTGCTACTCACTAGCAGTGTGACATTAGGCTTAGCCTTTCTTAGGGTCTCGGTGTCCTCATCTGTAAAATGGGAGTGATGGTCCTCACCTTATAAAGGAAACTAAGGAATTAATTGAGGGAATTAAGTTACTTGATCCAAGTTAAATACTTTAGCATAGTGTCTTGCACATAGTCAATACTCTATTAGTGTTATGATTATTGAAACCTATTATCTCTTTGCTTGTAGCAAAATCTTGATTAGTCTTAGTAGAATATTAAAATATACCCTGTGATGTATTCTCTCATATGTCCTCTTTTTCCCTTGTAAATGTAGGGCATTACATCCTGCTCACTTAGACATGGGTATGCAAACCTGAATCTCACCTTGTCACCTGTCACCATTCCATAGGTGCAGGTAGGTTTACTTGTAAATAGACTGGAATTGGAAGGCTGGGCAGACTTGATGCTGAGCACCACAGGCCCAGCATGGTAGAGGACCTGGGAAGTCAGAAAAGCCGAGGATGGAGGAAGCAGGTGTGGGAAATGGCAATAGTTAAGGTGGCAAGAGGTCAAGAATCCAAGGATTGGAAAAAGGCATCCAGTAGTGCCTGTTACTAGGTTCAGGGTGAACCTGAGCCTGCTGTGTGTGGAGACCTGGGCCCAGAGGTGCATTCAAAAAATAACTGGTGGAAATTAAAGCCATTTGGTTTTAGATATAATTCAGTATGGATAAGGTTGGAGACAGACATTCTCAGAGAGGCTTATAAGCATCATCAGAAGAGGTGCTACTCATTATCAAGCATCACCTGGCCTGAGCTCTGGAATTTGAGAAAAAATGAGGTGGCAACCTCTATGATTTGATCTCAGGAATATTATACAGGTCCTGAGAGACTCACCAATCCTTTCTTACCTCTTAATTGTTGTCCTCGACTTCCAAACATTCTACATAATTTATGCTGGTTGATATTCTAAAACTACCCTTGTAGAAAGGGAGAACCCTTCAATCTGTTACTAATCATTGATTCCAAATATGGGTTTGCATTATCAAAGTGTGAATTTTGACAGGGAATGGGAGCATGAGGATACGTGACATCTGAATTAGGAGCAATCCCAGTGCAGGAGAAGTGTCCATGCATCCCCGATGTCATCTTTTGACCATAGGCGGCCTCACCAGAAAATCAGGGACAGCTCTGCTCCCTTGTGGGGCCATAAAAATCATGTTGTAAATGTTGGTTATGCTCTTCGGTAGCATACAGAAGCCATTGTAAATATCTGTGCAGCTAAACTATAATGCATTTACTGTAAAAACAACAAGGAACAAGTTTGTCAAAGGTTCAGTAACCTCTTTCCATCACTCGGGTGACAGATGTCACTTAATTAAGTCACTTGATCATCGCCTGCCCAGAACGAAGTTCCGACGTTTGTAATTGGTGCATCTGTCAGCGTCATGTGTGTTTCTTAAGGTGAAGGGGGTTGTGTTTGATTTTTCCATTGGGTCTTATTTTTATTTCATTATGTGCTTACCTTTTTTGTCCAACATCCATATAAAAGAGGGTCACTTGAAAAGGTTTTACTTTTGAAATCAAGAAGCCCAGAACTTTTGTTTTATCTTTTGAGTTGAGAAAAAGTAGAATTTACTTTAAACATGAAGAATGTATATCAAGCCACAAACTCAGAGCAGATATACAAATATAAACAAGCTGGAAGTGGATGCCCAGTCATTTGCTGAAGAAATAGGCCATATATATTATTTGGGGTGTAAGGAAAGGCAGGATGAAATTTACTTGGAATTCTTATGGATGATACTTAAATTGTACTCTTAAAGATACCAAAATTTTGCACTAATGATATAAAACATGCTTTAGTGAGAATAGAAACCATTGAAATCCTGAGGAGAATCAGATTTTTGACTGAGTGAATCACCTAGATATCCTCTAGAACTTTAAGCAAAGAAAATAAATCAATTAAAACAGCCCTTAATTAGACCAGCGTGGTTCATGGAGCTTTGGTGGTAGTACTTTGCAAATCTAGCTAGCAAAATGTTTTTAAAAACTATACTAGCCTTAACATTAACTCTGTTTTATGAAAAAGAATGAATTTCAAATATTAATATCACATATTAATATTTAAATATTCATTTAAAAACCCATTTTTAAAATAGCTCAGTTAAGGATTTTTTACAACATAGCTCATTTGTATGACAGACTCTTGCCCACAGTGGCTCATATATAATTCTTAAAATGAAAACTGTGAAATTTCCAAGCACACCTGAGGCATGTTTTTGTATTCAAACTTAAAGATAACTTGCCTTTGGCAGGTCTTCTGAGGGATGTGAACTATGATGGTCATTTTGTTGTAGCATCTTCCCTGATAACTCATAGTCAAATGTGTTTTTTGCTTTTAAAATTAATTTAGTTTGAGTACCTACAATTGTTGGACATTGTCTTGACATGGGGTTCAGCAATAAACCAATCAAAATTCTTTGTTTACAAAGCATAGGGATGTGGAGTCTGACAGTACGTAAAATGCATAAGTATATTATGGAGCATGTTGGAAGGCAATAACTGCTAAAAGATCAATCAGGGAAGGAGGGTCAGGAGGGTGGGGACGGGGGGCACGCTAGCATAACCAGAGTGATGAGGGACCATCCCACTGAGACATTTGAGCACAGAGAGGAGGAGGGTCTGGTATGTTCCATGAAGAACATGGTGGCCAGTGTCCCTGGTGGGGAGTCAGGGAGGAGGGAAAAAGCAGCAAGGTCATGTCAGCAAGGTCACGGGACCAGCTCCTTTAGGCCTCGAAGGCCATTATAAGGACTTTGACTTTTGCCTGGAGTGATGAAGGAGGAGAGAGTGGAGCATCTGAGCAGAGGAATGACGTGATCCGGCTCACGTTTTAGGGAGACCCCTCTGGAGAGACAAACATGAGAGTCTATGGACTCTGAGAAACAGACTGAGGGTTTTAGAGGGGAGGGGGTGGGGGGATGGGTTAGCCTGGTGATGGGTATTAAAGAGGGCACGGACTGAATGGAGCACTGGGTGTTACAGGAAAACAATGAATCAGGGAGCACTACATCGAAAACTAATGATGTAATGTATGCTGACTAACATAACATAACAACATAACATAACATAACATAAAAGAGAGACCCCTCTGGCTGCTGTGTTAAAAAGAGATATAGGGGAACAAGGGTCGGGAAAGGGAGGTCAGTTGGGAGGTAGACACATGAACACAGGAGAAACATAATGCTGGCTCAGACCAGCGCAGGAATGGGGCAGATGGTGAGATGTGGTTGAGTCCTGGCATGTGGCGGCTCCAGTGGGAGGAGGGAACAGGGAACCCGTGACATGTGCACCTGGCCATCATTGCACGCGCTCACAAGTCCTGCATGCTTGTAACTTACCCTGTCCCCTTACACTGTCTGATCTACCTGCACACCAGGAACAGCGCCCAATAAATAAAGGAACATTTCAGCTCTGTCTGTGGCTGTCACCCAGAACCCACGCTGTGTACTTGCTTTTGTTCTGTGCAGAGTTCTCCTTCCTTCCGGTTTCTAACCCTTTAGCCCTGTTAGTGCATTCAACAACTGAATTTTGCGGGCTGTTTTCTGGCCTTCCGTGTCCACAGGGCAGCCCAGCAGGCTCAGGGGCCCTTGGCTCGGCCAGATAGGCAGGTGCTAACGTTTGCTTCTGGAGGCTACCACTTGGCCTGCGTGAGGGTGGGCCAAGGATTGAGAAAACCAGAGGGGAGAGCCAGCCAAAGAGTTGGGCCAAAAATGGGCATTAAGGCTTCAGGCTAAGAAGCTGAGAAGAAAATGATACAATCAGGAAGTGAGAGTCAGTTAGGGAAAGAAGCAAGT
The DNA here is from genome assembly GCF_011800145.1 of Mirounga leonina. NCBI lineage: Eukaryota > Metazoa > Chordata > Mammalia > Carnivora > Phocidae > Mirounga > Mirounga leonina. Next base: position 5,778,945 of record NW_023270816.1, read on the forward strand.
TCAGGAGCAAGTTCTACGAACAAAGCTGAAGTGCGGGGGGCTGGCTGGCATTGCCTAATGCATGGAGGCGGGGAGAGGGAGCAGGTCAGCCTGCCTTAAAAGCCTCACCTGTTCCTGTATATCAGATCTTATCATCAAATTTATCTTATCCTTGTTCCTGATCCCAAGGGTTAGGTTTAGAACACACAGCATCCTTCTGAATTTTTCAGGACAATTTTGGTCACTAGTGGCAGACTCCCAACTCAACTGCCTAAACAAGAAAAAAGAATTTATTGACTAACATAACTAAAAAGTTCAGGGATGATACTGCTTCAGGCTTGGCTGGTTCCAGAGACAACAAACAATGCCATGAACCCCTGGTCTCTTTTTCCATTGTTCAGGTGCATTTTCCTTGGTGTTGGCTTCATTCTCAGGTAGCTTAGCAACACCATTAGGAAGGTGATTTCTCTTTTCCAAGAGTTAAAGCCAAAATTTAGGATGCATCACATTAGCCTGGTTTAGGCGATATGCCCATGCCAGAATCATTTACTATGGCCTAGGGAGATAGAATACTTTTTTGGACAAGTGAGGACTTACTGTTTGAATTTTTGTCATCACTCGGAAACCTGTGAATTTATTCACGACGCAAGGAAGTTGCAGTGTTTCCACTGGGGGTCAGTGGGAAAGCTCTCAGGACCTTCTCAATATATGTCATCCCTGTCACGTTCATGGTGTCAGTGGTCGCCAGGAGCATGTTGGATTTTTAAGATTCTTAAGTAAACCTTCTAAGGGAAGAATGAGATTCCCCCAAATCCTGATTGTCTCATTACAAGTAAAGTATCCAGCTGCACACATCCATGACTGCAAGCGAGGTTGACCTTGTAATTAAACACAGCCTAGAGTTTCTTTGATTATGTCTGTATCCATGACTCCAGAGCAGCAAATCCTTTTCTATCTTCCTGCATCCTGGCCTCTTTCATCCAGTGGTTGGTTGCATGGGCACCTTGAACGCCTCTCTTCTAGCACCAAACTCTCCATCGTCTCCTTTTCCTTCACCACTGCTGACTCTGCCACCCCCACTCCACATCCAACCTTCTTCTCATTCCCCCATTTTGGTTGGTAGCACTCCCTCTGCCCGGTCACCCAAGCCTTAGTCTGAGTCAACCTAAGTGACCACCTTCTCCCTCACTGTCCCCATTTCTATTTGCTTCCCTGGGTCCCTGCCCTTAGTCTAATGCCCTTCCAATCAGACCTAACCCTAAGCTGAGAGCCTGACTGCAAATGCTCTTAAAATATTTAAGTGACTCTCCCTTTCTTACAAGTCAAAGCCCAAGTTCCTTCATGCACCCAAGGCTTTCTGTGCACTGGCCCCTGCCTACCCTCAGTCTTGTCTCCCACTGGGTCCCCTGAGCACCTTTTAGTGCTCCAAATACACATTTCTTGCAGTTCCTGAACCAAAGTGATCTGCACCTTCGCTTACAGTTCTGTTCATCCTTGAATTCCCTTTCTTCTTCCATGTGTATGATGAACGCCTTCCCGTTCTTCTGCTCAGGCTCAGGGCCAGTGGCCCTCTTCTATGAACTCTTTTCTGGCCATACTCTCTTTAACGTTCTGTCTCCTGTGGGCCCCACCTCACCCTGGGCCCATTCTCTCCAGCCTCTGCAAAATGTTAGTGATTTTATCCATCTCCACGCCCAGCTCCCCTTAGCAAGGTGTAAGTCCCCTAGAAGGCAGAGACCATGTTTTACTCATGATTATACCCTCAGCGGCTAACATACCTGAATATTTAATAAATATTTTAAGGTGAAGGAATGAGTGAGTATATTTCTCTGAGGAAGTTGTTGATGTCAATCTTTCCTCTGAAAGTGTGGCTAACAGGGCTGGGCGTTATAGTAAATATTTGTGCCAGGAGGCAAAGGACAGTCACTGGGGACACGTGGACAGCGACACCTACACTGAATTCCTGGCCATGAACATGCCCATGCTCAGGATCATTTTGAAAGTGAAATTGCCTTCAGTGGGCCCTGTTTGCCTTGGCTCATAAATAAGGGGCTTTGGTGAGAAGACGTCTAGTGTCCCTCTGAGGGCTAATGTTCTTTATTTATAGAGCTGTGTTCGTTTTTGTGATACCAGTTTGCTACAATAAAATGAAGATGTCTTTGGGAGTATTGGATAAAAGTCAAATTGGGGAAAAACAGTCATGGAAAGAAAAGCAGCTTTTCTGTAATGAATTGCTTATAAAAACCATGGAGATGTGTGTTTGGGCAGGTGAAGATAGCTGGGGGAGTTTAAAGTATGAAAGATCACATTTGTTTAGGGAATGTAGTTTTTAAGGACTAAGTCTATGTAACAAAAGATTCTCCAAGAGGTAATTATATCAGTTATTAAAAGATGTTTATGTCTTGGGTGTGCAAATATCAAAATGTGGAATTTCTAATCTCTCATTATGTGATCCAACAATTGTAAGGTGCCAGTGAGATTCTCATGGATCACAAATGTATTTTGTTTAGCTCAAAATAATATGAACATAGTGACATGGAATAAGACAGAAATACTTAAAATTAACATTTTAATGTGTATGCATAAATAGATGTATAGACAGCTATTCATATATGTAAATAATTATGTATATATACATATATCTTTTTGTGGCCCTTGAACAGTTTTTACTGGCCTTGAAATTCACCGGTCCCAGGAGTGTGCTCAGTATTGCAGAACTCTATCCAGACCTGCATATTTTCAGCATTTTTATTTTCCAGCACTATTTCATTGCAGTTGTAATATGTCAATTGTATCATGAGCTGAAACTGTGTACACTGTCACCTTTATGGCACTGTTTCAACCTACGTAATAATTCCCTTGGGGAAAAGACTCTTGTCCTACGTTATCTTGGTCAACCCATCGAGACTAGTGCTATATCTTGCCAGGGGGAGCTGGAACTCAGTAAATATTTATTCAATGAATTGTTGGAAAATGAATAAGTAAACAAAACAAATTTACTAGCAGACTGGTAATTTTGGAACACAAGACAGTGAAAGCAGGAGCAGAGATGTTTTTATGGTGGTTAAAATCCTGGACTGTAGAATCAGGCGTGATTTCACATCCCAGCTCTGCCATTTACAAGCTAAATAAGTTTGAGCAAATGACTTAATCTCATTAAAGCTCAGTTTTCTTATCTATAAAACAAATGAGTTTCGGGTGCCTGGGTGGCTCAGTTGGTTAAGCGACTGCCTTCGGCTCAGGTCATGATCCTGGAGTCCCGGGATTGAGTCCCGCATCGGGCTCCCTGCTCGGCGGGGAGTCTGCTTCTCCCTCTGACCCTCTTCCCTCTCATGTACTCGCTCTCTCTCATTCTCTCTCTCTCAAATAAATAAATAAAATCTTTAAAAAAACAAAAAACAAAAAACAAATGAGTTTCTCTGAAGGTAAAATGAGATAATGCTTAGCAAAATTTTCAGCACACGGTAAACTCTGATTACTTTTAGTTATATTTATGAAAAGTAATCATCACAAAAATATCACATTAGTGAAATCATATAGACCTCTTTTTTTTTGGTTAATCCTTGGCATTTGCACTGAAAGATGTGGATTTGGGAATGGCTTCAGTGAGAAAACAAAGATCTAAATTCCCAAGGGGAAACTCCAGAGCAGTGGGTAGCCAAAGAAGGGTGAAAGAAAGGGTTTGGAGGCATCAACAGATTTTCTGGACATCTGAGGATTCCGAGGCAGGTTGCCTGCATGGAGCTTTTGATTTGGATTTGCATGCATTAGGACAAAACTGAGCTCTTGGAAGAGGGAAGCCATGGTCAATGTCGTATGTAGAAAAGTAACTTGGCCATGTGCACTAAGGAATAAGCGAAGAGAAGGCAGTTCTTCAAGCAAGCTCTTGAGCTAAGATTAGGAAGTGACCCACCAAGTGACCAGTGGAGTTAGAATTATGGGTTTAGAAACTGAAAAATGACAGGAATTGATGCTTGGGGAGGTGACACTGTCACAGGGGGGGTTCCTTCTGGGAAATTCTCCAAGTAGTTGGAACACATTTGAATTTAAATAGCTCACTTTGTACTGTAATTATTTATCTGTTGTTGCTTTCCTCTCTAGAGAGTGTGGTAGGACACAGGAACTATGAAGCTATGATTTGGAAGTGTGCCCAGTGGGGCTGGGGTATGAAGATGAAAGTGCTCGAAGGACTCACAGTTGGGGTGGGGTAGGGTGAAGGGCAGATACAGAAACAAACAGTTGCATCAATGATTACACTTTATCCGTATGGGAAGCCATGAAATTTTTTGAAGTGTGGTCATAGTATGAGCATAACTGCATTTGGAAATACCTCCCTGATAACACCATAGAAGATGAATAGGAAAATACTGATGGCAGAGAGATCAGAAAATAAGTTATTAAGGTCTTCAGGTCAGAGGTAAGGAGTGCCTGTACTAAAGATTCTGGTGGGGGAAAGGAGAGCAAGGAATGGACGATGGTGATGTGTTGAAAGATGGAATCTGTAATAGGCGATGACAGATCTGGAGTCAGATAAATGTTTAAGTTTAGTAGAAGGAAGAGAAGGAATTTATACCCACTGACCTCTTCTTTTTACCGTCTGAAGTAGAAACCAGAGGCATTTCCTGAGAATACGGAAGCAAAGATGGATTCGTGGGCTCCAGGGTGGGGGAAAGGTGTGGGATGGGAGTTGGGGGGAACACATCTGAACCACATAAAAGAAATGCTATGTAGCTCTGACATGCAGATTTTCACAGTTTCCCTTGCTGCCAGGGCTTAAGACAGAAGCAAGTTGGTTGATCCAGGTTTGGGGATTTGCGGAGAATGTCAGAGAAGGCTCTGCCTGGCTAAGCAGATGTTCAGCATTTGTTGGATGAATAAGTGCACAGTTGAACACCACAGAAGAGGAGTTTATTAGGGATATCGTACAAGAAAATAAAAGTCTGGAAACAAGTAATTCCTCTTGTTTCCTAAGACATCTCTTATTTGGGAAAGTCCTCTGTGACCCCAAGTAGGTCCAGTACCACATTATATCACAATGGCTCCAGTTCTCTTTGCAGCATTCTGCTTCGTATAATCAATAACAGATTGTTCATGACTGTTCATGTGATGTCTACTTCCCCACTAGCCTGTTGTCTCTGTTTTTTTGATCATTATATCCTAAATGCTGACACAGTGAGAATATAATAAATCTGTAGTGCTCAATATATATTTTAACTGACAGAATGACATTTTTAAATATTTTGTTGCTTGGTGGTGTCTTGTAAGGTTTTGTGAGTTTGCTCTAGTTAGGAAGAAGACTAATAAATTAAATTACAAGTGGTTCTTTATTGGAATATAGGTTCTTTCTGGCTCATAGCGGCAGGAATTTGTGTATTTACTTCGGAATTGCATGGACATCTCACAGTGTTTAGATATACAAATAAATATATCTAAAACTAGCTTCTGGGTGCCTGGGTGGCTCAGTTGGTTAAGCAACTGCCTTCGATTCAGTTCATGATCCCGGGGTCCTGGGATCGAGTTCCACATCGGGCTCCCCCCGCTCAGCGGGGAGTCTGCTTCTCCCTCTCCCTCTGCCTGCCACTCCCCCGCTTGTTCTCTCTCTCTCTCCATCAAATAAATAAATAAAATCTTAAAAAAAATAAAACTACCTTCTGGGTAACTTAAATCTAGCCTGCATAATTATTACAGTTCTACTCGGTGCTTTTTGTAGTTTCTTTCCCCACACCCCTTATTACACATTGTATTATACTGTTTTAAACTGGGTAATGCCTGTAAGTGGCACATGGTATGTTTTATTATAGAAATGAATGCTTGCCTTAAGAACAGATGCTTTGGGGTTTGAAACAAAGAAGCATATATTTTGTTAGAATACATCTGGTATCAGTTCTATTACTAAAAGTGAAAACATTAAAAAAAATTTTCAGGTATCAAATGTGTATAGTTTATGATATCTGATTTCTGAATTCTTATCATAGCATCTCCTATTAAAATCTAGAAGTGTGTTATTGAAAGGTAAATTGTTCCATAGACTGTCTACATAACTTCATATATTTAGCTTAACAGATATGAAGCTCATTGCCACACCTACTATGTGGTCTTCACACTTCAATTACACTTAGACTTTTGATCAATATATTTCTGTGGCTGGTAAACTTTCCCTTTTTAAATACTTTTTTACATCCTAAAATGTTACTTTTCTTTTTTTTTTATTCTTATGTTAATCCCCATACATTACATCATTAGTTTTAGATGTAGTGTTCCATGATTCATTGTTTGTGCATAACGCCCAGTGCTCCATGCAGAATGTGCCCTCCTCAATACCCACCACCAGGCTAACCCATCCTCCCACCCCCCTCCCCTCTAGAACCCTCAGTTTGTTTTTCAGAGTCCATCGTCTCTCATGGCTCGTCTACCCCTCTGATTTCCCCCGCTTCATTCTTCCCCTCCTGCTACCTTCTTCTTCTTCTTCTTTTTTTTTTTCTTAACATATATTGCATTATTTGTTTCAGAGGTACAGATCTGAGAGTCAACAGTCTTGCACAATTCACAGTGCTTACCAGAGCACATACCCTCCCCAGTGTCTATCACCCAGTCACCCTATCCCTCCCACCCCACTCCACTCCAGCAACCCTTAGTTTGTTTCCTGAGATTAAGAATTCCTCATATCAGTGAGATCATATGATACATGTCTTTCTCTGTTTGACTTATTTCGCTCAACATAATACCCTCCAGTTCCATCCACGTCGTTGCAAATGGCAAGATCTCATTCCTTTTGATGGCTGCATAATATTCCATTGTATATATATACCACCTCTTCTTTATCCATTCATCTGTCGATGGACATCTTGGCTCTTTCCACAGTTTGGCTATTGTGGACATTGCTGCTATAAACATCAGGGTGCACGTACCCTTTCGGATCCCTACATTTGTATCTTTGGGGTAAATACCCAGTAGTGCAATTGCTGGATCATATGGTAGCTCTATTTTCAACTTTTTGAGGAACCTCTATACTGTTTTCCAGAGTGGCTGCACCAGCTTGCATTCCCACCAACAGTGTAGGAGAGTTCCCCTTTCTCTGCATCCCAGCCAACATCTGTCCTTTCCTGACTTGTTAATTTTAGCTATTCTGACTGGTGTGAGGTGGTATCTCATTGAGGTTTTCATTTGGATTTCCCTGATGCTGAGCGATGTTGAGCTCTTTTTCATGTGTCTGTTGGCCATTTGGATGTCTTCTTTGGAAAAATGTCTGTTCATGTCTTCTGCCCATTTCTTGATTGGATTCTTTGTTCTTTGGGTGTTGAGTTTGATGAGTTCTTTATAGATTTTGGATACTAGCCCTTTATCTGATATGTCATTTGCAAATATCTCCCATTCTGTCGGTTGTCTTTTGGTTTTGTTGACTGTTTCTTTTGCTGTGCAAAAGCTTTTTATCTTGATGAGGTTGCAATACTTCATTTTTGCCCTTGCTTCCCTTGCCTTTGGCGATGTTTCTAGGAAGAAGTTGCTTTGGCTGAGGTCAAAGAGGTTGCTGCCTGTGTTCTCCTTTAGGATTTTGATGGACTCCTGTCTCACATTGAGGTCTTTCAACCATTTGGAGTCTATTTTTGTGTGTGGTGTAAGGAAATGGTCCAGTCTCATTCTTCTGCATGTGGCTATCCAATTTTCCCAACACCATTGGTTGAAGAGACTGTCTTTTTTCCATTGGACATTCTTTCCTGCTTTGTCAAAGATGAGTTGACCATAGAGTTGAGGGTCCATTTCTGGGCTCTCTATTCTGTTCCATTGATCTATGTGTCTGTTTTTGTGCCAGTACCATACTGTCTTGATGATGACAGCTTTGTAATAGAGCTGGAAGTCCGGAATTGTGAGGCCGCCAGTTTTGCTTTTCTTTTTCAACATTCCTCTGGCTATGCGGGGTCTTTTCTGGTGCCATACAAATTTTAGGATTATTTGTTCCATTTCTTTGAAAAAAGTGGATGGTATGTTGATGGGGATTGCATTGAATGTGTAGATTGCTCTAGGTAGCATTGACATCTTCACAATATTTGTTCTTCCAATCCATGAGCATGGAACGTTTTTCCATTTCTTTGTGTCTTCCTCAATTTCTTTCATGAGTGTTTTATAGTCTTCTGAGTACAGATCCTTTGTCTCTTTGGTTAGATGTATTCCTAGGTATCTTAGGTTTTAGGTGCAATTGTAAATGGGATTGACTCCTTAATTTCTCTTTCTTCTGTCTTGTTGTTGGTGTATATGAATGCCACTGATTTCTGTGCATGATTTTATATCCTGCCACTTGATTGAATTCCTGTATGAGTTCTAGCAGTTTTGGGGTGGAGTCTTTGGGGTTTTCCACATAAAGTATCATATCATCTGCAAAGAGTGAAAGTTTGACTTCTTCTTTGCCAATTTGGATGCCTTTTATTTCTTTTTGTTGTCTGATTGCTGTGGCTAGGACTTCCAATACTATGTTGAATAGCAGTGGTGATAGTGGACATCCCTGCCGCGTTCCTGACCTTAGGGGGAAAGCTCTCAATTTTTCCCCATTGAGAATGATATTCGCTGTGGGTTTTTCATAGATGGCTTTTATGATATTGAGGTATGTACCCTCTATGCCTATATTCTGAAGAGTTTTGATCAAGAAAGGATGCTGTACTTAGTCAAAAGCTTTTTCTGCATCTATCGAGAGGATCATATGATTCTTGTTCTTTCTTTTGTTAATGTATTGTATCACATTGATTGATTTGCGGATGTTGAACCAACCTTGCAGCCCAGGGATAAATCCCACTTGGTCGTGGTGAATAATTCTTTTAATGTACTGTTGGATCCTATTGGCTAGTATTTTGGTGAGAATTTTTGCATCCATGTTCATCAGAGATATTGGTCTGTAGTTCTCCTTTTTGATGGGGTCTTTGTCTGGTTTTGGGATCAAGGTAATGCTGGCCTCATAAAATGAGTTTGGAAGTTTTCCTTCCATTTCTATTTTTTGGAACAGTTTCAAAAGAATAGGTATTAATTCTTCTTGAAATGTTTGGTAGAATTCCCCTCGGAAGCCATCTGGCCCTGGGCTTTTGTTTTTTGGGAGATTTTTGATGACTGCTTCAATTTCCTTAGTGGTTATAGGTCTGTTCAGGTTTTCTATTTCTTCCTGGTTCAGTTTTGGTAGTTGAAACATCTCTAGGAATGCATCCATTTCTTCCAGGTTATCTAATTTGCTGGCATAGAGTTGCTCATAATATGTTCTTATAATTGTTTGTATTTCTTTGATGTTGGTTGTGATCTCTCCTCTTTCATTTATGATTTTGTTGCTTTGGGTCATTTCTCTTTTCTTTTTGATAAGTCTGGCCAGGGGTTTATCAATCTTGTTAATTCTTTCAAAGAACCAGCTCCTAGTTTCGTTGATCTGTTCTACTGTTCTTTTAGTTTCTATTTCATTGATTTCTGATCTGATCTTTATTATTTCTCTTCTCCTGCTGGGTTTAGGCTTTTTTTGCTGTTCTTTCTCCAGCTCCTTTAGGTGTAGGGTTAGGTTGTGTATTTGAGACCTTTCTTGTTTCTTGAGAAAGGCTTGTATGGCTATATACTTTCCTCTTAGGACTGCCTTTGCTGCATCCCAAAGATTTTGAATAGTTGTGTTTTCATTTTCATTGGTTTCCATGTATTTTTTTAATTCTTCTTTAATTTCCTGCTTGACCCATTCATTCTTTAGTAGGATGCTCTTTAGCCTCCATGTATTTGAGTTCTTTCCAACTTTCCTCTTGTGATTGAGTTCTAGTTTCAAAGCATTGTGGTCTGAAAATAGGCAGGGAATGATCCCAATCTTTTGGTACCGGTTGAGACCTGACTTATGACCTAGGATGTGATCTATTCTGGAGAATGTTCCATGGGGACTAGAGAAGAATGTGTATTCCATTGCTTTGGGATGGAATGTTCTGAATATGTCTGTGAAGTCCATTTGGTCCAGTGTGTCATTTAAAGTCTTTATTTCCTTGTTGATCTTTTGCTTAGACGATGTGTCCATTTCAGTGAGGGGGGTGTTAAATTCCCCCACTATTTTTGTATTGTTGTCAATGTGTTTCTTTGCTTTTGTTATTAATTGCCTTATATAATTGGCTGCTCCCATGTTAGGGGCATAGATATTTATAATTGTTAGATCTTCTTGTTGGATAGACCCTTTAAGTAGGATATAAGGTCCTTCCTCATCTCTTATTACAGTCTTTGGTTTAAAATCTGATTTGTCTGATATAAGGATTGCCACCCCAGCTTTCTTTTGGTGTCCATTAGCATGGTAAATGGTTTTCCACCCCCTCACTTTCAATCTGGGGGTGTCTTTGGGTCTAAAATGAGTCTCTTGCAGACAGCATATCGATGGGTCTTGTTTTTTAATCCAGTCTGATAGCCTGTGTCTTTTGATTCGGGCATTTAGCCCATTTACATTCAGGGTAACTATTGAAAGATAGGAATTTAGTGCCATTGTATTGCCTGTAAGGTGACTGTTACCGTATATTGTCTGTGTTCCTTTCTGATCTGTGTTGCTTTTAGGGTCTCTCTTTGCTTAGAGGACCCTTTTCAAGATTTCTTGTAGGGCTGGTTTTGTGTTTGCAAATTCCTTTAGTTTTTGTTTGTCCTGGAAGCTTTTTATTTCTCCTTCAATTTTCAATGACAGCCTAGCTGGATATAGTATTCTTGGCTGCATATTTTTCTCACTTAGTGCTCTGAATATATCCTGCCTGTCCTTTCTGGCCTGCCAGGTCTCTGTGGATAGATGCCAATCTAATGTTTCTACCATTGTAGGTTACAGATCTCTTCTTCCAAGCTGCTTTCAGGATTTTCTCTTTGTCTATGAGACTCGTAAGTTTTACTATTAGATGTTGGGTTGTTGACCTATTTTTATTGATTTTGAGAGGGGTTCTCTGTGCTTCCTGGATTTTGATGCCTGTTTCCTTCCCCAAATTAGGGAAATTCTCTGCTATAATTTGCTCCATTATACCTTCTGCCCCTCTCTCTCTTTCTTCTTCTTCTGGGATCCCAATTATTCTAATGTTGTTTCATCTTATGGTATCGCTTATCTCTCGAATTCTGCCCTCGTGATCCAGTAGTTGTTTATCTCTCTTTTTCTCAGCTTCTTTATTTTCCATCATTTGGTCTTCTATATTACTGATTCTCTCTTCTGCCTCATTTATCCTAGCAGTTAGCGCACCCATTTTTGATTGCACCTCATTAATAGCCTTTTTGATTTTGACTTGGTTAGATTTTAGTTCTTTTACTTCTCCAGAAAGGGTTTCTCTAATAACTTCCATATTTTTTTCAAGCCCAGCTAGTATCTTTAAAGTGATGATTCTGAACTCTAGATCTGACATCGTACTAATGTCCGTATTGAGTAGGTCCCTGGCAGTCGGTACTACCTCTTGTTCTTTTTGTTGAGGTGATTTTTTCCGTCTTTTCATTTTATGCAGAGGAGAATAGATTAATGAGAGAACAAAATGCTAGCAGAGTAACCATGTCCCCAGAAAATATACTCTAAACAAATCAGAAAAGACCTGAAGCAGTGGGAAAAGAAAGGGAAAGAGAGAAAAAAGAAAAAGAAAAAAAAGAAAAAGAAAAAGATAAAGATAAAAACAAACAAAACAAAACAACAACAACAACAAAAACCAGAATGTGATCAAATATGATCAGGCTGGTATATAGATCAGTGCCACACACTAGATTTAGGGTGTATTTTGGTCTTTTAGAAGAAAGTGCCTCCCAAAATTTTAAAGAAAGAAAAACTTATATATGTATAAAAATAAGGGTTGATATGATGAAGGGATGCAATATGACTGTGAAGATGGAAATTATAAAAAATTTTATAAAAGGAATTGATAAGAAGTTGTTTGAAAAAAGAAAGAAGAGGATTTAAAAAAGAAAAAAGAAAAAAAAAGGGAGAGAATGTGATCAGGCAGGGGAGTAGAAAAAAACCATATACTAGAGATTTAGGGTATATTTTAATCTGTTAGAAGAAACTATCTCAAAATTTTAAAGAGAGAACAACTTATATATATATGCTAAAAATACAGGTAACTACTATGAAGGGATAGAATATGACTCTAAAAATGAAAAATAAAAATGTTTTTTAAAAAAGGAATTGATAAGATGTTGGTTGAAAAAGGGAAAAAGAAAAATTCAAAAAGAAATAAAAAGACAAAAAGACAGTTAAAAAAAAATTAACTTTGAAAGACTAAAGAATCATGGTAAAAAAGCCGTGACTTCTATGTGCAGTATTCCCCTAGCGCTGGAGTTCTGCCGTTCTCATTGATCGGGAGACTTGGTCTTGGCCGGCTGTTCTCGCTGATCTTCTGGGGAGGGGCCTGTTGCCGTGGTTTCCAAATGTCTCTGCCGGAGGCGGAAGTGCCCCGCCCTTGCCCCCTCCCGGCTAAGTGATCTGCTCGGGTTTGCTCTCCGGGGCTTTTGTTCCCTGCGAGCTTTCCGTACAGCGTTGGAGGCGGAGAGTGAAAATGGTGGCCTCCCAATCTCCGCCCCGGAGGAGCCGAGAACTCGGGGCCCCGCTCCTCAGTGAGCCCCCAGAGAAAAGCCGCCAGTCGCTCCCGGATCCCCGGTCTCCGGCCGCACTCCGTGCTCGCCCGGCCTGTGACCGCGCGCCTCTATCTCTGGCACCCGACCCCGCGTGCAGTCTCCAAACCCAGCAGATCCCTGCGGTGCCCTCCCGCGCGGCTCCTCCCGGGGGAGGAAGGTGAGTCTCCCCGGATCTGCCGCTTGTGGGGTCCCTGCTGGAAGAGCAGGGGCCCGACTGGGCCGCGGATCCCGGCTTATGGCGACCCCGAGCTGAGAGCCAGCGCCTGGGCTCCGCCTCTGCAGCCGGCTTCCCTGCTCCGTTACCTGGGAGCTCTGCCGCCCTCAGGCACCCCCGGTCTTTCTGTGACCCCGAGGGTCCTGAGACCACACTGTCCCGGAGGGCTCCACCCCCCGCTTAGCCACCAGAGTGACGTCCCTCGTCGGAGCAGACTTTTAAAAGTTCCGATTTTGTGCCCCGCGGCTCTATCACTTGCCAGAAGCGGCCGACGGAGGCCCCTCCCCCGCCGTCTATCCTCCCGAATATCATCTCGGATTCACTTCTCCACACGTCCTACCTTCCAGAAAGTGGTCGCTTTTCTGTTCAGAGAGTTGTTGCTCTTCTTTTCTTCGATCTCCTGTTGAGTTTGTAGGTGTTCAGAATGGTTTGATCCCTATCCAGCTGAATTCCTGAGAGGAGACGAAATCCAGGTCTCCTACTCCTCCGTCATCTTGCTCCGCCCCCAAATGTTACTTTTCTTAGCAATACAAAATTCAACATTGAGTCTATCAAATGAAACCAATCTTAAAATCATAATGGAATATCAATGTATATTTTTCAAAACCAATCATTGCTTTTATATTAAAAATTAATCTATATATCTTCCCCTTACACATCAGATATTATTCACAAATATTGCTAAAGAGTATTTTTATTCACCTAATACTAATCTGTGGCTTATTTGTAGAGTGAGTTACACAGCACCTACTCCGTCCTCGGTCAGGTTGGATCTCAGATCGTCATAATTAAATAGGCAAATGGATGCACGAGTGTCTCTTGTGTGTCTCTTGCTTTCTGTGCTTCTGAGTGTCTCTTTCACTATGTCATAAAGCCAGATAAATTGGGGATCTACCACTGTTTGAGATTATCTAAACATCTGATTTACCTTCATCAGGTAGCATAAACCATCCGAAATGATATATCCCCACATATACATTAGCCAGAAATCTATTTTATGAAATTATAATGAGATTGTTATATAATCCACCTCACCAAGAATATTGTCAAAACCAAAGAAATCGGCACTGGTCTTCCTCACCAAAATATTGTGAGGATTAATGAGGCATTTGTAGTTAGACTGTGCAGTTCTTCTGGGAAATCTCAAAGCAAGAACAAGATAGCACTTTCTTTTGAAAGGCTTCTGTTTTACTGTCAAATCAAACTTAAAGCAGTCAGAATGATACACACTCCTGAGTTAACTTCCTGCTTTCTTGGACATGTCAAAGTATTGATGTTCCAATGTGACAGGATTCTAGTAATGAAAGAACCAAGTAGTGGGAGAAAATAGTTACCCAGCTTTCAATCAAATGATAGAACATGAATATATAGTTTTCAAAGAAAAGAAAGCCAAAAATCTATGTTATGTATAAATAGAAAACTTGCAAACAAGTTAGTGGAGGACCAGAGTCTTCCTTATCTGTCTCCTGCTTTTTCCCAAATTGCAAGTGAGACACTAACAGAAGTACGTTAACTAATTTTATTCATTTGAAATAATGTGGTATATTCCAATCTTATGAACTTCAAAGAAAATCTATTTATTTCTGAGAGCCAGTCAGGCATTCAAGACCGAAAGCCAGGAGTCATCCTTGGTTTCTCTCTTTCCCTTACCCCAAGCCATTAGTGAGCACCATTGGTATTTAGTCTCTCCAAATGTATCTTAGACCCATCCACTTCTCTCCAAATCCATTGCCACTATCACCTCTTGCCTTGAACCCTGCAACTGACCCCATTTGTCCCTCTACTTTCTCTCTTGCCACCTGTCCCCCATCCAGTATCTCCAAGAAGCAAAAGTGAGCTTAAAATGTCATTCAGATCATGTCACTCCACTGCAGTGACTTTTCATCATAGTTATTTTAAAAATCAAACTCTATACCTTTTTCTTGCTCAATAAGTTCTGTCCACTCTGGAGACCTTTCTGTTCATTAAAAACTCTCAGCCAGGGGCACCTGGGTGGCTCAGTGAGTTAAGCATCTGCCTTCGGCTCAGGTCATGATCCTGGGGTCCTGGGATCGAAACCCCATGTGGGGCTCCCTGCTTAGGGAGCCTGCCTCTCCCTCTGCCCCTCCCCCATCCTTTGTGCTCTTTTTATAGTTGTTGCCATCTGCCTTCCCCACATTATAATCTCAGTTGCAATTTATTATGGTAAATGCTATGAATGAAGCAAAAGTGTGTCTCCGTTAGGGCGTTTATCAGAAATTGCCATTTTTGTCTGCCTGCCTGTTGCAGGTCTCCCTGAAAGAATGTAAATTCTCTGAGGGCAGGAAGCATGCCTGTGTTTTCAGCCCTGACTCACAGCCCAGCACCGTGTGTGCACCCAGCATCAGTGCATTAATGAATGAGTGGTCACATGAAAAGTGCCAGTAAGCTTTTATGTTATGTGCTTAATGTATTTACGTAGAAGTAGCTGGTTGTGAGGTCTGACAATGGCCATTTAAATTAAAATTTCAAACTCTGTATGTAGCCATGCCATGCAAACAGTTCCTTCTTATGTGAATTAGATTTTTGGTGAAGAGGGCCTTAATTTCTCATCTGAAAGAAAAGAAATGGGAGCAGCTGATCCCTAAGTTCTCTTCCTGCTCTGAGACCCTCAGCTGTTTTGGAGCTCTCCCCCAGGTTATGCAGATGCTGCCTACCCCAGAAGCCTCTGGAAATGCCACATGGGGCTAAGGAATGTCTTTCTGAATGAATACATGAGCACGGTTAGAGTAGACTATCTGGGGGGAGTACATTGGTATTTCCAGTCTCTATTCAGGGCACAAACTTAAGGTTCCACGGAGCAGGTTACCCTGCAGCAGGCTGACAGTATTGAACCTGCTGCAGCTCACTGCTCCCCATTGTCTCATTAGCAAGAATCTCAACTGCCATCGAAGAAACCAGCTGCTTTCCTAGGTAGCAAACAAGTACACGAATGTTTATATAGTTTTGCTCCCCTTGCAAAACTCACTTTCACCCCTAGCCACTTCACCCAAGGAGAATCATGCCAAATAAATATCAGATTAAGAAAATGTTTCTCAAAAAAAAAAAAAGAAAAGAAAAGAAAATGCTTCTCATTAGTTGTCTGTTCAAAACAACTTTGTAAGCAATCTGGGAGCGTCCAGCAGTATCTTTTCCCAGACTTTTATCTCTCAAAAGTTGTTGAAAGAGCTAAATTAAAGTTCCTGTCATTAATCCTTGTTCTGAACACTGTAAATCAAAGGAATTAAATACTTCTACTCACAATTCAGATCCCAAACAGGTAAAAATTACAACATAAAACAAAATTTAATACTGGCATTGCCCCTGTCACCTAAGCCATATATTCTGACAGAAGTAATCAACAAGAGGGCATGGGTGTGCCGTAATTCAGCATTGTTTCAAAGCCTATGGGTTTGGTAAATACATTTAATTTTTAATATTTCCATACATAAAAGCGAGTTTGGGTAAAGATGCAGACGTCATTCTTACTTGACTCTTAAAGATGTGGTGGTTTTGATCCAGTCTCCACAACTATTTGCGGTTTGGCTTCGTAATGACAGTTGCCCTAACATAAATTCAGGTTGTAAAAGCTGAACTTCCCTCACTGTCATGGACCATTCCTGGAGAAGGCTTTTTATTTGCAAGTTGCACTTGACGTGAGTTTTAGAGAGGCGAGGTGGGCAAATAAAGAACTGGACAAGGAGGAACAGTGGCGAGATCCTGGCTGGGGCCCTGATACTGATTTGCGGAGGCTCCTGTCACCTTCCCTATCTGCGCTGCAGTTCTGCCCTTTACAAAATGTGGGTTATGGGCCATACTGTCAATCCCTGTAGCCTGTGAAGCCACTCATTATGGATGAAGGGCCGGCAGTGGTCAAATGTGCCTGCCTCACACCAACCACAGCAGTCATGAGGATCTGTGAGTGAGCATCTACGGACTTGCGCAAATGCCGTGGGAGAAAACCAGTGTCTGAGCACAAAGAATTTATACGCAGTGTAAAGGAGAAGCCACTAAAATGCCACAGGCTCAAGTTTCCTTGCAATCTCCTTTCTTGGTATTGTAGATTCATGGAAGCCATGCCTCCTTCTCTGGAACTGTACCCTGAATTTCAGAAGTGCACATAAACAGGGTCAGTATTTTACTAGAAAATGTAAAAGAAAAACAACCTGTCTGCAAAGTAAATTCTACTGGATGAAGTTTTTAATATTACCAAACCACAAACGATTATTCTTTTCCATACAATTATCCCTAGGGGTGGGGGAGGAGTGAACCCCTCTGTTACCAAGCCCCGCTCTGTCCCCGCTTTCATTAAGTCAAAGACAAGCTCCCCCATTGCCCTGAATGTCCCTGCATCTCTGAGGCTCCTATGAAGGGGACCTGCCATGTATTCACGCTGCCCTTCTTCTCTCCCTTCCCATGTCTTTGTCTGCACTGTCACCAGAGGGCTCACGGTTCTCTCAAGGGACACATCTATATTCCTCTCACTCAGCGGCCACGTGTGGTCCCCACATGTGGGGACAGGTCAGGATGACAGAGGGCGGAAAGGTGGGCCAGAACCTGAAAACCAGTGTCTAGTTCCAGTTCTCTCATTGGTTTTAAGATATTGGCGAGTCTCAAATTTTCAAAACTCAGATTTCCTCATCTAAAAAATATGAAGAAACCGGATCAGGTGATCTTTGAGGTCATTTCTAGCCCTGCAGGGATTCACTGTAAAATAACGTGTCCTCAGCCTCCTCTACAGCAGTGGAGTGAAGTTTCTTAAGGCCATTTAGTCCTTTACCCCCTGGCTCGTGCTGGAGGAGAGTCTTCAAGATTGCCCACTTCCAGTCCAGTCTGCTCCACCTTTTCTTCCGGAGTTCACTTCCTTCGTTGGCTACTTACCATGATCAAATCTGTGAGAGTCCACTACGACCTAAGTAAGCGGCACCCTCTCCACCAGAGTGGAATCATGTGTTCTTGCAAGTGCACTGACCCGCTGTATCTCCATTATAAATCATGAACTGAACAGACTGCTCCGGCCCACCCCTGCACCTGCAGAAGATTGGGTTTATCCAACCTGCTAGCTCTACCCTCTGATGCCACCTGGACAGCATCCATTGAAGTTAAAGTAAGAAATTCTCCTGGCTTGAAAGATGAGGAGATTTCATAACACAGCTGCTGAGCCTAGCTATCTCAAGGCCAGGTGTACCTTCTAGAGATTCTAGATAGTGATCATACAGAAAGCTGGGGAATTACCTGCTCAATATTTGAATGGTCTTCTGTACCCAGCACACTAATGAAAACCATGTGCTCTGACATTGGAGAATCCTGAACTCCTAATAGTTGCCATTATGATTTTTTAAATTTAAATGCTTATTGTGGCATTTAGGAATCCCAAGTGTTTCTTAACAGAAGACAGCTTTTTATAAATCTGATTCTTTTATGTTTAATCTACCATGTCATATTCATGCAGAAGCTGTTGACTCGGGAATAAGAAATAGGTTGGAAGGGTCCCCTGGTAGGGAGAAACTTAATTTTAAAATTTTTTTTTTTTTTTTAAAGATTTTATTTATTTATCTGAGACCGAGAGAAGGAGAGAGACAGAGAGCACATGAGAGGGGGGAGGGTCAGAGGGAGAAGCAGGATGCGGGACTCGATCCAGGGACTCCAGGATCATGACCTGAGCTGAAGGCAGTCGCTTAACCAACTGAGCCACCCAGGCGCCCGGGAGAAACTTAATTTTAAACATATACTGTTGACACGGAAAAAAACCCTAGAACACAGACAACTAAGCACCGTTCCAAGGGGGGTCCAGCCCCAGTCCTGGCATTAATGCTGAACCATCATGAGACAGCAGACAGGCCATGCCTCTCTCTGGCTTTAGTCCATTGTTGCAAGATTGGTAAAAGGGGATCTGCCCTAAATAGTTCACATTATTGTCTTGAAACTCAAGTGAGAGAACGGATGTGGAAGTTCTCTGTGAGTGTGATGAATTCTTCTCCTCTCACCCGTCTCGTGCATGGTGACTCTTGTTTTAATAGCAGCCATTGTTTATAGGAACCACTCTCCTCACTCCCCATCCTTGCACTGAGTATCAGGTTGATGACGCCTACTACTGTGTCGTAGCAAGCCAGGCAATTCTTTTATTTGAAATGTTACATCATCTCGTCTTTAAAGTTGTTAGTTTTCCTTCTTAAGATTCTCTTCTGAGTTCTTCCCCCTGGATCAGATATCCCAGTATTATCTACTTTTTTTCAGGTGTCACTCAGAATATTTATGATGCAATAAACCATTGTTTCAATAGAGACTAAGAAGGTATTAGAAAGTCGTCGGTAACACTGCTTTTTACAAAACATCAAAAATGACTTGCTTGTGTTTGTATGAGTGTGTGTGTGTGTGTGTGTACAAAATGATGCATCTTTTGAAGAACAGAAAAATAACTGTGGGAGTCCCATTATTTAGGCAGAGGGGATGAAATGAAAAGGGTTTGCAGTCAGGAGAGAATTATAGGTTTCGTAAAGAAAGAAAGAAAGTGCAACAATCCCAAAAGCTACAAATTTACTCAAGTTATTGAAATATCCCTTAGTGATTATTTTCTAAATTTGCTCTCAATCAGTTATCCTTTTTCTTTTGAAATCTTAGAAGACAGTTTTGGAGAATTTACTGCAAGTAAAATCATAGTTATAAAATAGTTTAAAACTGTGAGATGGTTTTAAATTTTAAAATACAGGCTTTACAGACTTACCAAAGCTTAAATCAAAAGAGAATGTTGCAACCATCGTTTCTCACTGAAAATGTAGGGTGGGGTGCCACCATATGTTATCTCTATAATGGAACATAAGGGGTACAGTGGTATAATTAATAGCAAGCCATTTTTACTTTCAAAATTCCAAAAAAAGAATATGTTTAAAATATAATGCCAAAAAAATTCTGAAAAATATAACAACCTATCCATGTTATCCTACTTTAAGAAAATCAATATACAAAATTTTAGACTTGAAAATCAATATTACGGTTATCACAAACAGATTTTTTGCTTTTGTTTCCTTATTGAATTTTTAAAATTGTGAGCTCACCTCCTTCATTTACAACGATTCATTTTGTAACCAATTTTCTTCTGACATATGGTATCTATCCATTATACACCACTGAAAATATACCATAGTTTCTATGAACTCTTTGAGCTTCATTAAATACAAATATTAGTTGTTATACAGAATTTTCTGGTTTGTTCCTGTTTCCTATTGACATGCTTTCTACTTCCTCCAATAATAATGATGGTGATATCAATAATAGCTAATACTTATGTAATGCTCAGTATATTTCTCAGAACCTTATGTTTAATCCTCAGAACAGCCTTATGAGGTAGATATTGTCACCTCCTATCTTAGAGAGATGAAGTCAGTTGTCCATCTTGTAAGTAGGTTATTGGTGAGTGGCGCTTGTGGGACTTGAAACTGGGCCATCACCCCCAGAGTCCATGTCCCAAGTCACCCCCATTGGTGAGGGCTCCATAGCAACAGCTATATTGCCCTGGCTGGCTGTGACTGAGTCTTACAGAAATGAGCTCTGGCACTCAAAACTGTTTTCTGCCTTTTGCTGAAAACTTCGAGAAAATCAGTGGATGTGGTGGAATTTCGAGTGCATTACTATAGCAATCTGAGTTGACTTTGTTGTGATCTTGTGTCCTACCTGGAGCATGCCTAGTACTGTGTCCAGACAGTCAGTCTGCTGGTTACGAAGCTGAAAATACATATTTGGGAGCCATGAGCCAACAGATGGTAACTCAGGCTATGGGAGGGACCCAGACCCTTCATGTAAATTGCTACTATGATCTAAGCTTAATTATTTTAGTAATAATTAAAATGTGCTATTGTAAACATAAATATGCCCTGATATATAACAAATGAATAGCATGTATTACATGCCTTAAAATACAAGGTGATATTGTGATAAGTACAATAGGACTACACAAGAAAATTCATCATCTGGTCTTTACCCAAATTCATTTGTACAGGATATCTGTTCTTTATGCTTTGTTTTATACTTCAAATGCAATAAAGTGTTTACAAAGCATAAAGCACTTTACTCATTTTTCATGTTTTACTTCAGCTTTTCCATTTATTCTTTTTGCTCTCTAAACCACTTTTCACTGAAGATAAGTGTGCTGACATATGGCATAATTATTCATTTTTTTCTCACTCAATTCTCACAATTTCTGTATACTAAAAATCAGTTTTTAAAATCAGAATTAGTTTATTCTTCATAATCACCTCAACATTTTTTTGTTATTGATTTAGTTCTGTTTTTAGGAACAGTTGGATCTAAAACAAAGAATTTAATTCAACTAAGATCTTCTTCCTTCCTTCCTTCTGTCCACAAATATTATTACTCCCATACTGAGTGCTGTGCTGTGAATACAAAGCTGCAGTCCCACATGAAATGGGAACACAGTATGTTATGAAAACAGAGTGGGACAGGAGGCTGCACAGGGCTGGGTTTCTGAGACAGGATTTGAAGCATGGAGGTGTGCAGGAAGCCACAGCCGCACAGGGAGGCTGAGCAGAGAAAAGGTATAACAATGAAAGAGACCTAGTGTGTATTTGAGAAATCCTGAGCACATGAAGCAGCTGGCAATTCACTGTAGTGAGAAATGGCAGCAAGAGGCACAGATAAGATTAGGAGGAATGATTGCTTCCAAAAGATGAAAGGCATTGTGTACCATGTTTAATATCTAAATTATATTCTGAAGGTCTAAAAGTCCAGTAGAGATTTTTATGTAGAAGAGGAAAACTGTTCTGTGTTTTAACAAAATAACTTTGGGAACAATTGTAAGGATGAACTGCAGTTGAGTGGTGCTGGAAGGTGTGGATGGGTCTAGCCATAATGAGAACAGAATAAAATAGTTGTACTGTGGGTGGAAAGATGAGAAGAGTTTGAGAGATATTTTTAAGTAAAGTTGACAGGACTTTATAACTGATCAGGGTTGAGTAAGTAAAAGAGGTAGTTGAAAATAGCTCTCAGTTTTCCAGATTAAATGACTTGGTAGATGGTGCTGTTATTAACTATTGTGAGAGTCGCAGGAAGAAGAGAATGTTGAGCACAAAGATAATTCAGGTTTTAAAATATTGAGATTGAACAGTGTTAAGGTATTCAGGTTAAGATATTAGGTAAAAAATGGTAATAAAATGCTGGAGGTGAGAAAAAGAGCTTAAAGCCAGATTTGTAGATATAAGAACCACTGGCATTTTAGTCTGCTCAGGCCACTATAGCAAATGACCACAGACAGGGTAGTATAAACAACAAACATTTATTTCTCAAAGTTCAGGGGACTACGAGGTCGAAGATCAGGGTGCCAGCAGATTTGGTGTCTGATAAGGGCCTTCTTCCTGCCTTTCAGAAGGCTGCCTTCTTGCTGTGTCTTCATGTGGTAGAGAGCAGAGAGAGGAGCAAGCAAGTTCTTGGGTCTCTACCTGTAAGGCCCTCATCCCATTATGAGGGCTCTACCCTCAAGGCCTCATTACCTCCCAAAGGCTCACCTCAGATACCATCACACTGGGGTTGGGAGCTCAGCATATAAATTTTGGGAAGACACACACATTCTGTTCATGACAACTGGCATGTAGGTGTTAATTGAAACCCCAGGCAATTCACTGGCTTCTTGGGAAAGAGTGTGAATAAGATGATAGGACCAAGGATTAGATTTTGAGGACAGCCAAAACTTCAAATACAGAACAAGGAGAAGGAGCGATTGATATAAACTGAAAAGCAGTCAAGGAGGTGAAGATTAAAGATTATTTTTTCAAATAAATGTTAAGATATAAGTATCAAATGCCTTAGAAAAATGAAGTATGATAGAAAATTTTAAAGTACTCTTGTTTAACAAAACTCAATAAAAGAACAATTGTTCATGATTAAATACTGAAGTCATTGACAGTAAAATTTGGCATAAGGCACATACACCTGCTTTCATTTCTATTATTTAACATTGTTTTAGAGACTAATGCAATAAGACAAGAAAGTGCAATGTATAAATAAATAATGAAAAGAAGAGAAAATTATTTTGTTATATGACTATATTATTTACCAACAAAAATAACCCAAGATACTCAGTTAAATACTATTAGAAATACCAAATGAATTTGGTAAGATGGATGAATATAAAATAAATACACAAAATGAAAGCGCTTTTCTTTATTTCAATGACCAGCTGGAAATGAAAACAGGGAAAAATCACAAAAATAAAAAAACTACATAGTTCCTAAGAAAAATATAGCAAAAAATTTCAGGACTTAAGTAAAAAAAAAAACTATAAAAATGTATTAAACATAAATATAATAGCATTTATATTAGTAGGGTTTTTTATTATATTAATATTCAAAACTCAGTAGAGCCAAAGATACTTTAAAGTTGAAGGATAGACCCAGAGAAAATATATTTGTAAACATTTGGCAAGCAAATAATATCACCAACATAAAAATATCTTTTTCAAATTGAAAATAAAAAGGTAAATAGCACAAATTAAAATGGAGCAAAAATTTAGCCAAATAATAAACGTAAATTATTTAAAAGTTGGTATTTAGAAATTGTTCTTCTATTAAAGAAGTGCAAATTAAAAATACCAATGAGATACCATTTTCTGTCATTAATTCTACAAAAATTTTAAACATCCAGTTAATAGCCAATCTTAGCCATAGCTGGGTTGATATTTACCTGGTAAGTTCAGGATGGCCATTGAAATGCTAACATTCCAGTTCATATATATTTGTGACCTTGAGCCCCTTCTTCATTCAGAACCCTATCCCACCCTTCTCTCTAGGCAGACTCTCCCAACTTCAAAATGCAGTAGTTAGAGGACAAATTCATGACACATAATGTTCTTGAATGTCCCTGCCTTGCTTGTTAGATATTTGGAATATTATCCCTGAGAAAGACTGTAGTAAACTAGGTATTGGCTTATAATATGGGTGGGAATACAAATTGCTAAAACTTTTTTGTAGACTTATGTGACTATGTCTATTATTTTTTTTAACACTTTAATCACTTTATTTTTTAATTTTATAAAAATAAAAGCACTCACATATAATGATATATGTATAAATATGTTTATAGCAACATAGTTTAAATACCCAGACACTATAAACTACATTAATGCCTATCAATTAGAAAATGACTGAGTGAATTATAGTATATTTATATAGTGGAATATTTTATACCTATTTAAAGAATAGATTAGATGTATGTGTTGACCTGGAAAGATGTCCATAATGCACTATTTAAAATTAAAACAACCATGTGTAGATTAATACGTACTTTTTAAAGAAAAATAAGTATGTCTCTCTGTTTCTCTCTGTCTGGCTCTCTTATGTACACACGCATGCACACACAGTGTAGGTATACATCCATACATATGATGTGCGGACTAAAACATATGGGCAAATACATTCCCAATTGTGGGAGGAATGGGTGCAAATAGATATACAGAATATTACATTTCTCTTCATACAACTGTATTTTTTATATTTATTGAATAAGCTTTTTATTTTTGCCCTTCCAAAAAAAAGTAGGAAAAAAAAAGGCCAAGAGAATTCCATTCTTTAGAGTTGAAGCAAAATGATGGTTATAGTTGAGCATGACAAATTCAATGTAAGTTGTATTGTATGGTGGGAAAAGAAAGCAATACAAATTTAGACTCACCAATTAATACCATGTTTCCTTCTATTGACCAAGTTCCTCCAGACCACTGACTTTTAACATTTTTAAGGGTGGAGAGCCCATAGGAGAGTCAGATGAAACTCCTTTCCCAGTTAAAAGTGCATGAATTTTCAAATCCATCAATTGCATGTAACTGCTAGGTTTTATGAGCCACTGTTCTAATCTTCTGATTTTTTTCATTAAAGGGAATTGAAAATAAGTTTAAAGCAAATATTCTTTGATTATGTCTTCTTTCCTCATTGTTTTTTTCCATTCTTTTGATAATAACCAATCTTTAGTATCACCTGATTTCTTAGGAAGAGTATGTTTATTTTGCTTTTAAAGATTTAAAACTAATTCAACCCAGTTTTGCCAGTGCAAGATTCCTTTACTCTCCTGTTAAATTTTCCACTCCAACCAAACCAGGCTATGACTAATTCCCAAAACACAGTCTAAATTCTGGGAGTTGATTTATTTGATCACCTTTGCCTCTGCTTAAAATACCCTCTTGCTGCCCATCCCCTGGCCATCTTACTGCTGTCTATCGAAATCCTACCCATTCTTCTAGTCCCAGGTCCAAAGCCTCCTCTTTAACTAAATTTTCCTCCAGTTCCTCAGCTGGAATGACTCTTGCTATCTTTGTGGCCCACAGCTCTTTGTTTTTATTTCCATCATATTTCTTAGCACATGTATATAACATTATGGTTAATTGTATAGATGTCTTATCCCATTTCCTGGCCTGTTAGGTCCTTGAGAGCAGAACTCCTGTCTTGCTCATTTTAAATCTGCTATAGCACTTAGCACAGGGCCTTGCAAATAGTAGGTCCCAATAAATGTCAAATTGAATTGATTTTGAGCCGACTTCAGTGGGAACCTGAAACAGAACGCCTTTTTTGGCTTTAGGTTTTTTAATGCAATTTTGCCTCTTCTCTACAAAGATGTCTCAGACAGTCTACACAAACAGTCCATAATTTTTATTTCTAACTTTCAAATTGTATCCTACTTTAGGTGATTCTAGTAAATGATACCTATTTATTTTTATTTTTTTAAAGATTTTATTTATTTATTTATTTATTTGTCAGAGAGAGAGAGAGAGAGTACAAGCAGGGGAAGTGGCAGAGGGAGAATTAGGCTCCCCTCTGAAGAAGGAACCCAGTGAAGGACTTGATTCCAGGACCCTGGGATCATGATCTAAGCCGAAGGCAGACGCTTAACCGACTGAGCCACCCAGGCATCCCAATGATATCTATTTATAAAATAAATAGTGAGTGAATAAGCAATAGTGAGTGAATATTATTTTTTTTCTATTTTATTTATTTATTTGATAGTCCTTTTTTAAATAGTGCAAATAAATTTAAATTACTTTTAAGTTGTTTGATGTAATTTCATCTCTTAGACATTTGGAATTTTAATATAATTTTATAATTTACATGAATTTTTTTAGTTTTACTTTAAGTGAGTAGTGATTTTTTGGTGTATTCTTTTTGGATAAATAATGTGTATGGCAAAGAATACTAAAGATAGCTTAATGCAACTTTAATGTCACTTATGTACTTCCTATTTAACAGTAATTAGAAAGTTTACTTAAATAATATAAATTAACAGGTACTAAAATCGCCCCCTACCCACCCAGAGCTTTAAAAATCTAATTTGGCAAATAATATTCAGACCAGAAAAATAAAACTTAAAAAATTATCAGAAAATAAGAAACTGCCAAAAATTTATATTTAGAAAGAATAAAATTCTGAGAGTTTTAGAAATCTATATAATTTAATTGTGGCATTTAATAGATTAATAGATGGTCAATACAATAACTTCTTTCATTCAGCAAATTCATAAGGTTAAAAAAATTCAAGGTCTTGGGTGCCTGGGTGGCTCAGTCATTAAGTGTCTGCCTTTGGCTCAGGTCATGATCCCAGGGTCCTGGGATCGAGTCCCAGGTCAGGCTGCCTGCTCAGCAAGGAGCCCGCTTCTCCCTCGCCCTCTCCCTCGGCTGCAGCTCCCCCTGCTTGTGCTCTCTCTAATAAATGAATAAAATCTTAAAAAAAAATAAATAGAAAATTCAAGGTCTTTTCAATACTAGCTCTCATCAAAGTTATGTGAAACACATACACATATTTCCAGTGTGTGGCATAACTTTAATAATACTGCATACATAATTCATCTCATTAGGCCCCAAACACAAGTCTATGCCTATATTATCCAATTTCCCATTGTTTTACCTATCCCTAAAAAATAAACAATGGAACATTTTCATTCCTCTAGCTCTTCAGCAAGGCATTTGAGATCTAATTGCTTTCTTGCCTTACATTAAGATAATATTTCAATTGGATGCTGTCATGATGTTTTTCTATCAGGATCAAATAAAACAGGTTCAGACATAGATCATAAATATGGCAGAATTAAGGGAAAATAATAATACCCTGGTTATATACATTTGTTTGTTTGCTTATTTGTTTAGAATCTCCAAACATATTTATATATTAATTCTTTTTTTTTTTTCATTTTAGAAACATCTTATGGAATAACAACAGGGAAATATTGTTTTATCTATTCAGCCTACAGATAGAAAACTAAATGCAAAAAAAAAAAATATTCTTAGCTCATTTAAGATCTGATTTTGTCAGGTGTGCATCAGTTAAACTAAATATAGCTTTATAAGCATTGCTAAGCATCAGCTGTATGGTGGACACTAAGCCTGATATAAATAGTAGCAATATATGGTTCTGCCTTTAAAAAGCTCATTATGCATTATTTATATTATTTATTATATAGTATAATAAATCATACTACAAAAAAGAATACACTGTGGCAATTGCTACAGTAGGAATACAAGTAAAGTATCATGAGGATAGAAAGCAGGAGGGGGGAACAATTATTTTTAGACTGAGAAAGAATTTAGGATAAATTTCACCAAGGAGATGCATTGGGCTTGGAAGGAGAGATTTAACTGAATAGAGAAGAGAAGGGATCACTACCAAAAAATGAAACACTTAAGTATAAATCTAACAGAATATGTACAAGATCTATATGAGGAAAACTACAAAACTCTGATGAACAAAATCAAAGAAGCACTACATAAATAGAGGGATATTCCATGTGCATGGATAGGAAGACTCAATGTTGTCAAGATATCAGTTCTTCCTAACTTGATCTATAGCTGCAGTACAATCCCCAATCCAAATCCTAGCAAGTTATTTTATGGATGCAACAAACTGATTCTGAAGTTTATATATAGACCCAGAATAACCAACACAGTATTGGAGGAGAGAGTTGGAGGATTGACACCACCCTACGTCAAGACTTACTATAAAGCTATAGTAATCCAGACAGTGTGAAAAGAACAGACAAATGGATCAGTGGAACAGAACACAGAGCTCAGAAATAGACCCCATAATATACTGTCAAGTGATTTTTGACAAAGGAGCGAAGGCAACACTGTGGAAACAGAAAGAGTCCCTTCAACGCAAGGTACTGGAACAAATGGACATCCACATGCAAAAAAATGAATCTAGACACAGACTTTACACCCTGTCCAAAAAGTAACTCAGAATGGATCATAAACCTATATGTAAAATACAAGAGTATAAAACTCTTACAAGATAATATAGAAGGAAACCTAGATGACTTTGGCAATGGTGATAACTTTTTAGATATAACACCAAAGATGTAATCCATGAAAGAAATAATTGATAAGCTATACTTCATTAAAATTTAAAACTTCTGCTCTGCAAAAGATAATGACAAGATCATGAGGAGATAAGCCACAGACTGGGAGAAAGTATTTGCAAAAGACACATCTGATGAAGGGCCACTATCTAAAATATATAAGAACTCTTAAAACTCAACAGTAAGATAATAATAAAGCACTCGATTAAAGAATGGGCCAAAGTTCTTAATAGACATCTCAATCAAGAATATATACAGATGGTAAATAAGCATATGAAAAGTTTCTTCACATCATATGTCATCAGGGAAATGCAAATTGAAACAACGGTGAGATAGCCCCACACACCTGTCAGAATGGCCAAAATGCAAAACACTGACAACACCAAGTGCTGGCAAGGATATGGAGCAATAGGAACTCTCATTCACTGCTGGTGGTACAAGATGGTACAACCACATTGGAAGACAGCTTGGCAGTTTCTTATACAACTAAATATACTCTAACCATATGATCCAGTAATCCTAGTCCTTAGTATGTAAAGGACTTGAAATTTACGTCCATGCAAACACCTGTATGTGGATGTTTATACCAGTTTTATTTATAATTACCAAACTTGGAAGCAACCAAGATGTCCTTCAGTAAGTAAATGGATAAATAAGCTATAATAAATTCAGCTAAAATAAATAAATATTATTTAGTATTTAGTAATGAACTATCAAGAAGACATGGATGAAACTTAGATGTATGTTACTAAAGCCAATCTGAAAAGGCCACATACTATATGATTCTAACTACATGGCATTCTGGAAAATCAAAACTATGAAGACAGTAAAGGATCAGTGGTTGCTCAGGGGTGGGTGGGTGGGGTGGGATGAATAGACAGAGCACAGATGATTTTTAGGGCAATGAAAATACATGATTCTGTAATGATGACTGGATGTCATATGCATTTGTCCAAATCCATAGAATGTATAGCAACAAGAGTGCACCATAATGTAAACTATGGTCTTTGGGTGGTTATGATATGTCAGTGTAGGTTCATCAGGTGTAAGAAATGTACCCTCTAATGAGATATGTTGATAATGGGGAAGGCTGGGCATGTGTGGGGATAGGGGGGATATGAGAAGTCTTTGTGCTTGCCTCTCAATTTTGTGATGAACCTAAACCTGCTGTTTAAAAAAATAAGGTTTTCAAAGGGAAAAAGGGAGGGGGAGGTCAGTCTAGATAGAGCAGAGATAGGAGCAAAGTTAAAGAAGCATATTTGAAGAATAAAGAATAGTTCCACACAGTTGGAAGCTAGGATGCTGAGTTGGAAGATGTAAGCAGTGAAGCTGGGAGCACAGATGGATCTGTACTTGGAAGGTTTTAAAGATTATGTATGTATGTATGTATGTATGTATGTATTTATTTATTTGACAGAGAGAGATGCAGCGAGAGAGGGAACACAAGCAGGGGGAGTGGGAGAGGGAGAAGCAGGCCTCCCGCAGAGCAGGGA